>NC_081319.1:47547500-47863928 GCF_026419965.1 Kogia breviceps | reverse complement strand
GTGGGATCTTGGTTCCTTGACCAGGGATTGAACCATCGTCCCCTTCATTGGAAGGCTGATTCTTTAACACTGGACCACGGGGGAAGTCCCAAGAAGTCACTAACTTTTATCCATGTTCATGGTTGCAGGGGCTGGACTCAGAGGGCTGGAATCTTTTGCCATATTCACAGGCAGTTGCCCTCATTTTTCTATTGGTCTGTCTTCTCATCACCTCTTTACAGATACTTCACTGACCTCTTTGGACATTTCTGCAGCAGCTGCTTCAGAACAGGTCAGCTTGGAGGCTTATGTTTGGTGCTAATTTCCCTGTGGGTCTCAATTTCCCGAGATAGGTCAGTGCCATTTACATTTCCCACTGGGTGCGTTTCTTCAAAATATTTCTCTCTGGTGTCCAGTTCATTCTGTTGCATCTCACTCCCGGATTTCCCAGCGCCTGAGTGTCTTTCTCTTCCCCAGTCTTTCTGCAAGTTTAGCTGGGAAAGTCTCTCGCCTCTTTCTCTGACTGGCAGCTCCCGTTGGTGGTTGGTGGTTGGTGCTGCTGCGGCTCAGCAAGGCTGGAGCCTGCCCCGGAGGCACCTTTCCTCTTCAGCCTCCTCTTGTTGTTGTGTCTTCAAGTCTCTTTTTATAGGCCTTCAGTTATGTACCTTATCACTTCTCAGATTTCCTTTGCTTTTGTTTTCTCTGTGTACTTATTTTCCTTACCCCACCCCCTTCTTTGGCAGCAAAGCTTCATTTCTCTGCCAGAACTTCAGCAGCTTCGTCAGCAAGCATGATCCCAAAGTCATTCTTCAATTGATTCTCCCTCCCCTTGTAGCAGCACTGCAGTCTCTTTTATCTGGATGACAGTGGGGATATTGAATAATAGCCTTCTAACTGAGAAGAAACTTTGAGACCAAAAAATGAAGCAGGCAACTCCATGAAGTGTAATTATGACGTTTATTGTGGGTACTTACATAGGGGCAGTACAGGCGGACATTTATTAGAAGCATTTGCAGCTGAACTCTGTGCTGCCAGAAGGGGCGTGGGGGAATTTATTTATTTTTTTAAAATGTTTTCTTTTTCATTTATTTTATTTATTTATTTTTGGCTGCACTGGGTCTTTGTTGCTGTGCGCAGGCTCATTCTAGTTGTGGAGAGCCAGGGCTAGTCTTCATTGTGGTGTGCGGGCTTCTCATTGCGGTGGCTTCTCGTTGCAGAGCACGGGCTCTAGAGCGCAGGCTCAGTAGTTGTGACACACAGGCTTAGTTGCGCTCTGCGGCATGTGGGATCTTCCTGGCCCAGGGCTCAAACCTGTGTTCCCTGTATTTGCGGGCGGATTCTTAACCACTGCGCCACCAGGGAAGCCCCGGCATGGGGGAATTTAAAGGGACCAAAGCTAAAGATAGAATCTCACTACTAAGCAAGAAACACATTCATGCCAGTAGGAACTGGGGGTTTCTCCTCCCTTCTGAGGTCTCATGAACATTATTCCTCATGGACCATGAACCATCTGGGCTAGCAAAATGCATTCTTCCAGTTTTTGTTTCAGATGAAGGCAAGAGTAAGAGTTGATACGGAATTTATCTGGCTTGGGTGCATTCCTTGTGAGTAGGCTAAAGCTCAGAAAGGGGACTGTGGGCCTAAGATGGAGCTGACAAAGTGAAGTCAGTGTGGTCCAGCCACATAGATGGCATGCTTTCTTTATCCCATCTCAGTTTACTGTCATCTTTTTGGACAGTCCTAACAGTACTTGCTGAGTTCAGGAGATGTTTGTAGGTGATGATGGCTTCTGGTTGAAGTAACGGTTTCTTTAACGGTGGTGGGAGGTGGAAGGTTCCACCCTTTCAGGGGAAGATGACCATCATCTGTGACTTGGTGCACTGAGTAATGGGGCCACTTTACAACAGGTGCCAAGGTCTGCAGTCTACCTCATACTTCAGTTGGAGGACGGAGGGAATGGAAAGTGCCCATTGAACTGAGAAGATAGCTTAAGACTGAAAAAGAAGGCAGGCAGCTCCATATAATCAATAGATCAGTTTATTAGAGGGTAATTTACTCACATGGTGAGATCAGGTGGATGAACTAGAAGCATTTGCAGCTGCGCTCCGCACCACTGAGGGGCCACTGGGACAGTTTTATAGTTAACCTAGGTATGGGGGTATGTACTTGGAAATAGGAAGTGCATTTCTTTTTTCTTTTCTTTTTTTTTTTTTTTTTCCCGGGAAGTGCATTTCTAAGTCAAGTTTTATCAATGCGTAACTAGTCTGGTGGGCGATGGGAATGTGTTAGTGAAGGTCTTCGTCGTTGTTTAGAGACTGTTAGAGCATAGAGGCCACCTGGAACTAATGATCCTAAAACAATATCTATTAACTACGAAGCCCTTGATGACAGAAAAGTGATTTTACCTCAAGTTCAGTCACAGGAAGGGTCACTGGAGGGACAGGAGGAATTGAATGGGCCCATTTACTTTGGGATCTTACTGTTTTTGGTAACAGCCATACATACTTCTTTGTAGACTCTTGGTTTGGTTTTGTTTTAATATGCTCTTTCTTGCTTTTTTCTTTTGCATGTTGTGGTTTTGGGCAGCATTTTACTCTCTTTTGTTCTCTACCTCAGTTGTCAATTTTTGTCTTACCTTGTTCTCAGTTCAACCAGCCTTTGGTTTGGTTGTTGACTCAGTGGCTAAAACAGAACAAGGGTCAGCCGGGTTTCTTTTCCCTTTTGCAGTTACTTGAGCTGCAGCCACCATCTGCATACAACTGCCCTTTAAGGACGGTAACCTATTCTGCTGAGTGCCCACCTTTTCAGTCCTGGGAGCTGATACTCAGTACCGTGTTTTTTTGTGTTTGTTTTGTTTGTTTGTTTGTTTTTAATTGGCTGCGCCACGCGGCATGCAAAATCTTAATTCCTTAGTTTCCTGACCAGGGATTGAACCTGGTCAGTGATAGTGTCCAGTCCTAACCTCTGGACCTCCAGGGAATTCCAGTTGCTTTGTTTTTTTAAGCAGAATTATTGATCACTTTGCTGATTATAAAAATAATGTACAATTCAGGGAACATAGAAAAATAGGAATGGAAAGCCCTCTAATCCTACTTGCCAGAGGAGATTAACTGCTGAAAACACTTTGGTGGCCAAGGCTTAGGAACTTTTTTGTGCATATGCAAACTGTGCTTTATTTTTATTTTGTTTAAGACATAAGTGAGCTCATAACTATAATTTCTAAAACTTGCCTCTTAATTTACTTTTTTGGGGGAAATTGGGAAAAGACAAAAAATATGAAGAAGAAAATAACGGTAGGCGTATTTCCAACACAAGAGTAACCTCTTCTAACATTTTGGCATATTTGCAGTCATCATTGTACAATCTTAAAAAAAAAAGAAAAGAGACCTTGAACATAAATTTTGTGTTAAAAAAAATCAAATCACTGGGCTTCCCTGGTGGTGCAGTGGTTGAGAGTCCGCCTGCTGATGCAGGGGACACGGGTTCGTGCCCCGGTCCGGGAAGATCCCACGTGCCATGGAGTGGCTGGGTCCGTGAGCCATGGCCGCTGAGCCTGCGCGTCTGGAGCCTGTGCTCTACAACGGGAGAGGCCACAACAGTGAGAGGCCCGCATACTGCAAAAAAAAAAAAAAAAAAAAATCAAATCACTACAAATAAACTAAAGTCTCCCTTTAACTGTTATTTCCAACCTCTCCATTCCCACAATCAGTAGGTGTTTTTGTAAATCTTTTTAGGCCATATAAAAACCTTTCGAGTGCTTTTATATACATCACACCTAAGAAATGTACACATAAATATGATTTTAGGTTTTTTTTTCTCCAATTATACCTAAGTTCTTTTTAACTTAGCATACGTTTTTGATACTGTTGGGAAAAGCAGTCAGGCGCAGCTGCTTCTCTCTAGCATAACTGCAAGAGTAGCCCTGCCTGAGGACATTTTCTTGCAAAGAAATCTAGAGCCCTCATAGCCTGTGCTGTGCTTACAGCCTTTTGAGGGACTATCTTTACCTGTTCATTGCTTAATGTATACCCCTTTTTTCTTCTTTTTTTAAGGGGGGGAGAATTATGTTTTTTAAAAAATTTATTTTATTTTATTTTTGGCTGCATTGGGTCTTCGTTGCTGCGCGCAGGCGTTTCTCTGGTTGCGGTGAGTGGAGGCTACTCTTCGTTATGGTGCACGGGCTTCTCTTGTTGCTGAGCACAGGCCCTAGGCATGTGGGCTTCAGTAGTTGTGGCACGTGGGCCCAGTAGTTGTGGCTCGTAGGCTTTAGAGTGCAGGCTCAGTAGTTGTGGCAAATGGGTTTAGTTGCTCTGTGGCATGTGGGATCTTCCCGGACCAGGGCTCGAACCCGTGTCCCTTGCATTGGCAGGTGGATTGTTAATCACTTTGCCACCAGGGAAGCCCCCCTTTTTTCTTCTTAGGTGCATGTGTCAATGGCCCCCAGGCCCTCCCTTGCTTTCTGTATTTCAGATCCCATGGGTAAGGGGCCAAGGTCCTTCTACTGTATCATGAAGGGTGGTGCTGGTATCTGTTCCAATGCATGGCTTTGGCTGGGAAGTGGATCCGTTGGTCATGGGGGACCAATGGATTGCAGGGGGTTGAATCTTGTACACTCTATTTTCTTCTGTTGCTCTAAGTGAACACTGTATCACTTGAGCCTAGTGTGTGTGTTGTCTGTTCTCAGGAACTTAGAATTATGCTCTGGTTTCTTGTGTGGGTGGCACTTACCTGCTTTTGAAAAAAAATTTTATTTATTTAATATTTATTTTTGGTTGTGTTGGGTCTTCGTTTCTGTGAAAGGGCTTTCTCCACTTGGGGCAACTGGGGGCCACTCTTCATCGCCGTGCGCAGGCCTCTCACTGTTGTGGCCTCTCCCGTTGCGGAGCACAGGCTCCAGACGCGCAGGCTCAGTAGTTGTGGCTCATGGGCCTAGCCGCTCCGTGGCATATGGGATCCTCCTGGACCGGGGCACGAACCTATGTCCCCTGCCTTGGCAGGCGGATTCTCAACCACTGCGTACTTATCTGCTTTTTAACCTTGGCTGCATAGCTTGCCCCCCCAGTGAACAGTGAAAGAATTGTATTGTTTCTTAAAGATCTAGTACAGTCTTTTAAGTTGTTTTATGGTATTTCATCCTATAAAGTGCTACACTTTTATTTAGTTGTATTGATGGGCAAGTAGGTCATTTCCAATATTGTGTTATTACAGAGAGTACTCTAGTGAACACCTGTGTAAATGCCCGAATGCCTGTGCAAGTGTTTTTCCAGGGAACTTCCTAGAAGTGAAATTTCAGGGGCATAGGTAATATGACTTTTTAGCTTCACTGCAGACTTTCAAACTACTTTTCCTAGTGGCTGTACACATTTACACTTCTGTCCAGTGGTTTGTGCTTTTGTTTTTTTTTTTTTTTTTTTGGTCAAGAGGTTTTAAAATACTGACATAGTCATATATCACCCTTTTTCATTTGTTTTCTTAAGAAATCCTTGCTTACCCCAAGGTTCTTAATCTTTTTTGTTTGTTTTAATATTTATTTATTTGGCTGCATCAGGTCTTTGTTGCGGCACACAGGATCTTTAGTCGTGGCATGCAAACTTTTAGTTGTGGCATGTGGGATCTAGTTTCCTGACCAGGGTTCGAACCCGGCCCCTCTGCATTGGAAGCATGGAGTTTTAGCCACTGGACTGCCAGGGAAGACCCTGTTTGTTTTTGAAGTTAAGTCTTTAGCTAGAAGTCATTTTTTGTGTGATCCCTTGCAAGTACTGAAGGATGGCTGTATCCATCTGTCTAGGAATGGAGTTGCAAATAGTAACTGTATGTTTAACTTAATGATGCCTGACATGTTTTCCAGTGTGGCTGCACAATTTACATTTGCGCCAGCAGCGTATGAGTGTTCCAGTATTGATCGCTACATCCTTACCAACATATGTTATTTTCTGACTGTTTGATTCTAGCCATCCTAGTAGATGTGAAGTGGTATCTTATTGTGGTGTTGATCTGCTTTTCCCTGATGACTAATGTTGTTGAGGATCCTATGTGTTTTTCAACCATCTTTATATTTTCTTTGGAGAAATGTCTTTTAAGATGCTTTGTTTAATTTTAATTGTGTTATCTTTTTATTATTGAATTGTAAGTTATTTATATTTTCTAGTGACAAGTCCCTTATAAGATACGTGATTTGTAAATTTTTTTTTCCCTCTCTGTGGGTTGTCTTTTCACTTTTTCATGTGACCTTTGAAGCACAAGAGTTTTAATTTAGGTGAGGTCCAATTTATCTATTTTTTATTTTTTTGCATGTGGTATGCATTTGGTAGAATCCATTGACTAATCCATTGTCACAAAGTATTACACTTACATTTTATGATAAGAATATTATAGTTTTAACTTCTTACATTTGGATCTTTGATCCCTTTTGAGTTAATTTTTGTATATTGTATTATGTAGGGGTTCAACTTCATTCTTATTCATGTAGACATATAGTTGTCCAAGTACCACTTGTTGAAAAGACTATTCTTCCTCCCTTTGAGTGGTCTTGGCACACTCGTTAAAAATAAATTGACCATAGACAATTTTTGGACTCTTAATTCTGTTTCATTGATCTGTATGTCTGTCCTCATGCCAGCACCACACTGTCTTGATGACTGCTGCTTTTTTATAAAGTAAGTTATGATATCTCTTCTCCCAGCTTACGCTTTTTAGTTTTAGTGATTCAATATTTTAATAGATTATACTCACTCAAAGTTATTATAAAATATTGCTGTAGTCCCTGTGCTGGACAATATATGCTTGTAGCTTATTTATTTCATGCATAGTAGTTTGTACCTCTTAATCCTCTACATCTCTTGTGCCCCTCCTCCCTTCCCTCTCCCCATTGGTAACCACAAATTTTTTCTCTGTTTCTGTTTTGTTATATTCATTTGTTTTGTTTCATTTTAAATTTTTATTTATTTATTTGGCCACACCACATGGCATGTGGGATCTTGGTTCCCTGACCAGGGATCAAACCCACACCCCCTGCATTGGAAGCTCGGAGTCTTAACCACTGGACTGCCAGGGAAGTCCCTGTTTCATTTTTTAGATTGCATATTTAAGTGATAACATACAGTATTTGTCTTTCTTTTTCTGATTTATTTCACTAAGCATAATACCCTCCAGTTCCATCCATGTTGCAAATGGCAAAATTTCTTTCTTATTTATGGCTGAGCAATATTCCACATCTTCTTTATCCATTCATTTGTTGATGGACACTTAGGTTGCTTCCATGTCTTGGCTATTGTACATAATGCTGTTAAGAGCGCTGGGGTGCATGTATCTTTTCAAATTAGTGTTTTTGTTTTCTTTGGGTATATACCCAGGAGTGGAATTGCTGGATTATATGATGGTTCTATTTTTAGTTTTTTTAAGAATCTCCATGCTGTTTTCCATGGTGGCTGCACAAATTTACATTCCCACTAACAGTGTACTAGGGTTCCACATCCTCACCAACATTTGTTATTTGTGATCTTTTTGATAATAACCATTCTGACATGTGAGGTGATATCTCATTGTGGCTTTGATTTGCATTTTTCTGATGATTAGCAATGTTGAACATCTTTTCATGTGCCTGTTGGCTGTCTATATGTCTTCTTTGGAAAAACGCCTATTCAGGTTTCTGCCCATTTTTTAGTTTGGTTGTTTGTTTTTTTGACATTGAGTTGTGTGAGCTGTTTATATATTTTGGATTTTAACCCTTTATCGGTAATATTGTTTGCAAATATTTTCTTCTATTCAGTAGATTCTCTTCATTTTGTCTGTGGTTTCCTTTGCTGTGTAAAAGCGTCTGTGTTTAATTAGGTACCATTTGTTTATTTTTGCTTTTGTTTCCTTTGCCGTAGGAGACAGATCCAAAGAAATATTGCAATGATTTATGTCAAAGAGTGTTCTTTCTATGTTTTCTTCTAGGAGTTTTATGGTTTCTGATGTTACATTTAGGTCTTTAATCCATTTTGAGTTTACTCTTTACTTCATTTTGAGTTTATTATTGTGTATGGTGTGAGAAAATGTTCTAATTTTCATTCTTTTACATGTAGCTGTCCAGTTTTCCCAGCACCACTTATTGAAGAGACTGTCTTTTTTTACATTGTATATTCTTGCCTCCTTTGCTGTAGATTATTTGATCATAAATGTGTGGGTTTATTTCTGCACTCTGTGGGTTTATTTCTGCACTCTGTATTCTGTTTCATTGATTTATGTGTCTTGTATGTGTGTGTGTGTGTGCGCACACACATGTACAGCACCATACTGTTTTGATTACTGTAGCTTTGTAGTGTAGTCTTAAGGAGCATATCTCCAGCTTTCTTGTTTTTTCTCAAGATCACCTTAGCTATTTGGGGTCTTCTGTGGTTTCATATAAATTTTAGGATTATTTGTTTTAGTTCTCTGAAAAATGCTGTGGGTTTTTTGATAGGGATTGCATTAAATCTGTAGCTTGCTTTAGGTAGTATGGACATTTTAACAATATTAATTCTTCCAATCCATTACCACAGCATTTCTTTCCATTTATTTGTTTCATCTTCAGTTCTCTTCAATAATGTTTTTTTAAAATTAATTAATTAATTAATTTACTGGCTGTGTTGGGTCTTTGTTGCTGTGTGCAGGCTTTCTCTAGTTGTGGTGAGTGGGGGCTACTCTTTGTTGCGGTGCACAGGCTTCTCATTGCAGCGACTTCTTTTGTTGTGGCGCATGGGCTTAGTTGCTGTGGCATGTGGGATCTTCCCGGACCAGGGCTTGAACCCATGTCACCTGCATTGGCAGGCGGATTCTTAATCACTGCACCACCAGGGCAGTCCCTCAATAATGTTTTTTATTTTTCAGAGTATATAGGTCTTTTACCTCCTTGGATAAGTTTATTCCTAGGTATTTTATTCCTTTTGATGCAATTTTAAATAAGGTTGTTTTCTTGTATTTTCTTTCTGATTCTTCGTTACAAGTATATAGAAAAGCAATAGATTTGTGTATATTAACCTTGTATCCTGCAAATTTACTGAATTCATTTAGGCTAACAGTTTTTTGGTGGAAACTTTGGAGACTTTAGGGTTTTCTATATATAGTATTATGTCATCTGCAAATAGGGACATTTTTACTTCTTCCCTTCCAGTTTGGCTGCCTTTTATTTCTTTTTCTTGTCTGATTACTGTGGCTAGGATTTCCATTACTATGTTAAGTAAAAGTGGCGAGAATGGGCATCCTTGTCTTGTTCCTGATTTTCAAGGAAAAACTTTCAGCTTTTCGTCATATGGTGTTAGCTGTGGGTATGTCATAAATGGCCTTTGTTATGTTGAGATATTTCCCTGTAAGCCAACTTTGAAGAGAATTTTTATCATGAATGGATTTAAATTTTGTCAGATGCTGTTTCTGCATCTATTGAGATCATGTGGTTTTTTTCTTTATTTTGTTAATGTGGTGTATCTCACTGATTGATTTACGGATGTTGAGCCATCCTTGCATCCCTGGAATAAATACCATTTGATCATGGTGTGTGATCCTTTTTATATATTGTTGAATTTGGTTTGCTAATATTTTGTTGAGGATTTTTGTGTCTAGGTTCATCAGAGATACTGGCCTGTAATTTTCCTTTTTTGCTAGTGTCTTTGTCTGGTTTTGGTATCAGGGTAATGTTGGCATTGTACAATGAATTTGGGAGTGTTCCCTCCTCTTCAAAAGTTTGAGAAGAATAGGTATTAGCTCTTCTTTATATGTTTGGTAAAATTCCCCTGTGAAGTCATCCAGTCCCGAGATTTTGTTTGCTGGGAGTTTTTTGATTTCTAATTTAATTTCTCTATTAGCTATTGGTTTGTTCAGATTGTCTGTTTATAATTCAGCCTTGGAAGAGTGTAGGTTTCTAGAAGTTTATCCATTTCTTCTAGGTTGTCCAATTTGTTGGCATGTAACTTTTTGTAATATTCTCTTAGGACTTTTTTGCATCTCTTTGATATCGGTTGTAGTTTCTCCTCTTTCATTTATTATTTTCTTTTTTTTTTTTTTTTAGTCTTTTCCCTTTTTTTGTTGAAGAGCCTTGTTAAAGGTTTACCAGTTTTGTTTATCTTTTCAAAAAAAAACTCAGACAGTTCTTAATTTTATTGATCTTTTATGTTTTTTTAAATCTCAATTTTATTTCCTTTCTGATCTTTATTATTATTATTATTTCTTTCCTTCTGCTGACTTTGGGCTTCATTTGTTCTTCTTTTTCTAATTCCTTTAGATGGTAAGTTTGGTTGTTTATTTGAGATTTTTCTTGTTTCTTGAGATAGGCCTGTACTGCTATAAACAACTGCTTTATCTGTGTCTCATAGATTTCAGAAAGTTGTGTTTTTATTTTTATTTGTCTCAAGGTACTTTCAGATGTCCTCTTTGATTTTTTCTTTGACCCATTGGTTTTTTAGTAGCATACTTAGTCTCCACATGTTTGTATTTTTCCCATTTTTCTTCTTGTAATTTATTTCTAGTTTCATATCATTGTGATTGGAAAAAATACTTGAGATATATTTTCTGTCCTTAAATTTGTTAAGATTTGTTAAGAGTGTTTTGTGGCTTAGCATGTGATCTATCCTGGAGAATGTTCCATGTGTACTTGAATGTGTAGTGTTGGTTTTGATGGAATGTACTATAGATATCTATTAAGTCCAATTGGTCTAATGTGTCATTTAATACCACTCTGTTGATTTTATGTCTGGATGATCTGCCCATTCATGTAAGTGGGGTGTTAAAGTCCCCTACTGTATTACTGTCAATTTCTCTCTGTATGTCTGTTAATATTTGCTTTTTGTATTTAGGTGCTCATATATTGGGTATATATATGTTAACAAACGTTATATCCTCTTTTTTTTTTTTTTTTGGCTGCGCTGTGTGGCTTGCGTGATTGTAGTTCCCTGACCAGGGATTGAACCTGCGCCCTCAGCAGTGAAAGTCCTAACCACTGGACTGCCAGGGAATTCCCATATATCTTCTTCTTGTATTGATTTCTTTATTATTGTGTAATGTCCATCTTTTTCTTTTGTTATAGACATTGTTTTAAAGTCTACTTTGTCTGATATGAGTGTAGCTGCCTCAGCTTTCTTATCGTCTCCACTTGCTTGAAATATCTTTTTCCATCCCTTCATTTTCAGTCTGTGTGTGTCTTTAGCTCTGAAGTGAGTCTCTTATAGGCAGCATATAGATGGATCTTGTTTTTATATTCAATTAGCCACCTTTTGTCTTTCGATTGGCGCATTTAGTCCATTGACATTTAAAGTGATTATTGATAATATGTACTTTTTGCCATTTTGTTACTTTTTTTTGTAGTTCTTCTTTGTTCTTCTGTTCATTTCTTTCCTTGTGGTTTGATGATTTTCTTTAGTAGTATTCTTGTGTTCCTTTCTCTCTAGTTTTTATATATCTATTATAGGTTATTGATTTGTGGTTATCATGGTGTTCATATATGTTGACCTGTAAGTATATTTACTTGTTTTAAACTGATAATACTTAAGTTCAAAATACATTCTAAACAATTTATATTTTTCATTCCCCTCCCCCACATTGTTTTTGATTTCATATTTTACATCTTCATGTTTCTCCCTTAACTGTTTACTGTAGTTACAGTTCATTTTACAATTTTTGTCTTTTAATTTTTGTGCTAGCTTATTTAAGTGGTTGATTCTCAGCCTTTACTATATATTTGCCTTTACTAGTGGGGTTTTTGCTTTCCTATAGATTTTAAAAAATTTTTATTTATTTAATTTATTTATTTTTGGCTGCATTGGGTCTTCGTTGCTGTGCATGGGCTTTCTCTAGTTGTGGCGAGTGGGGGCTACTCTTTGTTGCAGTGCCCAGGCTTCTCATTGCTGTAACTTCTCTTGTTGTGGAGCACAGGCTCTAGGCGTGCGGGCTTCAGTAGTTGTAGCACGTAGGCTCAGTAGTTGTGGTTCATGGGCTCTAGAGCTCAGGCTCAGTAATTGTGGCGCACGGGCTTAGTTGCTCTGCGGCATGTGGGATCTTCTCGGACCAGAGCTCAAACCTGTGTCCCTTGAATTGGCAGGTGGATTCTTAACCACTGCACCACCAGGGAAGTCCCCTTTCCTATAAATTTTTACTTTTTATTGTAGCCTGTTCTTTTCCACTTAGAGAAGACTCTTTAACATTTCTTTTAGGGCCTGTTTAGTATTGATAAACTCTTAGTTTTTTGCTTATCTGAGAAGTTCTTTATCTTTCCATCAATTCTGAATGATAACCTTGTTGGTTAAAGTGCACTAGGTTGTAGGTTTTTCCCCTTTAACACTGTAAATATATCATGCCACTCCCTTCTGGCATGCAAAGTTTCTGCATAAAAATCTGCTGATAGCCTTATAGGGGTTCCTGTATATATGACTCTTTGTTTTTCTCTTGCTGCTCTTAGAATTCTCTCTTTATCCTTCATTTTTGCCATTTTAATTGTAACATTTCTTGATGTGGGTCTCTTTGGGTTCATCTTGTTTGGGACTCTCTGAACTTCCTATACCTGGATATCTGCTTCCTTCTTCAGGTTCGGGAAGTTTTCAGCCATAATTTCATCAGTTACCTTTTCAATCCTTTTCTCTGTCTTTTCTCCTGGAACCCCTATAATGTGAATGTTGATATGCTTGATATTGTTTCAGAAGTCTCTAAAACTGTTCTCATTTAAAAAAAAAAAATCTGTTTTTTTCTTTGCTGTTCTGATTGGGTGATTTCTGTTATTCTACCTTCCAGATCACTTGTGCATTCTTTTCTATCAGCTAGTCTGCTGTTAATTCCTTCTAGTGTGTTTTTCATTTCAGTTATTGTATTTTTCATTTCTGACTGGTTCTTTTGTACATTTTCTAGTTCTTTTTTTAAAATTCTCACTGTGTTTATATATTTTTTTCCCTAATTTAGTTAGCATTCTTATTACTGATGCTTAGAACTCTCTATCTGGTAAATTAATTATTTCTCTTTCATTAGTTTTTTTTTTTTCAGGGGATTTCTCTGGTTCTTTCATGTAAGACAGACTCTTCTGTCTTCTCATTTTACTTAACTTTCTGTGTTTCTGTGAAATTAGGTGAAACAAGTTACCTGTCCCAATCTTGATGGGGTGTCCTTGCGTGAGAGCATTCCTATACAATCTGTGTGAGCCCAGTGGCTTTGGTGCGAGAGCTAGATCGGACATGAACATGAGTCACAGCTTCCCCCAGGGTGTGCTCACAGCTCTCACCTTAGTGGGAGGTGGGGCTGGAGATGGCGGGGTTAGAGCTAGAGCCAGGTGTGAGCCAGAGCTTCTCCTGTGCTCAGTAGCCAACACCACCCTGTTGGGAGCAGGGGTGTGTCTCAAGTTGCTGGAACAAAAGCCCTGAGGGTCGGGTCCAAGCCAGTTCTGTTTCTTCTAAGTATGTGCTCTCCTCCCTTCCAGGACTGGCACCCTTGCCACCCTTGCCCAGTCTGCTGCCTTTGCATCTCCAGCAATAGCCACCCTCAGATGCAGTGTCAGGTCTGTTGCCCAAGTGTGCACTCTCTGTAGCAATGGCAGCCTTCACCCTAGTGGGGAGCTGCGTCAGAGTTAGAGGGACTGGAGTGGGTGCTTGCTGTGGGCCAGGTCACATGCTGGGGTGGTCACAGGAAACCAGCCAGTGCCCCGGGTGGTTTCAGTCTGCTTCCTTTACTTTGTTTCCAGGAGTAGGCAAGTTTGTGCATGCTGTTCATCAGTGGAGCCCTCCTGTAAGTCCCACTGGTTTTCAAAGCAGCCAAGGGGACTCTTCTTCCTGGTGTTGGACTCCAGATCTGGGGTGCCCAATATGTGGTTTGAACCCCTCATTCCCCAGTGAGAATCTGTGAGCCCATGATTATCGCCCTCTTCTGTGTCCCCTCCTGTCGGCTTAGGTCCCAACATAATTTCTTCTCCTCCCTTCCTGCCCTACTCCTTGTGGATCTTTCTTTGTAGTCCTGATTGTAGAAGAGTTTTTCTGTGCATCTCCAGCTTGTTTTTAGTGAGAATTGCTCCACGTGTAGATGTGTTTTTTAAAAATTTATTTATTTATTTATTTGGCTGCACCAGGTCTTAATTGCCTCGTGTGGGATCTTCGGTTGTGGCATGTGGGATCTTTTAGTTGCAGCATGCAAACTCTTGGTTGCAGCAGGTGGTACCTAGTTCCCTGACCAGGGGTTGAACCTGGGCCCCCTGCATTGGGAGGACAGAGTCTTAGCCACTGGACCACCAGGGAACTCCCATAGATGTATTTTTGATGTGTTCGTGGGGATGTGAGCTCATTGTCCTCCTACTCTGCCATCTATTTTTTTTTTTTTTTTACTCTGCCATTTTGATCTCTTCCCTCTCTTCCAACTTATTCTTTTTCAAGATTGTGTTGTGTATTATGTGGGTCTCTTGAGTTTCCATATGTTAGGATCAGTTTTTCAATTTCTACAAAGAAGCCAGCTGGGATTCTGATAGGGATTTTTTTGAATCTTTGGATAAATTTGGACAGTATTGTCATCTTAACAGTGTTTTGTCTTCTGATCTGTGAACAACGAATGTCTTTCTATTTATTTAAACTTTTAATTTCCTCTAACAATGTTTTGTAGTTTTCATAGAATAAGTTTTGTTAAAGTCATACCTAAGTATTTTATTCTTTTTCATGTGATTGTAGATGGAATTGTTTTCTTAATTTTATTTTTGGTTTGTTCATTTTTACTATGTAGAAATGCCACTGATTTTTTTTTAAAGTAAAAAAAAAATTTCTTCTAGTTTTTTTGAGATATAATTGGTATATAGCACTGTATAAGTTTAGTGCAGACAGCATAATGATTTGACTTACATACATCATGAAACGATTATCACAGTAAGTTTAGTGAACGTCTGTTATCTCATTTAGATACAAAATTAAATAAATAGAAAAAGAATTTTTCTTTTGATGAAAATTCTTAGGATTTTCATCTTTCTTAACAATTTTTATATATAATGTACAACAGTGTTAATTATATTTATCAAGTTGTACACTATATCCCTAGTACTTATTTATCTTATAACTGGAAGTTTGTACCTTTGACTGCCTTCATCCAGTACCCACGACCCCTGCCTCTGGTAACCACAAATATGATACCTTTTCCTGGTCTGCTTGATCCTGACAGGCTCCACTGTGCAAATGTTCATGAGTCCTTTTCTCAGAAATCCAAAGATGATCCTAACTAACAGCATCTACTTGCACCATCCTTCTCACATCCCTCCTGAACAGTAATGTTCGTTATTTCAGTCTCTTGCCAGCGACTTCTGATGTCCCAGCAAATGGCATTGTCCCCAGCAGTGCTGAAAAGATACTCCCGAGGGCCCAGCAGTGATATATCCAACTAACGCAGACTTGCTTGCACTCTGCTGGGTGAACAGGAGTGATGCCTCCAGGCAAGTGGTATGCTGTCCATCCAGCCCAGGCCAAGGCTTCAAGGGAGCGAGGACGCCTTCAGATGGTAAAGAAGGAAGAAGAGGATGAAAGCTACACTTCAGTGCCAGCTGCCAGACCACAGACACTCAATCGTCCTGGCCAAGAGCTGTTCCGCCAGCTCTTCAGACAGCTTCGCTACCATGAGTCTTCTGGGCCTCTAGAGACTCTGAGCCGGCTCTGGGAGCTCTGCCGCTGGTGGCTGAGGCCAGATGTTCTTTCAAAGGCCCAGATCCTGGAGCTGCTGGTCCTGGAGCAGTTCCTGAGCATCCTGCCAGGGGAGCTTCGGACCTGGGTGCAGCTGCATCACCCTGAGAGTGGTGGGGACGTTGTGGCCTTGCTGGAGGAGCTACAGAGGGACTTCGATGGGACACCATGGAGGGTGAGTGTGAGCAAGCGTGCGGTGCCCAGTGAACTCTGCCTGCTCGTGAGCCTTCTTGCGGGTGGGTGTTGGGCCTCTGAACCTTCAACATGGAGGAAATCAGGAGAAGTCTTCCCTTCTCATTCCCATAGCACCTGAGCAGCTAAGAACTCGACCCTAAGCAAAGGACCATTTAGCAGGCAGCCCTTCCCTCTTTCCCAGAGGAATATAAGCTCCAGGAAGAAAAGAGTCTGCAAGTATCCATAAACAGTAATGAGGTTTTGGACACATTGACTTACAGTGCATAAAGTACATCTCCACATACCTAACTTGACTTGTACTGATCTGTAAAGTGGGGGTGGTATCTCTTGCTCATACATGGGAGAATTAGCGTCAGGATCCTTGGCTTCTAAGTACATCTTGAGACCTAGAAGAGCAGTCTACACAAACCATGTTACTTCTTTCTTAGTAAACTTTTGAGGATTTGTTCTTTGTGGGGGAGATGGGGAAGAAGAGTGGTGAGGGGCAGCCCAGGGCTAGGAAATTGGAAGATCACAATTTTAGACTGCATTCCACAACCTCGGTGTTCTTGCCAACATTGTGGTACCTTCAGAGCCTCAGTTTATTGAAAACAAAATGGAAAACTGATCTAACAATGAGAATTTGTTCGTTACATATTTGAGTGCCTACCATGTGCCCAGCCCTAGGCTTGGTGCTGGGAAACAGAGCTGACAGTCCCAGTGCAGGCAGTAGAGCAGTGGGTCAGTTAAAGTGCACTCTGTGTGCCCCTCTGCCCCACTCAGGCCAGCCTCTCAATACTTCTCCGTACCTTTGAGGTTTTTTTTTTTTAAAGAGCATTTATCATTTTTGTAGGCTTTTAAAAACTTTTATAAAGTATGTGTAATTCTACATGTATGATTCATGCATAAATGAAAGTTACTTTTAAGATTTCTGAAACATATTTGACATACTTCTCCCCTAAGTTTAATATAAAAATTAGATCAATCAATTAAAACATCTGAACATTGTCTACCAGCAATAAATGGTAGCAAATATTAAATAAGAAAACCTTTTGCCCAACATTGGGTAATATTTTTTAAAATCTAAAAGAACATTTATAGTTTTTACCAAAACTATGAGTTGTTCAAAATGACCTAAAGATAACTTTTAAAGCAAATAAGGTACGTAGTAGATACAAAATTGTGGCTTGGGTATATTCAAGTCAGTCAAGAGCTAGGTGTGTGGTTTAAAAATCCATGAAAACATTGCCAAACGAGCGGAAAGGTCCTACCTGGTTGAAAGCTAGTGAGAAATTAGAAAACAAAAAACAGAGCCTGGAAAAAAGCCTACCAGATTCTAAAAAACGAACAGAAATGCTCAAGATGCATATAAATTATAGTTTATCAAAATTACCAAAATGTGAGAAACAGGGGCCTGAGAAAGTTTGTCCTTAAACTCATTTGTCTATGCTTCCATATTGTTATGGTTTCTTTATTCTCCCTTTGGTAGGATTTGGAATAGGAGATAAATTGCTGTGATCACTTTATCTTCTTCAGTCTATAGCCCGGTATGAAGTACTTAATGGTCTCAGGCTAAGATTCGTCCATATCAGTGTAGAGAATGTCTTGGCCACAGGACCAGAAAAACCTGAAGTTCACTGGCTGTAGCTTCCTATACTCACTTTTGCATGGTATCAGGGATAGCCTTGCCTCCAGAGACCAGGACTGTTTGAAGTCCCAGCACAGAGACCGCCTTTCTCCAGGTCTCTACTTGGATGGGCACCTCCCTGTTTTTGCACCTGAGACTTCTTCTGTGATTCCATAGCTGACACTCACAGTTAGCATTGTCTCTCTAGTGGTGTTGCTGTTTTAGTCAGGTTTATAGTCTGGGAGCCTTCCTGCCTCTTTGAGGTCACTTTGCATATCATTACCTAGAGCAGTGCCGGATACTTGATAGATGTTATATGACTGCATCTCTGCTGTGAACCATTATCAGTTTAACTCTCAGGGATAAATTTCTTTTCTTATTTCTAAGTTCCTGGCTGGGGGTGGGGGCTGAGGGCTAGTGGGGAGGTATCCTGCAGCACCTGAGGCCTGACAGCAGTGCTGTCACTGACTTGCCAGTTGCTTTCCTATGTCAGGCAGGAATCTGGCTCCACCTGTCTCCCCATGGCCCACATTAGAGCCCAGGGAGGTGGAGGGGTGAGGGGATCCTCCCTGGGCTTTCTATTCCTCCTTTTCCCTCTGCCTGTAGGTAATAAAGGGCCCAGCTCACCGTTCCCTGGGCCTCTACCTTTTAGAGATTGGCCATGTGGCTTGTTCTGTGAGTTTGCTTTCTGATTCCCACAAGGATCCTCTCACAACATTTTCTTCTTGCCAGGACCCAGCCCCTGCCCAGAGCCCAGATGTGCATTGGATGGGCACAGGAGCCCTGCGAGCTGCACAGATATGGCCCCCTGCTTCACCTATCAGGAGCGGCTCGGCTCTGGGGGACCACCTGCAGCCTCCCTATGAAATAGGAGTGCGTGACTTCCTGGCTGGGCAACCCGGTACTTGCCGCCTGGCTCTAAGACCCCAGCCTATGCCACACTTCCCGAATTTCCTATAATGTTGTCTTTTCACCTTCTGTCCTCTCACGAGAATCCCTTCTGTCCTGGCCTTGAGCTCTGTGTCCTTTCTCTCCTGTGACCCATGTCTACCTAGCTTCTCCTCCCATTGTACCCCCCATTTCCTGACCCCAGCAGACACTGGGGAAATGTGAAATGGGTGTTTAAAACAGTCCATACTTGCCTGTGGGCCCAGGAGTCCTCCATGTGGGGGGAAGAGTGGGCTTCTCAGTGGGATACCAGAGCTGGGCTGCCCTCTCTCATGACTCTTTCTTCTTCAGATCCTCCTGCTGCACAGGTTCCTGCCCTTTCCCAGAGAGAGGGATGCTCAGGAGACCTGGTGACAGTCCAGCCTCAGGTGAGCCACAGGACCTTCAGTCCTTCCTAATGTCCCACTGTTGCTGCCTAATGGGGTAGCTGTAGCTCCCCCCATCCTGTGTCTTTCTGTCCAGTGACCTCACATCCCGAGACGCATGTCCCAGAGACCAGATTATCCCCCAGGAGCCCAGAGCTCTTCTGCTGGGTGATGATCTTCTCTTTCCCCTTTATCAGATCCATCCTGTACTCACTCAGAGCCAGCCTCATTCCCCTGCCCCCTCCTAAAAGCTGGGAGTTGTGGACTGGCTCTAAGGCATAGGACCGTGTTTTTTCAGGAGGCTGTGACTTTCAAGGATGTGGAGGTGACCTTTTCCCAGGATGAGTGGGGATGGCTGGACGCTTCTCAGAGGAACCTGTACAGGGATGTGATGCTAGAGAATTATGGGAACGTGGCTTCCTTGGGTAAGGCGTTGATATCCACATGCTTCTACCTACCTCTACTTCTGCCTTCTTAGTTTTCATTATGGTGCATAGAAAGGGGCCTGACCTGGGTTTAGGTCCTGTCTCTCTAACTACTAACCAAATCACTTAATCTTAATGCCTGTCATGCTGAGTTAATATAAAGATTAAAAGTCATATGTGCCAAGTTCCTAGTCCATTTAGTCATCCAAAAAAAAGTTGGCTGATTTAACCAGTTGACTTGTCATGTGGTTCTGGAGAATGCTAGCAATCCTTTTGTCTGTGGCTTCTCTCAGCCTCTCTTGTCTCTGCCTAGAGCTGTCAGAAATTCCTGTCTAGGCCTCCTGTCCTAACTTCCTCCACCTGCCTCCCTGGCTTTTCCTCCTCCCTACCAGGAGCTCAGGCCTGAGAGGGTCCTAGAGAGTAGTTCTGTGTGATTCATCTACCTTCCATTCACATCCCATTTTCTTCTCTTCTGCAGTGGGGCCGTTCACCAAACCTGCTCTGATCTCCTGGTTGGAGGCAAGGGAGCCGTGGGGCTTGAATGTCCAGGGAGCTCATCCTAAGGGGAGTCCAAGTGCTGCCCCTGCAGGTGAGTTCCAGAGAACTGACCAGGTCTTGCTCCTCCCGCATCTACTCTCCTCTTTCTTAAGGTGTTTTATACTAAGTAAATCATGGGGAACTTACTCCATTGTTTGCTGGAAGGAAGATTGTTAGCAGTGTTGCTAAGAAGTACTGGGTGCCTGGGCTTCTCCCCTCCAGACCGGCCTATTAGACGTTGGTTTCTGGTCCTGCCCCTTCCCCAGCAACCCTCTCATTAACAGCTCTTGCCCACTGGAGGGCTTCACTGTCCTTGTCAATTCACTGATGCTCCTCCTCAGCCCTGTGCTTCTCTCCCCTTCCCGCTCCTAGGAACCCTTGTCCCACTCCTGCTGCTCCTCTTTGCTTGGTCCTTCCCCCGTGGTAGGCTTGACCTCTAGCCCTTGCAGCCAGTCCTCCTAAGAGCCCCACCTCTCAGCTCTTGGAGACGTTCCTATCATGCTCTGTGTCATGATTCCTCTCCCCTCTCTTGCTGTTTAACACCCCCTTCTCAACCCTTTTTGTTTTTCACCTGGATGTGTACAGCTGGCTGCTGTACCCGTCTTGTTTCTCCTCTCCCTTTTCTGTCTGGAATACTCTTCCGTGTTTTGCCTTATCCCTGACTATTTTGTAAAGGTATTGGCAGTCAGGCAAAAGCCTTACCACCTAAGTTCACGACATTTTTTGGTCCCTTGGTGCTTTCTGCAGTTCCGAGTATGGGAAAAGAAAACATTCTCTTTCCTTTTTTTTTTTTTTTTTTGGCCACACCTAGTGGCTTGTGGGATCTCAGTTCCCCGACCAGGGATTGAACCCAGGCCATGACAGTGAAAGCCTGGAATCCTAACCACTAGGCCACCAGGGAACTCCCAAGAGTACATTTTCTTATGTTTTATTTGTGTCAGGAGATGAGCTCCATGTGAAAACAGACGACAAGTTCATCTTAAAACATGAACCTTTAGAAGAAGCTATGCCATCAGGATGTCATGGTGCAGCAAATGTTTCTGAGGGAACAGGGCTCAGAGAATCTTTTGCACAGAAGAGTAGGTTAAAGGAGCAATGTGGAAACCCCATACAAGTGAGAGTTAAGAAAGAAGAGACCAATTCCAGCCACAGGACAGGAAAAGACTGTGAAGAATCGGGAAGAAGTAATAGTCTTCATCTAAAACATATTACATGTTTGAGAGGACCCAGAAGAAAGCAGTCCCTTAAACATGGCTATGGCAAACACTTCAGAGGGAGTTCATACCACTGTGATTACAAGGAATATGGGAAAGGGCTTAGACGCGTGATTGGCGGGTTTAGCTTACATCAGAGAATTCATGCTGGACTGAAAGGGAAGGCAAAGGATGTGCACGGGAAGGACTTCAGCCTTAGTTCTCATCACCAACACGGGCAGAAACTTCACGTGGTGGGGACATCGTATAAGTGCAGTGACTGTGGGAGGACTTTCAGTCATAGCTCCCATCTTGCATGTCATCAGCGACTTCACACTCAAGAGAAGCCGTTTAAATGTAGGGCCTGTGGGAAAGCCTTCAGGTGGAGCTCGAACCGTGTGCGACATGAGAAAATTCACACTGGGTTGAAACCTTATAAATGCAGTTTATGTGACAAAGCTTTCCGACGCATGTCTGCCTACCGCCTGCACCAAGAAACTCATGCTAAGCAGAAATTTCTTGACTCTAATCAGGATGAAGAAGCTCTCACTTGTGGCTCAGGATTTGATCATCATTTGAGAGACCAAAGTGGGGAGAAACTCTTTGACTGCAGCCAGTGTAGGAAATCCTTCCATTGTAAGTCATATGTTCTTGAACATCAAAGGATTCACACCCAGGAGAAACCCTATAAATGCACCAAATGTAGGAAAACATTTAGGTGGAGGTCAAACTTCACTCGTCACATGAGAGTGCACCAGGAAGAGAAGGTCTGTGATCTAGACAAATGTAGAGAAGACTTTAGGCAAATCTCCAACTACAGTCAGCCCCAGAGTGCCCCGACTGTGGAGAAAGCTCTTTTGTGTCAGCAGTGTGGGAAGACCTTTAATCGAAAGAAAGCTCTCATTGATCATCAGAGAATTCACATAGGCGAGAAACCATACCGATGCAGCGAATGTGCAGAAGAGTTTCCTCATAGGTCGGCCTTTATCGTTCATAAGAGGCAGCATGCTGTCGAAAGAAAGCCTGAGGACGTGCCATCGTTTAGTCAGGACAGAGCATTCCAGGTTCCTCAGAGCAGTCACACCACAGAGGAACCCTACAAATGCAGCCAGTGTGGTAAAGCCTTCCGTAATCACTCATTCCTCCTTATCCATCAGAGAGTTCATACCAGAGAGAAGCCTTATAAGTGCAGGGAGTGCGGGAAGTCTTTCAGATGGAGTTCTAATCTCTCTCGACATCAGAGGATTCACTCTTTGGGAAAACCGTATGAGTACCATGAAAGTGAAGATGCTCCAAATCTGCAGTCACAAATCCTCACTGGTGCAAAACCTTTTTGGTGCCAAGAATGTGGGAAAAGCTTTACACGTAAAAGAAGTCTTTTAGATCATAAGGGAATACACAGTGGAGAGAAGCGCTATAAATGTAATCTGTGTGGGAAATCTTATGACAGAAATTACCGCCTTGTTAATCATCAGAGAATCCACACGAAAGAGAGACCATTTAAATGTCAGTGGTGTGGGAAAGATTTCATTGGAAGACATACTCTCTGTATTCATCAGAGAAAACACACCAGAGTGGCCCAGTCTGAATGCAGTGTGGCTGGGTTGTCTTCTCGCCAGGATACAGGGGTGATTTTACAGGAATTAAAACCAAGTGAGGAGAAGCCTCTTGAAGATTGTGAGAAAACTTGTGATCAGAACTCCAGACTCACTGGGCTCCAGGACATACCCACTGGGAGAAAGTGCCACAAATGTATCACGTGTGGGAAAACTTTTAACAAGAGCTCACAACTCATTAGCCACAAGAGATTTCATACTCGAGAGAGGCCCTTCAAATGCAGAGAGTGTGGGAAGACCTTCAGGTGGTCTTCAAATTTGGCTCGGCATATGAAAAACCATACTAGAGATTAGCTTGGGGTCTGATAGTGTGGGGAGGGGGTCCTGGCTACCCTGCTAGAGAACCCCTGATTGTAGGCAGTGTGGGGCAGACCTTCACAGAGGGCCCAGCCCTTTCTATTTTGGAAGCTAGTGGCAGAGAACCCTGAAGATTCAAAAATGCAGGGCACACACCCCCATCATACTGCTGGAAAATGACATGCTGGGGAAGAGCAGCGACGTGTTTCAGAAGGAAGCTTGGGCCCCTAGGAGTGGTCTTTGCACAATGGCCTGGAGCTCCCCCAGGCAGATCTCCTTCTATAACTCTAAAGGGAGAGACCATTGCCCTTGGTTCAACAGAATGTCCGTGGCATGGTGGGCTGTAGCTGTTGGGAAGGGGCCAGTTGGATTCTAAGTTTCCTTCTGAGTTTGGCTTGTGATGGTGCCTAGTCGGTTTGACCTTAAAAGCACCAGCAGCAGCAAGAACTAGTTTCTCCAATGCCTCCAGGGGAGTTCTGGCTGTGGCTTCAGTCTTCACAGCTGACTTTGGATGTTTGCCATGGGCGTAGAGTTGTCTCAGCTGCGAGTGGAGAACAGGGTACTGGGCTTGATCACCTGGAGAATGAAGCTCAACCAGTGCCCCATCGCCATCTCCATCCCACAGGCCTGTATGGGCAGCAGCGGTTCATCTGCTAAACAGAAATGTGCTGAGCATCTCTCATATGCCAGGTACTGTTGTGTGTGCCAGAGACCCAGCAGTGAGTGGAACAAAAAAGTCTGCCATCTTGGATCTTTACAGACAATAAACAAATGAGATATATATAGTATTTTGGATGATGATATGTGTTGTGAACAAAATGAATCAGAGTAGAGTGAGAGGTAATGCTGGATTGGGAGGTAGGTTGAGATTTTAAATGGGCTGGTCAGAGAGGGCCTCAACTGAGAAGGTGAGATTTGAATAAAGACCCAAAGGAGATCATGGAGGAAGCCCTATAGGTCCCTAGATGCTACATAGGACCCTTCACAGGAGGTAGGGTCTTGTCTGGTCTTCTAGGGGATGGCAAGTAGGCCCCTGAGCCAGAGTGGAGTGAGCCAGCTGGAAGTGAGGAACCCAGAAAGGTGGAGGGCCAAGGCGTATGAGCATCGTGGGTACTCACTGGGGCTTGGCTACCTCAAAGGGAGGCAGGGGGCTTTTGGACAGTCTTGAGTTGAGGATTATTGTGGTCTGAATCTGGACCCTTATAGAATGTAATTCAGATTCAGAGTCCCATGTCTTGAGGGCCCAGGGTCATGGCAAGGGCCTTGGAGTTGTCAGATCTGCATTCCAGGCTTGGTGTGTCTCTTCTTGGCAGGATGATCTTGAGTGAGTCACTGAACATCAGCATCTATTTCCTTGTGTGTGAAATTAGAGTAGCTGGCTATGCTACCTGGATATTGGGATTGGTGAAAAGAAGGCTTGGTTTACTAAGATTCTGGGTTAGGGGTCTGATCTCTAGACCAGAGCCTTCACAGAGCTGCAGCTCCCGTGTCAGTTGATGCTACAAGCACAGAAATACTCCTTTACTGTCTATATTTTTCATCCTCCTACTCCTTGTGTGCCACCTGGTACCTCATAGAGTTCCTGCCCCAATAGGGGTGTTTCTACTGCCATTTTATTTTATTTTATTTTATTTTATTTATTTAATTTTTTTTTTGCGTTACATGGGCCTCTCACTGTTGTGGCCTCTCCCGTTGCGGAGCACAGGCTCCGGACGCACAGGCTCAGCAGCCATGGCTCACGGGCCCAGCTGCTCTGCGGCATGTGGGATCTTCCCGGACCGGGGCATGAACCCGTGTCCCCTGCATCGGCAGGCGGATTCTCAACCACTGCGCCACCAGGGAAGCCCCATCTACTGCCATTTTAATAAAATGATATATATTCATTTTTAAACATTCAAATCAAATTTTAAAAACTAAATGGAGTAAAAATCAACAGAAATCCCTCTATACTGAGGTAAGCCTTGAATATTTGGGGATAGTGCTGATGTAGTCTGTTCAGTAACCTGAGTTTTAAAATAATTTTAATTATATAAGTAGTATGTGATTATTATAGAAATATTAGTAAATGCAGATCAGCTAAAAGGAAAAGTCTGACTACTTGGAGCTAACTACTAAACATTTTGGTGTAATCAGTGTTGGGTTTAACTTCATTGCCCTTGCCTGAATGCCCCTGGGCGGACCTGCCTTGTGCTGTCTCCCTTCCCCTTCATGCAGAGTGCCACACTCTTGTCCAAGCTGGCCCAGGTCCTCACTCTTATAAGTCCCAGCCTTCCCTGACCTGTGTGCCTCTAAGCCCTCTCCCCAGGTCCCACCTCTCCTAATGCCTGTTAGGTGTTGTCTGGGTTTCCAAAAGTTATTCCCACTACTGCAGCCAGACTAAGTACTTTGGAAGCCAGGTTTGGGTGCTTATTTATCCTTTGGCTGGGCAGAGTAGATTTTGCACAGAGTTGCCTCTTTTAAGGAATGTAGAACTGGATTTATTATTTCAGCTAAGTCAGGATTGGAAGTTTTTGAAGGGGTCTGTGAGTGAAATGTTGACTAGAGACCGCCCACAAGTGCGCCTGCTAATTGGGAGCCCAGCCATGGGTGGTTCCGAGTCATAGGGCGCTCAGACAGTTTTTGACTGCCCCAGCTATCAGTGCTCACCTCACACCCCATCCTGGCCTGGAGAACATACCCCATATTCCAGCCCTGCCCCGCCTTCTCGCCGCTTCCTAGGAAGAACTGAAGTTAGGGCTAGCGGGAGCCAGTTGGGCTGGGACTCCATGGAGAGGAGTGGGTATCAGGAGGTCTTTCAGGCAGGTGTTTAGTCTCACCCTTGCTGACAGAGATTGTCAGCCCAGACAGAGGCATGTGCAGAGAAGAAAGCTCAGGAAATGTAAATTGATATGGACCGTCTTGCACTCACAAAGTTGGCAAATTTTTAAAAGCCATTGTGTGGTAAGTGTATGGCACATGGGAACTCACGGCCATGGGAGTGGAAATTGTGACAACTACCGTGCCAAGCAATTTGCAACATCTTGTAAAATTGTGTATACTCTACCACTTAGAATTCTACTCTTGGATAAACCCTAGAATAACTCCATGTGAAGAAGGAAATGTGTATATGACTGTTCATTGCAGCACTGTGTAGATAGTAAGACTGGGAGAAGCCTAATTTTCCATCAACAGAAGAACGGGTAAATAAATGGGTTGTTTGGTACTTTGGGAAGTGAACATGAAAGAGCTAGAGTTACATCTGTCAACACAGATGAATCAGAAATGATGCTGAGAAAGTTGCGGAAGCTACAAATACCATTTATGTAAAGTTAAACATACTGTGTATCTGTGGGCACATTATTTAAACTTACTTGTGTTTCACTTTTTCTGTAAAATGAGATAGTAGTGCCAACCTCACAGGGTGATGGGGGGAGGGGGACAGTTAATGAATTATTGCATGTAAAGTGCTTAGAATAGTGGCTGGCATGTAAGCCTTGTTGGCATATAGTAAACAGTGTTACTGTTTTATACAATAATATATTTCCTGTGGATTCAAATTATATGAAGTGAAGAGTGTAAAATCATGTGTTAGAATGAGGTGTGAAAGCCATGCTCTGCCTTCCCAGAGCAGGAGTTGCTGATAAAATCACGGAGGGTACATGGAGGCTTCCATTGTGTTTTATTTCTTTTAAGAAGTTGATGTAGATGGGTCAGCATGTTGATTTAATGGGATAAATGGTGGGTTCTTTTTTAACTGTTTGTTTAAAATATCTCAAAATAAAAATATTTTTGAGCATGGGCTCTGCCATTTTACGATTTTATAGAAATCCTGGCTCTGCCATTTATGTGATGTTTCTTAGAGCGAGCCACTACATCTCTCAAGGCTTCAGGTTCCTCACCTGCAAAAATCAGGAGCAACACAGATGGCTCTTAGTAAAGGAGTGGTTAAACAGGTCTGATACATCTATGATAGAGAACTGGGCAGCAGTTAAAAAGAATGGGAATGTTCTCCATGTATTGACACATGATCCCCAAGGCCTGCAGTTTATAGGAAATTATAAGCTCCATTTCCTTTCATTCGTCCTTGTCTAAAAATAACAAGTGATGCCAGAAGCTGTAGCCTTATAAGTTTAATGAAGAAGTGGGAGCCTGTGAATGGAAGATGCCTAGTCATCCATTCCACTTTTTTAGGTTGGTGAGTAAATAGGTTTACATACCAAATGCCCCACCTTTTAAGTTAATGCTAACCCAGCTAAGAAGAGTGAAGAGGTTTTGTGTCGGCAGGTTCTAGTCAGGAGCCAGAAACCATATTAGTTAATTTAACAAAAAACTTGTAAAGAATTGTTCACTAGATCTGTCTAAGTAACTATAAAGGCAAAAAGAGAAGGCTAAGTTATCATGGAGGAAGTAAGTGTGAGAAGGAGCTACCACCCAGGACTGGAGGAGCTGTGATAGAATCTGGCCTCATTTTGGATGTTTGACCACTGACAGCTTTCAAGCCCTGTCCCCATTTTGCCTCACATCTGGGCAAGCTGATAAGAAATCCCAAGCACACCCTCTCAGCTCTGAAGGGGAAGTTTATGCAGATCCTGGCCTTTTTTTGTTGCACTGGAATCCTCACCCCTAACCACAATAAAAACCAGAGCCACTCACCCCTCCTTTATCAAGGCAAACCAACTGGCTTTGGTACCTGTCCTGCTCTCCCCACAGAGCCTCATTATATGAATAATAAACTTTTTCATAACCTCTTGATGTGTGTGTTGTCATTATAGTTTCAACATCTGAACCAGTTTGGGGTGGTGGTATCATATTGATCCCGCCTCCACAGGGCAAGATACAAAGCAGAAACAAGGAGAAACGGTTAGAATCGTTAAAAGGTTAGACATTGGAAGAGAGCCCCTGTGGAACTGAGCTCAGACCTATGAGGAGGAGAGCACTGCTGGGCTGGTGCTAGTGTCTGAACTCGGGGGGAAGGGCCCCATGTAGGCAAAACTGCAAGCTGGACTCTGCTGCTACCAGAAGGAATTGCCACTCCTGGGGTGAAGAAGCTTTGGGAACAGGAAGCAATGCCCACAAAAACCAGGAAGGAACAAGCCCTCTCTTCCTCCTTGTATTAGGATTCTCTGGAGAATCAATCAATAGAAAAAATATATATGAAGAGAGAAAGAACAAGGAATTGGCTCATATGATTATAGAGGCTGGCAAGTCCAAAATCTGCAGAGTGGGCCAGCAGGTTGGAGACCCAGGAGAGCCCATGTTCCAGTTCCACCCAAAGGCTGTTTGCTGTAGAACCTGGAAGAGCTGAGGTTGCAGGTGAAGTCTGAAGGCAGTCTGCTGGAGAATTCTTTCTTGCCTGGGTTGGCCAGTCTTTCTGTTCTATTCTGGCTGATTAGAAGAGGCCTGCCCTCATTATGGAGAGTAATCTATTTCACTCACAGTCCACCAGTTTAAATGTTAATCTCATCCAAAAAACACCCTTACAGAAATACCCAGAATAACATCTGACCAAATGTCAGGGGCTCAGACAAGTTGACACACAAAATTAATTATTACACTCCTCGAACATTGCAGCTTTCCTCTTGCATTCCTTGATTGCAGAACCTAATGGAACCAGCGGGCAAAGCAGAGATGTGGATTGCGGAATTCAACCCCGTCATCACAAAACAACTATAGGAGGGCAGGTTTGAAGCAGAGAGACAATAAGCTAAAAAAAATTTGTGACTTTAACAAAACATAGCAGAATCCCAGTTTGCCTCAAATGGAGCAGTGACTTGGATAAATCCCCAACAGAGCACAGGGAAAACCAGACAGCGAAGTCCTGTAGCCCTGAATTTGAAAAGAATCTTCCAATTAAAAAGACAAGGATGCCTCCATTTAACTTCATGGTTGAGCTGTCTTTGTTGCCCAAATGACCTGGGAGCACATCAGTTCGTGCCGTTCACAATTAAATCTGTATGAGTTAGGTAAGGCAAGGAGAATATGCATCTAGGTCTACTGGTTAAGATTCATAGGCTATTAATGTTGTTTCAACAGATGGGTTACTATTTCTGTGAATCAAAGAATCTGATAAATATACTGGGTAGAGGTAGAAAACATTTGTCTTAAGTATGGATGTTTTCCCTCTGCAATTCTAGATTTGAATGAGAGCAGAAAACAGACTGCCTGCCCTCAGATACATCATTGTGGTTTATTTAAAATGGCTGTGGAAGATTCTCCCTTGGTGGGAAAGAGTCCAAGGAGTCATTATGTACATAAACCAATACTAAATATTGAAATCAGCAACCCAAGAGAAATATAGTTTTAGATTAGTGCAAACATTTCCACATACTAGTTG
The DNA here is from genome assembly GCF_026419965.1 of Kogia breviceps. NCBI lineage: Eukaryota > Metazoa > Chordata > Mammalia > Artiodactyla > Physeteridae > Kogia > Kogia breviceps. The sequence goes on along the minus strand of NC_081319.1, from coordinate 47,834,819 downwards.
TACACATGAATCTTATTCATATAGAAATATAAAGTTGTTGGGAAAATCCACAAGTTTTCCTTCTTTTTGGTCCATTTACAATTAAAATAATTATATACATTTAAGGTTCTATCATCAGATCCACAGCTTCTATCATCAGATCCACAGCTGAGAAGCTCATTCTACCAAGGTGCAGTCTAATGTGAACATAAGCAGAAACTTTTATATGTTAAAACAGAGAAACAAGTAGCAGTTATACATAAGAAGAAAGTCTGGTTGGAGTCCTAAGAGCAAGCATGGTGGCTACAGTGTCATCAGAAGGAGCTATGTTAGGTAAGTCTTACTACTATGATTTTTTTTTTTTTTTTTTTTTGCTGTACGTGGGCCTCTCACTGTTGTGGCCTCTCCCGTTGCAGAGCACAGGCTCCGGACGCGCAGGCTCAGCGGCCATGGCTCACGGGCCCAGCTGCTCTGCGGCATGTGGGATCTTCCCAGACCGGGGCACGAACCCATGTCCCCTGCATCGGCAGGCAGACTCTCAACCACTATGCCACCAGGGAAGCCCACTACTATGATTTTAATTGTATGAGGTGGATTGAAGAAGAATGTTCCAATTGGTAAGCCTTGGTCACTAGTACTAGAGTAATCCAATGTCCAATAACAGGTGGTGTTTTCCTGTCCTCAAATGTTTCATTCACATGCTATGAAGCTTCAACCGTAGGATGACTTTTAACTTATCATTGGTCACATTAGTTGGAGCTGGCAATCATTCATTCATGGGAATCGTTTTTTTTTTTGGCCGCATGTGGCTTGTGGGATCTTGGTTCCCTGACCAGGGATCGAACCTGGGCCCTCGGCAATGAAAGTGCAGAGTCCTAACCACTGGACCACCAGGGAATTCCTGGGAATCTTTTTTTAATAAATTGAGGCAGCATTGGTTTATAACGTTATATAAGGTTCATGTGTGCAACACTATAATTCTGTATATACTACATTGTGCTCACCACCAAAAGTCTAGTTTCTATCCATCACCATACAGTGATTGATTATAATAAGTGCAATTATAATTCAATCCAGGAGAAAAATTCCTCCTCCCCACCCCCACTGGATACTTTTTTTTTTTTGAAGTCCTTTTTAAAAAATGTTTGGTAGAATTCACCAGTGAAGGCATCTGGTCCTGGACTTTTGTTTTTTGGGAGTTTTTTGATTACTGTTTAAAATCTTGCTAGTGATCAGTCTATTCAGATTTTCTGATTTTTCATGATTCAGTCTTAGAAAGTTATACTATTTAAGAATTTATCCATTTCTTCTAGGTTGTCCAATTTGTTGGTGTATAGCTGTTCAAACTAGTCTCATAATCCCTTGTATTTCTGTGGTATCTGTTGTACTTCTCCTTTGTTTCTGATTTATTGAACCTTTTCTTTTTTTGTGAGTCTAGCTAAATTTTAATTTTGTTTATCTTTTCAAAGAAACAGCTCTTAGTGTCATTGATCTTTTCATTCTCTTTTTAACTCTATTTCATTTATTTCCACCCTGATTTTTTTCATTTCCTTCCTTCTACTGACTTTGGGCTTCATTTGTTCTTTTTCTAGTTTCTTTAGGTGAAAGATTAGGTTGAGATTTTTCTCATTTCTTGAGGTAGGCCTGTATTGCTATAAACTTCCCTGTTAGTACTGCTTTCACTGCATCCCATAGATTTTGGTATGTCATATTTTTATTTTCATTTGTCTTGGTATTTTTTAAAAACAAATTTATTTATTTATTTTTGGCTGCATCAGGTCTTCATTGCTGCATGTGGGCTTTCTCTAGTTGCAGCAAGTGGGGGCTAGTCTTTGTTGCGGTGCACAGGCTTCTCATTGCAGTGGCTTCTTGTTGTAGAGCACGGTCTCTAGGCGTGCAGGCTTCAGTAGTTGTGGCACTCAGGCTCAGTAGTTGTGGCTCGTGGGCTCTAGAGCGCAGGCTCAGTAGTTGTGGCACACGGGCTTCATTGCTTTGTGGCATGTGGGATCTTCCTGGACCAGGGCTCGAACCCATTTACCCTGTGTTGGCAGGCAGATTCTTAACCACTGCACCACCAGGGAAGTCCCTGTCTTGGCATTTTTTGATTTCTCCTTTGATTTCTTTGTTGACCCAATAGGTGTTCAGTAGCATGTTATTTAGTCTCCACATATTTTGATTTTTCCAACTTTCTTCTTGTAGTTGATTTCTAGTTTCATACTGTTGTGGTCAGAAAAGATGCTTGATATGATTTTAATTTTCTTAAGTTTATTGAGATTTGTGTTTTAACACATGGTCTATCCTTGAGAATGTTCCACATGCACTTGAGAAGAAAGTGTATTCTGCAGCTTTTGGATGGTATCTTTATATATATATATATATATATATATATATATATATATATATTTATATGTATATATATGTATATATACTTATATATGTACATATACATGTATATATATGTACGTGTGTGTGTGTGTGTGTGTGTGTGTGTGTATCTACTAAGTCAATCTGGTGCATTGTTTCACTTAAGGCCAGTTGGATGATCTATCCATTGATGTAAGTGGGGTGTTTAAGTCCCTTACAGTTATTGTGTTGATGTCAACTTCTCCCTTTAGGTCTGTTAATAATTGTTTCATATTTTTTGGTGCTTCCAGGTTAGGTGCCTATATATTAATAAATTTTCATATTTTTGGGCACTGAACAAATTCAGTAATTAAAACTTGCTTTCTTATATGATGGTGGTGGTCTGAGTCAAGTTGAGAACAGATTCCTTTCCTATCCTGTTTTTTTAACAAAGTTGGGAAGAATGTGAGAACTATCAGTGAGTTTATAATTTAGTTTGAATTATTTGACTGAGTTCTTATTTTAAGTTTGATAAAAATTAACTGCAAAGCAGAATTAAATCCAAATAGTTTTGAACAGGGAATTAATTTTTACAATGGGAAGAGGCCTTAAGATTGTAAATGACTTGACTTAGAGAACTACAGTTGACCCTTGAACAACAACCCCCTAACAGGGGTTAGGGGCACAGACCCTTTGTGCAGTAAAAAATCCAAGTATAATTTATAGGCCCTCTGTATTGCAATTCTGCACCTGCAGTTTCAGCCAGCCATGGATCGTGTACTACTATAGTATTTACTATTGAAAAAAAAAAAAATCTTTGTATAAGTGGACCTGCACAGTTCAAACCTGTGTTGTTCAATGGTCAACTCTATTTCTAGTTTTGGAGGGCCTACTCAAAGGAAAATCATGAGGCTTAAAAGCTCTGGGTAATAGTCAACTCTGGAAGTACAGTGTAAGTAACAATATTTTAAAAATATTTCTATCATGAAATATAGTAGTATATGAAATTTAAAAATGTACAACCCAGTGAAGTTTCATAAGGTAAGCTCCCCTGGAATCACGAGCCAGACTCAGAACTAGAACTTTGTGGGAAACTCAGAAGTCCCCTCCTGCCATTCTTGATCAATTCCTCTTCCTTCCCTTTCCTACAGAGTAAACCATATTCTGATGTATTGTAACAATTTCCTTGCATTTCTATCTTTTTACCACCTAAACACACTCCCCTAAACATTATAGCTTTACTGTTCTTTGTTTTGTGTGTGTTTTTACTTTAAATAGATGGGACCATATGTATTCCTTTGTGTCCAGTTCCTTTTCATCCAAACTTATGTTTGTGGGATTCATTTCTGTTGTGTACCCCTGGCTGGTTCATTTTTGCATGAAAGTGTAGGCAGCACGAGTGGTCACAGAAGATCTCAGCAGGTGAGCTTTTCAAAGTCCTGACAAGAAGACTGGAAAGTAAAGTGCCATAGGAAAGGAATAGATACTCTTGATTGCTCACCACCCTAAAATTTCCTGGAAGCTAAGCCTTAGTTGTTTTCATCTTTCCAGCTGAGATGAAGGGAAGTTTTGGATGTGGAAATTTTGCTGAAGAAAGGAAACCGAACAGACAACCCAGGGGAATCTTAGGAGCTATTCTCAGGACCCATATTTGTGGGGCATGGTGGGGATATAAGGGTAAATGCCCAAGGAGGGAGAGTGGGGTTCAGGAATGGAAGATGTTCTGGATCCTGATCTTAGATGGGCCAGACCTGGGGAAAGAAGGTTGCAAAGTCAAGAATCATCAGCTTAGGGAATTCCCTGGTCTAGCGGTTAGAACTCAGGGCTTCCACTACCATGGGCCCGGATTCAATCCCTGGTCAGGGAACTAAGATCCCACAAGCCTTGCAGCGTGGCCAAAAAAAAAAAGAATCATCAGCTCATTTTCCTCGTCACCATAGCAAATGTAGCGCCTCAGATCCTGTGCTGGCTCCATGGGTGTGCAGGTGCACAGGGCCCCGTGCTTAGAAGAGCTTCACATTGCTTTAGTGCTCTGCTGTCATTCTTTAGAAATTCAGAATAATTTTGAACATTTTGCACTTGACCTGGCAAATTATGTATCTGGTCCTGGTCAGATCACAAGGCAGCCACAAATTAATACTTCAGAGGCCAGCACTGCCCACTGAGAGTGTCATTTGTGAGCTGAGAATTATCTGAGACTTGAGGCAGCCCCTTTGGAAAACGTTTTGGTGGTTCCCCAAAATGTAAAACGTAGAGTTACCATACGACCCAGAAAATCTCATATAAAATTGTCTCTTGTGGCCCCTTTAAATACACAGAACATAAATATGAATATACAGAACAAAGAATGGAGTTTTGGAAGACAGTGGTCACCCTAGCCAAGTTGAGCCAAGTTTATTTCCCATACTGACATGTTATGTGTCTAACCAACATGTTTAGAGTAGTTGCTACTTCTACACGGCAGGTCTCATCACCATAATATCATCAGTATAATGGACCAGTGTGGTATCCTGTGGGTGGAAAGGTGATCCAAGTACCTGTATACTAGATGGTGACTAGGGTCTTTGAGTTGATATAGCGCTGAAGTAGCGTAGTGAAGGTGTATCCAGCTGAAAGCAAACTAACTGCTTTTAATGGTCTTTACTAATAGGTATAGAGAAAAGATTTTGCCAGATTAGTAACTGCAGATAAGGTGCCAAATGTGTTAATTTGCTGAGCAACAAAGCTACATGTGGAAACAGCAGTTGCTCTTGTAGTCACTGCGTGATTAAGATCATCCGCTCTCCTCCAAGATCCATCTGTCCTGCACAGGTCATGTAGGCGAGTTGAATGGCGATGTGGTTTCAAGTCTTTGATGGTGGCACTAATCTAGGTAATCTCTCCAGGGATGCAGTATTGCTTCGGCTTTACTACTTTTGTGGGTGGAGACGGTTCTAGTGGCTTCCACTCGGGATTCTGCCAGTCGCTGAGTGTGTCTGTTCCAACTGTGTATTCCAGACTGTGAAAATAATCACAGGATGGGTTCACAGTAGGATGTGCCTACTGTGAGATGGATCTGAGCCAAAACTCCATTGATCCCTGAACTCCATATGCTCAACAAGCTCTGACCACAGGGGACCACAGTGCCATTCTGAGTCTCCCATGATTAGTGTCAGTTCAGAACCAGACTGGCAATCCCAGAAAAGTCTGATTATATGCCCTTCCCAATGCACAGTCACTCTGATAAATGTTCTCGGGTGCCTTTGGGGAAGAAGAGGATTAAAAGTATAAATATTTCTCATTGGTAGCAGGGTTCTGCTTCAAAGGGACCTGCCTACTCTTCATTCAAGCAGTTCTAGGTCTGTGAACTAGCTTAAGTCTGGAAACTGAGTGATGGATTGTAACTCTGTTTTTGTGATTCAAGTCAGACTTCTATTTACTAGACCTGGAGCTTTTCCACTTACTTAGATCAAGTAAAACTTTAGTAGGCTGCTCCATCCACTTCAGTTCTAAGGATACCATGAGCAACGAGCTAACAGCAAAGGCCCCTGTGGGTCAGACTCTGCAGTTTACTCCTTTGACTCTGTTGGTTAGTTCAGTAACCACACCCGCCTTGTCTTCGGTGAGTGTTACCACATGGTTGCTGTCTCCTCAGGATTCCATCAGCCCCATTGCATTTAGGTAGTGATTCCCATAGTCTGTAGACTTCCTTGTTTTCTTTCTATGGAGATAATCTGAGCAACTATACTAATGGCAGTTTTGTTTCTTCCTTTCCAATCTTTATACTTCTATTTCTTTGACACATGTTAATGAACTGGCTAGTTTTACAATGTTGAATCCTCATTTGACTCCTGATTTTAAAGGGAATTGTTCTAAGATTTCACTATTAGGTATGATGTTTGTTCTATGATTAAAATACTAGCCTTATTGTGTTAAGGAAGCTCCCCTATAGTTTTAGTTGGCTGATATTTTAAAAATTATGAGTGGGTATCTTATTTTGTCACAAGCTTTTTCTGCTTCTGTTGAGATGTGGTGACTTAAATGGATTTCCTAATGTTAAACCATTTGTGAATTCTTAAGATAAATCCAAAGATGTATTTTTTAAAGTATCTATAAGCTGTTAGATTTGATTTGCTAATATTTATAATTTTGCATCTTATTTTCCTTATCTAAATTTGGTGTCAAGTTTATACTGGCCATATAAAATAATTTGAAATATCTTCTGTTTCCAACTCTCTGGAAGATTCCATATACAATTGGTGTGGCAGTGACCACTAAATGTCCCCCATTCTTTGGCCTCCCTTCTTTTTCAATAGTAGAAGGCTTAGCTATTTATAGGACCACTGAAATTAAAGACTCTAGGTCCCAGCCTTTTTTGAAGCTAGGCATGGCCATGAGATGGCCACTTAGTGTTGTAGGGGTTTTCTGGGATCTTCTTGAAGAGTTAGCAGACAAAATTGTGGCTCCTACTTGAACTCTTCCTCCACCATGTGGTTTGGAATGCAGGTGTCACTTTCTTATACCAGAAGGATGAGGTTCAGCCCCTAGGGATGGCAGAGGGTGAGCTGGGAGGATCATGCATGCTCAAGGATTTCACACAGCACGTGAGATGTGAACCACACATTTCTGGACTTCTGTGTGAGCATGCAATAAATAAACTTGTATCTTTGTTAGCTTACTGTTGCTCATAGGCCAACCTAATCTTAATTAACGTAATTGAAATTTTCCATGCCTTGTATGTTTGCTAGATTTTTCCTATAAAGTTCCTAGGACTTTGCTGTGTGTGTGTGTGTGTGTGTGTGTGTGTGTATCTTTTTTTCTTACTGGAGTATAATTGCTTTTCAATGTTGTGTTAGCTTCTGCCTCCCAGCGAAGTGAATCAGCCATACACAATGTGTATCATTTTTAACTTCTCATTAAACTTCAGTGAGGAGAGAGCTACTTAGGTTTTATATTTTTCGTTATATAGATTTTGGAAAATGAGATTGTTTCAGGAAATTGACCATTTAATCTAAGTTTTAAATATAATATCAAAAAGTTTTTCAAAGTTATATAATATCAAAAAGTAGTGTTTATTATTTTAATTTCTGCTATAGCTAGACTTACATCTGTTTTAAAATTTCCATGATTGTGCTTTTTATTTTTCTCACTCTTTTAAATGGAGTAATCTTACCAGTTTTCTCACTTTTCTTTTTTTTTTTTTTTTTTTTGCTCAGAGAACCAAGATTTGCTTTTGTTGATCCCTTAGATAATATCTTTGTTTTTACTTTATTATTTCTTTTATCCTTTACCCTTTCTTTGCATTTATTATTTTTAAATCTTAAGTCAGATACTTATTTAGCCTATTAATTTTCAACCTTTTCTCTTAAATAGAAAGCATTTAAGGCTATAATTTTCCTGTAAGTACCATTTGAGCTGTGTTCTACAAATTTTGATTTGGAGTATTTTCATTATAATTTAATTCTGATTTTCTTATTTCCATTTTGTTTTCTCCTTGGCCCATGAGAATGACAGATTTTCTGACTGTCAAGATCAAAGTTCTCTAAATTGGATCATGTTTAGGAATTGTGTTATTCCCATGATTGATAGCCTGACTAATTATTTTCTGCATCCTCTATCAGTTACTGAGAAATACATATTTTTTAAACCCCTCAGTGTGATGGTAGGATTACGATCCTCTCCATGTAAGTATATCTATCTTTGTTTTGTCATGTATATTTAGGACAACATTAATGAGCTGAATTCACACTTAGCATTGTTAAACATTCCTGGAGAATTGTTATCTTTTATCATTATGTGAACATCTATATCCCTGATAACGCTTTTTGCCTTAAGGTAGAGGTTGACAGACTATGGTCCATTGGTAAATCTGGCTGCCACCTGTTTTTGTATGGTCTGCAAGTAAAGAATAGTTTTTAAATTTTTAATTAAAAAAAAATCTTTTGGCCGTGCTGTGTGGCACGTGGGATCTTAGTTTCCTGACCAGGGATCTAACCTGTGCCCCCTACACTGGGAGCATGTAGTCTTAACCACTGGACTGCCAGGGAAGTCCTGGTTTTTACATTTTTTAATGGTTGGGAAAAAAATTGAAGGAAGAATATTTTGTGACATGTAAAGATTATATAAAATTCAAATTTCAGTGTCCCTAAATGAAGTTTCACTGGAACAGATCTACACTCACTCATTACACATTGTCTGTGGTTACTTTCACTCTTCAGGTCAGAGAGATAGCCCACAACTTTTACAGAAAGTTTCCTAACCTTTGCTCTAAAGTCTTTTGTTTTGTTTTGGTATGGGAGCTCCATCAGCATTTTTTGGTTAGTATTTTTATTGCAGACCTTTCCCCCTCCTTTTACTTTCAGGCTGTGTCCTTATGTTTTTGGTGTATATCTTGAAAACATCATTTAGTTGCATTTTTTCTAGTCTGGCCATTTACTCGCCTTAAAAATATCACATTTACTGATATTCCTGGAATCAGTTCTATAATCTTATAGTGTTTTAATTTGTCCTGCTTTATCTAAGGTGTCCTTTTCTACTTTTGTCTGTATTCATTGAAACCTTTAAATTCAGTTTTTCCTCTATACCGTTATATGCTGTTTCTACTATTTGAAACGATCATGAATTTTTATACTATATAAACACACATGTATTGTATTTGTATTAACTTATAAAGTTAATACATCTACCTCAATTACTTTAAAACACTATCGTTAATCACTCTCCATCTTTTAAATGTTTTTAATTTTTGAAATTTTTAGCCAAAAAAAATAAAATTAGCAATTATTGCTTATATAATATAAAGTTTTATAAAGAAAGAATCAGATGCTCAACCAGAACTGCTTGAATCTCTCCCACTTCCTTTTTTCATTTAACAATATATCATAGACTTCCTTCCAAGTCAGTATATATAGACACCCTTTATCTTATTATCTAAATTTTTATTTTGTTTGGTTTTTATCCCATAAACTGGACTTTTTTTTTTTGCGGTACGCGGGCCTCTCACTGTTGTGGTTTCTCCCGTTGCGGAGCACAGGCTCCGGACGTGCAGGCTCAGCGGCCATGGCTCACGGGCCCAGCCGCTCCCCGGCATGTGGGATCTTCCCGGACCGGGGCACGAACCCGTGTCCCCTGCATCTGCAGGCGGATTCTCAACCACTGCACCACCAGGGAAGCCCTGGACATTTTTATTATTGGTTTCTACAATGTTTACTACCGATGCAGATATCTTTAAATATAGTTTATTTTTTCCTGTTTTTTTAACTTTTTATATAAATGGAATCAAACTTTTCTGTCCTTCATCTTGCTCAAAATTATGTCAGTCTTATGCATGTTTCTACTGCATGTCACTGTACTTTATTTTGTTTTATAATATTCTGTATGATAACACCACAATTGATATCCAGTCTACTCTTTTTTAAAAATTATTTTAATTTTTATTTATTTTTTAATGCACTTCTTTTATTTTTTTAATTTTAAAAATATTTATTTATTTATTTGGCTGCACCGGGTCTTAGTTGCTGCATGCGGGATCTTCGTTGCTGCGTGTGGGATCTTTAGTTGCAGCACGCGAACTCTTAGTTGCGACATGTGGGATTTTGTTCCCTGACCAGGGATCGAACCCGTGTCCCCTGCACTGGGAGCGTGGAGTCTTAACCACTGGGCCACGAGGGAAGTCTTACATCCAGTCTACTCTTTTTTTTTTTTTTTTTGGTATGCGGGCCTCTCACTGCTGTGGCCTCTCCCGTTGCAGAGCACAGGCTCCGGACGCGCAGGCCTAGCGGCCATGGCTCACGGGCTTAGTTGCTCCGCGGCATGTGGGATCTTCCCGGACCAGGGCACGAACCCGTGTCTCCTGCATCGGCAGGCGGATTCTCAACCACTGCGCCACCAGGGAAGCCCCAATCCAGTCTACTCTTGATGGACATTGGGGTCTTTCCAGTTTTTGTCCTGGCTCATTGAGAATGCCTATGTCCTATGCTCTAAAACAACGCCACATTGGAGCAGTTCTCATTAATGCTTGATTTTTTGCCAGCTTTCTTCACGTTAACCAATATGATAGATGTTATAGAAAAGCAACACACTTAAGCTCATCTTTGCTAGCAGCACCAGTGTTATCTCCTGCAAAGGCTGCCTCTTCATAACGACAGCTAATAATTGCCTTGGCTGAGTATATAGAAGTGGTTAGTTTTTTCAAACTTGTAAGGAAACAACTTATTCAACTGTCCATGTATGGCAGGCCACAATTGGGTGTTAACTACATTAGCAACACTCTGGATCCTTCCAACTCTCCTTGCATACTGGCTAATTCCAGCCAGGGACCACTTTTCTCACAGGACTTTGCTAAGAGCAGCCAAGGAGCAGCCAACAAAACTACCATTCTGGATTCTTATTACCATTTTCTTTTCTTTCCTTCTTTTTTTTGGCTGCACCACACAGCTTGTGGGACATTAGTTCCCCCACCAGGGACTGAACTTGGGTCCACAGCAGTGGAGTCACCACTGGACCACCAAGGAATTCCCTTATTACCATTTTCTTAATGCCACAGATGTGTTCAAATTGTGGTCTCCCTTCCACACAGATGTAGAGAACAAACATATGGACACCAAGGGGGGAAAGTGGGGTGGGTGGTGGTGGTGAGATGAATTGGGAGATTGGGATTGACATGTATACACTAGTATGTATAAAGTAGATAACTAATAAAAACCTGCTGTATAAAAAACTAAAATTTAAAATAAAAACCAAACAAATTGTGGTCTCCCTTCCAAATTAAGATTGCAACCTGACCAAACATTTTAAAGCACCGGCCTTCCTGTCTCTGCCCAGCTGAAGTCTGAGATTTCTATTAATAGGGAAAAGCCGAGAATGGACATTGGTGAACCCTAACCTTGTCTTTCTTCCAGCAAGCTCTGGCATCATTTTCTTTCTTCCTGTATAACACCCTTTAGACCAATGGTTTTCAGCGAGGGGACATATGGCAATGTCTGAAGATAATTTTTGTTGTCACAACTAAGAAGAGTGACATCCAGTGGACAGATGACACAGGTACTGCTAAATATCGTATTGCTACAATACACAGTACTGCCCCCCAACCCGCTACAAGAAGGAATCACAGCTGACCCTTGAATAACAAAAGTTTAAACTGTGGGTTCATTTATACATGAATTTTTTTTTTCAACAGTAAATACTTCAGTAGTACATGATCCCTGGTTGGTTGAATCCGAGGATGCAGAGGCACTGTGGATACCTGGATTTTCCACTGCATGGAGGGTCCGAGCCCCTAACCCTTGTGTCTGGCCCAAAATGTCAAGGGTTCTGAGGTTAAGAAACACTGCTTGAGGCATTCCTTTCGTCTAGGTCTGATTGTGATAAACTTTTTGTCTCAAAAGTCTTTATATTTTCCAATTCTTGAAAAATTAGGTGAGCACGCAAATCTGGGGTAACTGGTTTTTCTAAGTATGTTAAAAATGTTATTTGATGAAATTCCATGATTGTTGATGTCATAGGTTATTTATTTTCTTTAGCTGTTTTCAAGATTTGTCTTCAGGGTTCCATGGTTTTGCTACAGTGTGAGTGTAGATGTTTTTAATTATCCCACTTGGGATTCAGTGGAATCTCTGAGAATTCCTGTCTTGCATCAGCTTTGGAGAATGCTCAGCCTTCTATCTTTGATGTGGTCTTCCCCCAGCTCTCTGTTCCGTAATCCTCAAACTTTCTTTCTGTGATTTATATATTGTCACTTCAAACTTCCTCATCTCTATACCCCTGAAGGAAAATGGCACTTGAGATCCCGTCCAAGTTCGCTTAGCCCTTCTGCCATCTGTGTCCTATCTTACATTCAGTCTGTCCACTGAGTTCTTATTCCTGATGATCATATTTTTTCTTTTTTAAAATGGAAAACACATAGTAGCACAGACTCAAACATTGGATATTATTTTTTTTAATTTATCTAATTTATTTAAAAGAATTATGTGTATGTATACATAATGATAGAAAGAATTTAAGAAAACCTTCAATATCAGATTTTGAGAAAGTTTAAAGGTCAAACCAGGTCATTATTTGTATCAGGCTGGGAGCCTCTGAGGACCCTGTGCAGGGTCCTGTGAGTAGCGCTAACAGCCTGGAATATGACTTTCTGGGGGTTGAAGGATGTCACATTCATGGACAAATTATTAAAGCAGGAATGCCCTTGAGCTGGGAGAGTGCCTGGAGGGGAGGGAAATGTAGAGGGCATTGGCCCAGGGTGTGGTACTAACGGCCTACAGAGCCGGGGAGGGCCTGTGTCTGGCAGCAAAGGAGGGCTGTTGATGGCAGCAGGCACCCGGCCAGCGCCTGGAGAGTAGCCAGGGCTCCTTGGGCCACTTTCTTTTGGGGAGGCAGCAGTAGGGGGTGCCACTGGACTCCATGTCTGTGCAGGGACAATAGGTGGGCCTCTGGGACAGGTGGGAGCCACATCCCCAGCCCTACATCCAGATAGAGGTTCATATCTCAGGCTCAGGAGAGAAGCAGGAGATGGTGTTGGAGGATCTATCTTCCACGTGGGGTAGGTAATTTGTGCTGTGACTTCATTTACCCACATAAATGTAGGTAGAGGCCGGTTCTTTGACCCCACCTGACTTCTAGACATCTAAAGGAGAGGAGAGAAAACCTAGGTGAGTTCTCCACCAGTGGGCAATGGAGGGACCATCCCTCACACAGCGTGCATTCTTACATAGGAAGGAACCCCATGGTCCGTGGGCTGCAATGAACTAACCCCATACCCCGTGGGGCTGCAGCTTTTCAGAAGCTTTTGCAGGAACAAGAGAGGTCTCATAAACTGTCCAAAGTTCATTTTTAGGTTTGATCAGAACTCCAGTAAGAGAAACGCTGGATGTCTCCAAGTCCACTCCTGCTCTAAATAACTGACACGTTTGCCAAAGGCTATTTCTATGCCTTTATAAGTTCTATTTCTTTTATAAAGTATTAAGTGACGTTCCTTTCTGGGGAAATCTGAAAGCCCTTACCTTCTAGGTTAGAGTAGGTTTCAAGGTATGAGCAGCTTTTTAGCTGTTAGATGCTGGGTGGAAAAGGTGGGTCCGACTGAGGAGCAGTGAGAAGTCTTCAGGCCTGGGACTGGAATGCTACATGGGTTCCAAGGCCATGTTCAGTGGGTTTGGGGGAGGGAAGGGTGTGAAGGAAAGGAACACGAGGAGGAGTGGCCAAAGACTGGTAGTCCCCTCTCCACCCCATGGCCCTCTCCTTTTATTCTCTGTCATTAGCACCTGGCCTTTATGACAGCGAGGTCTTCAGCCAATCACAGCGCTCACCCTTCGCTGTCACAGTAGACTCTCCAAGGCAATTTGTGGAGGAGAGCACCTTTGCTACCAGTGTAAATATGTACCTCTTTGCTTTTGGCATGCCTGGGCAAGGGCAACTATTTTTGTCCTGTGGACTTTAATTTGGGGAAATTTAATTTTGGGGAGTGGTCTATATTTTCAAGGGTGAATTTATTTCTATGATATTTTAAAATATGAACAAATAAAATTAGATCAGAGCTATGCAGGGGAATCACTAACAAGGTGATTTAAGTGTATGCCAAAAGTACTGAGAGTTAACAGAATAGTTTGGTGACAAAAAAGGAACCTCTATAATTTGGGCATTTAAAAAAGTAGTCATTTTACCTGAGAGACCGTATTAGGGTTGTCCAGAGAAACAGAACCAGTAGGATGTATGTGTGTGTGTGTGTGTGTGTGTGTGTATGTGTGTGTGTATAGAGAGTTCTTATAAGGAATTGTCTCACATGATTATGAAGGCTGAGAAGTCCAGACCCAAGAGGGCTGCTGGTGTAGTTCCATTAGATGTTGGAGGGCAAAGGCATGAGAAGACAGATGTCCTGGCTTGAAAACAGCCACACAGAGTTTTTTTCCATTCAGGCCTTCAATGGATTGGATGAGACCCACTTTCCACTAAGTTATGGAAATAGTGGAAACATATTTAACTTACGAAACCAGTATAGGAAATATAGGAAGTCTGAATCATGAGAAATATAATATTGGTCTTAGTTAAACCAAAATATTGTGCTAACATGTTTTAGTTGATGCCTTATTATCTCATAAGTAGTTACAAAGGCTATTAGGTAAATATACTTTTTTTTAAACTAAATTACTGGTTTATTATAAAAGGATATAAGCCAGGAACAGGCAGATGGAAGAGATGCACAGGGCAAGGTGTGGGGAAAGGGTACAGAGTATCCATGCCCTGTCTGAGCAACGCCTGTCCCAGCATCTCCATGTGTCCACCAGCCCAGAAGCTCCTAACTGTACTTTCTAATGTCAGTAAATAGAAACACTTTACTAACGTTTCTTTCCTTTTTCTCATTTAGACAATTTTGGCATTATCCAAACTAAATGTTCGTGGAGTATATGTATAACAACTGAATGCATTTTTTGATGAGTAAATCCTTCACATCTTCAAGAGAGGGAAGAGAGAGGAAGTGTGATAGAAAATAATAAGAGGGAATTGGCTTTAGACAGATAGCTAATCATTTTTCTCTGTAAGGAGAGAGGAGAAACTTTAGACATGCACACACACACAAAAGGGTGTCATATATCTGGTTCTGACATAATTTGGTCCTTGAAAATTATATCCAGCTATGAGATATTTAAAGCCAGCACTTATTAATTCCTTATGTGTGGAAAGGAAGGAAGTGATGCTTCCTGAGTGAAATAAAATTATGTGTTGCTCAGGCAAACAAGATTAATCATTTCCTCATGAGAATTCTTTCATATTTTGGTGTCTAAAGTCTCCTTAAAATATATAACCATATGTCAATGTTTGTTGATGAAAATCCAATTAACAAGAAAAAAAATTTGTTCAAGCCAAACTGAGGATTATAACCTGGGAGACAGACTCTCAAAAGCTCTGAGAACTGTTCTGCCTGTTAGAAGTGGAAGGCACAGTCATACACATTTTTGAGACACAGGATTGTACATCAAAATGACACCGACATTTTATTTAAAGTTCAACAAATATACATAATCCAAGTAACATGTACAAAGAGAGAAGCAAGTCACCATGACCCCTCACAGAATTGGGAAAGAATGCTCATCTTTTAAGAAGTGACATTACTAGCATCAGAAGGAAGGAAAAAAAAATGAACTTTACCGTTGAGCAGGCATTCCCACCTTTGAGGAGGTCTGGTTAATGTATAAGGCATATGCACATTGCACATTAGGGAGGGAGGGAGGAGGCTCAAACAGAAAGAATTTTATGTTTAAAATTTCCTGTCCTGCCTTAAAATATAAATTTTATTTCATCATGCCATGGAGTGATTTACCAGCCAACATTTTTGTTTATCTAGTACATCTATGATTTCTGACTTTTAGCCGTTAAGCAACAGTGCAAAGAGCACTGGAAATAACATCGAAAGCTAATCCTGAACACTGTCTGAAGGTGCTGATGAGGGAGAAGATTCTCATATTTTACATTAGTTTTCACTAAGTAATATTTAGGGAGGCAATTTTTGAGTTCAAATTGTGTTTAGAATCCTTCTCATACCAATTAAGAAAGCACACCATTGGACAGTCAGAATTTTGCTGTTTTTTGTTCCGAGACACTTCTCAAATGAGTAATTTTGCCCATATCAAATTTCCTCAAAAGTGGCTACTAGGACTTCCCTGGTGGCGCAGTGGTTAAGAATCCGCCTGCCAATGCAGGGGACATGGATTCTAGCCCCGGTCCAGGAAGATCCCACATGACGCTGAGCAACTAAGCCCGTGCGCCACAACTACTGAAGCCCATGTGCTTAGAGCCCATGCTCCCCAACGAGAGAAGCCACCACAGTGAGAAAGCCCATGCACTGAAATGAAGAGTAGCCCCCGCTTGCTGCAACTAGAGAAAGCCCACGTGCAGCAACGAAGACCCAACGCAGCCACAAATAAATAAATAAATAAAATTTTTAAAAAGTGGCTACTATAATTCCAAATTATAATTGCTGAAATTGAGCCAGTGAGAAAGATACGCACAGGCATTAGCATCATAGTGAGAACACGTTCAGGGAGCAGGTGTTTCAGAGTTTTAGATGGATAAGATCCCAGAGAACTGGGTGTGTGTCCAGAGGTGTGTAACTTTTCCTCTTGGAACTTGTCAAAGGCGAGTCATCACCAATCAGAATTTTCAGATGCGTGGAAGGCAAAGCTCTCAGAGCACGAATTTTAAGAGCTGGACACTGGTGAGAGCAAGTGAAATCTTAAGCTTGGTAATATTCTCAGCAAGCTGAGTTTCCAAGCTCAGTGAGATGAGGTATGAGTTAACACTCCTGGGGGAAGCTGCCCTTGTGCGTACACATTACTGAGTCCAAACTCATACTACTCACCACAAGACAGTAAATCGAGAGATGAGTTGTTGGGGCCAGGTATAATGACTTTATTTGGAAAGCCAGCAGACCGAGAAGATGGTGGACTTGTGTCCCAAAGAACCATCTTCCCTGAATTAGAATGCAGGCCTCTTTTGTGCAGGAAGGGGAGGGAGTAAAGTCCTGGTTCCTGTCAAACTCTGGAGGTGATGTGTTAATTTCTCCCTTCCTGCAGTCATTCACAGGTGGGCCTGGTCAGGATGTTTGCTGTGAGCTAAACAAAGGTATTTTTGCTTAATGCTGATTACCTAGGAGGCAGGGTTCCCAGAGATGGGCCATTATGTATAATTTAAACTTATAGGCAACATCCTATTAGTGATTAACTTGTAATAGAATACAAAGGTTCTTCCCTATTACAGACAGAGATGGGAGTGCTGGGGAAAGAAGTGGGAGACTCACTTAGGCCTAGACAAGTAGCAGGAGGGGATAAGTAGAGCCAGGGAAGGAGGAGACAGAGGGCTTTCCCCTCACCTTAGCAATGATCTCATGCAAAGGACAGGCTCACAGCAGTCCCTGGGAAGAGTCAAGGCCACAAATGCCCATGGGAGAAAGTTGTCGGTGGCAAGCTGCCCGGTGGAGAACACCTGGGGGCATAGAGGAGACTCAGCAGTGCTTCTGGACTGCCCTCCTTCAGGTGGGCCGTACCGGGCAGATGAGAAGAGGGGAAAAGCCTAATGGGATGACCTGGGGCCAGTCTAAGAGGTCCGCCATTCCATCTCCACCAGCGTGCTGGGCCAGCACCCTGTAACACTTGGAAGCTGCTGGGTCCACAGTGTGGGGCAGCCCCAGGTCAGAGGCAGCTTGGTGAAGATTCAAGGTGGACCTGGGCTGGGGCAGAATCTCAGTTAGCAGATGGTAACATGGGGAATGGGTCTAATGCTCAGGGAGCTGAGGCCGTGAAGAGGTTGTGGGTCCAAGGCTGAGCCAAACCCAGCTGTGAGCCAAACCCAGGGAGTGGCTCTGTGAGAAATCCCTAACTGAAGAACCCCTGGCATCCACTATGCTAAAAAGAAACTAACCGTGCCAGAGGAGGGCATCCTCCCTTGTCTGTAAGTTTATGTCCTAGAAAAAACAGACACTGCTAGGGAGGGTGGGAGGGAGGGAGATGCAAGAGGGAAGAGATATGGGAACATACGTATATGTATAACTGATTCACTTTGTTGTAAAGCAGAAACTAACACACCACTGTAAAACAGTTATACTCCAGTAAAGATGTTAAAAAAAAAAAAAAACCAAAAAAACCAGACACTGCTTGTGGAGCCACACAGTGGGATTGGCAAAAGTCAGGAACTATGGGAAGGGGAAGGGTGGGTGTCAGGGACACCTCTCGGTTGGGGATATCAGACCCCAGAGGGGACCAGAGCAGGGGTGACGTGTGTTTGTGGCTGTGCTGGAGAGATCTGAGGTCACCAGGTGGAATCAAGGCTTTACACAATAAAGACTGGGTTGCTAGGAGCCCCTGGTCTTCTACTGCTTGTTCTCCTCTCTGAAGCTCCCTCCACAGACTTCTCCCCCCAGCACCTCCTGACAGGTGAGCTTCAAACCCTTCATACTTTTTAGTTCCCTAGCTCCTGGCCAGCCCCTACCTGTTCAACCCACCAAGCCCTTGCTACCAGCCAGTCACCCTGACTCTGGGAATCCCTGCAGGATGTGCTGACTTCCCCATGGCCTTGTGGACCATCGGGGAAGGTGGGGGAAACCCTCTCTGCCTGAGGGCAAATCGGAGCTTCACATAGGATGCAGGTGTCAGGACCTTGAAAGCTCCTTGACTTGGTTGATGTTCAAGGTAGTGTAACTTGATGTTTCTCAGGGGTGACAGTCACTGCCCACTTTCAAGAAGGTGAAGCAATTATCAAGCTTGACAGAAGGAAAGTAGGAAGAGTCCCCAGACTGGCTCATAGGCCCACACCAAAGGCAGGCTTACCCTGAGCTCAGGAAGAGTCAGCTTTGCAGCCTCTCTCTTGCACTGTTGCTGGAAAAGTGTTGTCATGGTGTATGAGTTTGTTGCTGCAGTAATAAATGACCACAAATTTAGCTGCTTGGAACAAGAGCCATTTACCATCTCACAGAGCCTGAGTCTGGCAAGTGTGGCTTGGTACACTACTTAGGGTCTCACAAGACCACCATCAAGGTTTTGTCCACCCTGGGCTCTTACCTGGAGGCTCTGAGGAAAATCAACTTCTAGGCTCATCCATTATGTTGATAGAATTGATTTCACTTGGTCCCTGCCATCATCAAGCCAGCAATGGTGGGAAAGTCCTTCTCATACTTAGTCTGTCTTCCACTTCTCCTTCCACTCCATTTCTCTGATCCCAGCTAGAGAAATCTCTCTACTTTTCAGAGCCCAAGTGATTAGATTGGGGCACCCAGGTGATACAGGATAATATCCCCCTAGTTTTAGGTCCATAATTTTAACTACATCTGCAAAGTCCCTTTGTCCATGTAATAAAACATATTTACAGGTTCTGAGGATTAGGGCAAGGACATCTTTGGGGAACAATTCCACAGACGACAACACATGGTCATGTTTTTGTAAAATTTGTAAGAGTGATTTTTTTGTCTTCATTTGTAGAAGCTCCAACATTCTCCATTCTCCTCTTAATCTCAGACAGTGTTTTTGAAGCTATAGTTTATTAATCATTGCTGCTTCCCTTATAAAATGAGTTTAAGGAATGGCAAAGAGCATTTTTTAAGGGAATATAGGAAAACTCAATTGCATAGAAAAATATTAGAGACCGCTGCACACAACCATTCGCATTCCATGAAATTGTTATCATTCATCCATACACACGTGCACATGCATTCATACACACACACAAACATATCTGAACTAGATCAAGATGTAAAGAATACTTTTTAGTATGCTTGGTTAAAATTTTAAAAGGTAATTAAGAAAAAAAACAAGACCCTAGGGACTTCCCCTGCGGTTCAGTAGATAGGACTCCCTGCTTTCACTGCGGTGGCCTGGGTTCAATCCCTGGTTGGGGAACTAAGATCCCACAAGCCCACGTGGCACTGCCATTAAAAAAAGAAAAGACGAAGAAGAAGACCCTCTAATTCATCAGAGCCTCCAGGTAGGCCTGCTTTTGGTCCTGGGAAGATTTCTGGAGCATCTGTAACGACAGAAGCCTAGCACAGTTTGTTTACAGAAGCCCAGGGCTGGCGGCTCCCTTTGATGCTGGTTGTGTAGGTGGAGCCCTCCCTCACTATGGACGGCTGAAGACCCTCCTGTGTTGTCTCCATTTTCTCCTTTGCAGCGATGTCAAAAAGTCAGTTCGGACAGGGGAAGAAGCCTCTAGATACGTTTTTCTGGGTAAACGAGATAACTAGAGAAATCACCTATCCCCCGCTGAGGGCAGACGCACCCGCAGCTTCTCCAGCTCCGGTAGAGAAGCCAGGAGAGAGACCCAGATCTCAGCGCGGGATCGTGCAGGGGGGTCCTCCGGGCGCCCAGGGCTCAGCCAGCACACGCGCAGAAGGCCGCCCCTCCACCCCGTCCTAGGGCTTCACTGGAAGAGATTGGCTCCCGAAACTCCGTCCCAGCTACGCCGACCCATCTCCCGGCCAAAGCCGAAGCCCCACGCTGTTCTCAGCAAGTCCTGTCACCATCTCACCGCCAGGAGGCGCTCCGCCGCCATTCGGTCCCCTTGGGCTAGCGCCTCTGCCGCAAGCCTCTTTCCTCCCAGCCTTTCTGCGCCCCCCACCGCCCCGCCCCGCGCCTTCACCTGCAAGCTGAAAAACGACCTTACTGGAAATAACCGATTTTCCTTTTGAGCCTGAGAGAACGTGCCGGGGCACGCCCTCTGAGTATCTTTCTGAGCCATTGTCACCTGCCACCTGTACGCCTTCATGCCCTGCAAGGACCATTCCGCCTCCCCTGAAAGCACTCAGGACCCTCTGTGGAGTTCTTACAGGAATGTGCCCAATGTTTTCAAACCCCATATACATTTAACTTAGATTTTGACACATAATGTTTTCTAGAACTTCCTTTACCTCTTGAGACATCTTGGTGTTTTTAACTCTTTGGGGTTCAAGAATCCAATTCTAATGTTGGCAGCAGAGTAATAGTTCCCAGCCAGAGCCAGAAGGATCCCCCACTTGGCTGAGAAAGGAACAAGCCAGGATGAGTGGGACTCGAAGGCCTGGTGTCCCTGGGCACAACCTGGGCTTGGGGGCAGCATTGAGGGCCAGCCTGGGCCCTGATCAGATAGGAGCTAGAGCCGGGGCTGGAGGGACAGCCTGAGGCCAGGGGGTCTTTGGGCAGAGAGCCCCACCCCCAGCCCAGCTCTGTGCCTTCCCTGGTGGAATAGGCTCTGGTTGATGCTTTGGGGGGCCAGTGAGCAGCCGCTCGGCCCTCCAGGAATGGAGTGACTGCTGCCTACTGATGCAGCCATACTGAGCAAGAGGTGATAAGCGGAGGCTCTGAAACACACTGTCCCAGCCTGAGGACCCTGGGAAATGCCAGTTCTCTGGGCTGGAGAGTAAAGGCCTGGGGTCCAGCGTTGATTCTCTGGCTAATGACCCTCTGACGCAGCCAGGACCCCTCCTCTCTTGGCTTCAGTTTCCCTCCCTGCATGACGTGGGGGTGAGCAAGCCTGTCTGCACTTCTGCTCAGCTGCACAGTCTGTGACTGTGTTCCCAGGAACCAGGACTGGGTGAGGCCCCGGGGACACAGGGGGCCTGGAGGTCAGGCCTGGGGTGGGGTCAGCTGATGCCAAGGGCATGACTGCTTCTGAGAGTGGCAGGGGCCATTAATTAGCTCCACAGGGTGGGTGGTGGGAGGACCAGAGTACACTCTCTGGGCTCCCTGCTGGCTGGCCTTGACAAAGACCTCGTTGTCATGGCTGGGGGTGCTGGCCTCTCAGGCAGAGCTGTTGGGGCCAGGCCCCCAGCCCTGACCTTGCAGGGACTCTTAGCCTCACTCCCATCCAGCCCCCAAGAGTCCCAACAAGTGTCTCAGAGAGGCCCGGAGAAATTCAAGCTCAGCCTGGGGCAGGGACCAGGGCTCAGTCTACACCAGCAGAGTCCCCAGGGTAACAGTGACTGTTATAAATCCCATGGACAAAACCGTCCAAGCATGCCTTGGTCCTCTACTTCATGATCTCGCAGGGCCACTTCTGCTGACAGTGTATATGTGAAAAAATCTTGCCACGAGTTTCCTGTCAAGTTTGGCCTGATTGTCCACGGGGTCTCTAATCTGGAAAGCCAGCCAGCAGTGGGTATAACCCTCACCTCCAACCCTCTCCAAGCAAATGGATAACAACAATGACCCTGCAGTTAACAAAACCTGCAAGGCTGGAGGTACTGCTGAATCAGGTGTGCATGTCTTACTTCCTCAGTGGCCTCCGGGCTCTATTTTAGAGAGCTCTCTTAGCAATACTGACTCCATTTTTTTTCTTTTTTTTTTTCGGTACACGGGCCTCTCACTGCTGTGGCTTCTCCCGTTGCGGAGCACAGGCCCAGCGGCCATGGCTCACGGACCCAGCCGCTCCGCGGCATGTGGGATCTTCCCGGACCGGGGCACGAGCCCGTGTCCCCTGCATCGGCAGGAGGACTCTCAACCACTGAGCCACCAGGGAATCCCATGACTCCATTTTTACTTTCCTTTCACAACCTGAGCATCAGATTTCACAGGCCAAGGGTTCAGTCCTACAAGACTGCCCACCCTGTCCCCCACTTGAGACACCAGTTGCAGGGCCAGGTTGTCACCTGTGCATCTGACCCACTATAGATCAGAGGTTCCCACAACCCCCTCCTCAAGTTTGATTAATTTGGTAGAACAGCTCACAGAACTCAGAGAAACATTTTGCTTCCTAGATCACCAATTAATTATAAATGGATAAAACTCAGAAACAGCCAGTTGGAAGAGATGCGTAGGGCAGGGAACGTGGGAAGGGGCACAGAGCTTCCAACTCTCTCTGAGAGCGCCACTCTCCCAGCACCTCCACTTGTTCACTAACCCTGTCTATTGGGGGATTTTATGGAGGTTTCATTACCTTACATGGTTAAATCATTGGCCAATGGCAATTGATTCAACCTGTAGCCACTTTCTCCTCCTTGGAGGTCGGGGGGTGGGACTGAAAGTTCCTACCCTCTAATCACATGGTTGGTTTCCTGGGCAACCAACCCCCATCCGCAGGTGTTTGCCATAGTCACCTCATTAAGGTAACAAGAGACACCTTTACACTCCCAGCACTCAAAAAATTCCAAGGGTTTTAGGAGCTCGGTGCAGGGAGTGGGGACACGGAGGAAGACCAACAATATATCTCATTATAAATCACCATATCACACTGACTGAGCAGGACCCCTTATTCCCCTTGTGTGCTAATGTTTTCATGCAGCCATCAGCCCACCCTGGGAGACCCCGAGCACCTATGGCCCCTTCACTGGGTGAACCTTCCAATGTTATGCCAAGCCTGGTGCCTGCCCAGAGAAGGCCTTGGGAAACACTCCACAAAGGATTTCAAGACCCCCAAGACTGCGGGACTCCCTTCCTCAGGGTGCTCACGATCACGTAAAGTACCTGTTCCCCTGGGGCTGGGCCCCCTTGGCATCCTGATCTTACCTGTTCCAGGTCACTGTGGGCTGCAGGATGCCTTTGCTGATGGGCTGACCTGGAGCCAAGAGCCCCCGGGGCCTGCACATCCCTGCTGGTGACCTGCATGGACGGGGGTCCTGAATGGGGTGGGGGGAGGCTGTGAACCTAGGTTGCTCTGACACTGGCCGCATGAACATGGGCAAGTGAAGCGGCCCATGAGCCCGCCCCACGCCCCACCCCAGGTGCTGGAAAACAGGGCTGTCCTTGTGCCCCCAGTGGGTCGTCACTGAGCCTCTGAGTAACTCTGGTGGTCTGTTTGCTTCCCAAGTGATAGAATCACCACATCCTGATTCTGGTGAGTTCTCTGATAGTCAGGAAGTTCTTCCTCCTGTCTAGCCACTGCCTATCTTGCTTTGGTCAGAGTAGAGGGATCCGGCCATCCCAGGCGATGGCCAGGGACAGAGGGTAGGCCTGAACGACTGGCCCTGCATTTGGGCAGTGGGGAGGGTCCTGGGCTGGGAGATGCTGGGTGGCTTCAACTGGCTCTCTGTACAATGATCCCCTGGCCCTGGGTTCCAGGGTCACGTGCAGTGCAAACCACCCCAGCTCGGCCCAGTCCCCCATCACACTTTTGGTGTGTGTGTTGCTGGTCAAGTACACAGGGTCCTCTGTGCGGTTTCCCTGAACATGTCGTCAGGCATGTTTCAGAGCCAGCTTTGCCCGCTATCATGCGGTGACAGGTGCTGAACCTTCCTGCCTAGGGCTGGGGCTGGGCAGAGCATAGAGGGCTTGTGCCCTGTTTGTTTTGGCCATACCACTCGGCTTATGGGGTTTTAGTTCCCTGACCAGGGATCGAAACTGGGCCTTTGGCAGTGAGAGCGCGGAGCCCTAACCACTGGACCGCCAGAGGGCTCGTGCTCTGGAGCCAGTGGGTCTGGGTTGGAGGACCGGCCTCTCCACTTCAGGGCATGTTGAACCTCACCTAGAGGATGGGGTGGGCCTTGCCCTGCCCCCGCTCGGGAGGCTTTAGCAAAGACTTCAGCTGGGGTCTCGCTCCAATAGCTTTGCGTGCTGAGACCACTGGCCCACTCCCTCCCTCCTGTACCTCTTGGAGGCTCCTTTCAGGCTTGCCCTCCAATCCCCGTCCCTCCCCTGCTGGCTGAGAGCCGAGTGGGTGGGTCCTGCCTTGACCCCCGTGGATGGGGGCATCCTGCGTGCTACCCGCCACTGCATGCTCTGGGGAGACTGCTGGGTGGGGACAGCTCCCGCCTGTGCCATCTCCTGTTCCAGGCCACATAGTGGAGGGGCTATTGCACCTTCCTGGTCTCATCTTGGACTGGGCTTGGTGAGACCCAGACCGGGATGGGCCATGGGTGCTGCGTGGGTCCCAGAGTGGGGGACGAGGGGCTGGCCAGATGGGCTGCACCCTGAGCCATGTGGAGCTGGACATCACCCTTGTGGGTCAGGCACTGGTTCTGGCTGGGATGCACCTGATCTTGGAGAGATAGCAGTGAGTGGTGGCTTGAAGCAAGATCTTAGTTCTCTGCCCAGGAATTGGACCTGGGTAGCCTGGATGAAAACCAGGAATCCTAGCCGTTAGCCCACCAGGGGCTAGAGGCTAGAAGCTAAATTCCCCTGGCCCTTGCCTCCACTGAAAAATGCATTTCTCAAGAAGGCAAAAACTGTAAAAACAGGTACAAAGTTTATTATTAGAGACACAGTACAAGTGGGAAAGCACACAGAGAAGCAGTTTGTTTATCTTAGACAGGAGCAAGGCAGAAATACACACCCCGGAGAGAAAGGGTGTGGGCGTCTCCGCTAATGAGGGTCACGGGAAAGAGGCGGTTAAGTCAGTTATACAGGGCAGTTCTTCCGGCTCTTTGTTTATCTTTGGCCCATTATTTGGTTTCTTTTTCCACACCTGACCTGCCCTAGGACCCTCCCCGACATGGATTCCAGCCCAGAGGCCTACGGGGGGCCTTGGCATCACCTATTATGGGGTGGCCCCCCCTCCTTTTTGTCCCTCAAGGAGGCTTTCTGCACATGTGCGGTGTCTCACTTGCCCCAAGGATGGGAAACATGTGACCTCTTTATTTTTTACTCAAATAGGGTTTAGCCCCTCTCTGTCCCCGCCATGACTGTTATCTTAAAGTGTCCTCAGGAGACAAAGTCGAGCTACTTACCCTGTCGCTGTTGTAGTGAAAACAGGAGGCTGGTTGTAAATATCTAGCCTAGAGCCCACCTGCCTCCTTCCTCAAGAAATGTAAACAGGAGGCCAGTTGTAAATGCCCAGCCTGGAGCCCACAACCGGTGGGAAGCAACCAGAGCAGGGTTCTTTCTCCAGGGCACACCCAGGTCCTAAAATGCCCCACCAGACCGCTCTTGGCCTGCCTTGGCTTCATAGCGCCTTACCTGATTCAGAAGCCCTGAGTGTTCCTCTCCTGCGGGTTTATATACCCAGGCAGGTTCACGCTGCAGGGCCTAACTATGCAGACAACAGGACCACAGCAGCTCTTCCTTCCAGAACACATTCAGGCTTCCCCCACCTGAGAAATGTCACAGAGCCTGTGAGCTTTATGTCCTTTGAGGAAGAGGTGGGCTGCTGAGGCCGAGCCAGCCTGCTGTATCTCAGCACCAAGGATACAGTCAGTAATTGTTTTTTTAAATGAATGACCAGTATGCTAGCTGGACTGAGAAGGCTGGAGCATCTGTGCAGGATCCTCTAGGTGGGGAGCACCCAAGAGGAGCAAAGCCTGGACTCATCCCCAAGGCTGGAGGTACTGCTGAATCAGGTCTGGATCCAATCACAAGACGGTTTAAACGGGGAAACAATATAAAAATTGGTAAATTTTGTCTGATCAGGTCACCCAAGATGGCAGTTCTTCTGCTCTCTGTACATCCCCTGCTTGACCAACCCCTGCTTTACCTATACCTTATTCACGTGACTGACCTTCCCTCTCAGTCTTAGAACCTGATCAGTAAATGCCTGTGTACTTGCCCCTGGCCCCAGCTGGTGATTGTTCTAATCTTTAGATCAGAACTCTCTCCACTATGCTGGTTTATCAAAGGGGCAGTGAGGGGCGTGATCCTCTGCTGGTTTCTCTGGCAACCAGTGAGTCAGTCTGACGTCAGTTCCTCCTTTAACTGGTAACCTCCCCCCCGCGCTCCCGCCCCGCTCCTCTCCCCCTGGAGTGAAGACTGCCGCCATGTCCCGCCTGCTGTTTGCTGCACGCCATGGGTGTCTCACTCCAGGACCTTGCTTCAGACGTGTAAGATCCTCCTATCCATTAAGCCATTGAGGTTGCTCTTGCTGACTCTGGGCTGCTTCTTCTGGCTTGAGGCTGGACAAGTACAGGGCTTGCTGGCTTGAGGGGTGCAGCCCAACAAGTTAGATTAAAGAATGACTATAAGATGTAATAGGGCTTCCCTGGTGGCGCAGTGGTTGAGAGTTCGCTTGCCGATGCAGGGGACACGGGTTCGTGCCCCGGTCCGGGAAGATCCCACATGCCGCGGAGCGGCTGGGCCCGTGAGCCATGGCCGCTGAGCCTGCGCGTCCGGAGCCTGTGCTCCGCAACGGGAGAGGCCACAACAGTGAGAGGCCTGCATACTGCAAAAAAAAAAAAAAAGATGTAATAAATGTCAATATGGGCCCTAGGGCTGAGGGAGAGCCCCCCAGGAAGAAAAAAGCGTGGAAGGGGTCCTCTCTCGAGGTCCTGTGTTCAGACCTCGTTGGTGGCAGAGAAGTTGGCGGGGTTGCTCCTGCCATGGCTCCCCAGCCACTGGGTAAGCAGGAAGCAACTCTCTGGGGCACAAAACAGGTGCAGGCAGGTCAGCTGACGGCTAGGCCTAGGGACAAGCAGAGGAGGTTGGAGTGCCAGTGTGGGCAGGAAGCCCAGAGTTTGCAGTGTGTTGACGTTACTGAGTCCAAGCTCATACTGCTTGTCTCATGACAGGCCAGTAAATCGAGAGAGAATTTGTTGGGGCAAGGAATAGTGACTTTATTTGGAAAGCCAGCAGACTGAGAAGAGGTGGGTTAGTGTCCCAAAGAACCATCTTCTCTAGAATTCAGACTTCTTTTATACTAAAAGGGAAGGAAGTAAAATCCTGGTTCTGTTCAGACTCTGATTTCTTCATTCCTGCAGCCATTCACGTGTGGGCCTGGTCAGGAGGTTTGCTGTGAGTTAACAAAGATATTTTAGCTTAATGCTCATTACCTGGGAGGCAGGCATCCCAGAGGTGGGCCATTATGTATAATTTAAGCTTATAGGCAACATCCCTTTAGTAATTAACTTGTAGCAAAAGCAGTAGGATACAAAGGTTAAAGTAAAAGAAACAGATCCGATATGGAGTCAGCTTTATCTTCTGTATTACATTGTGAGGGCCACGGGTTCTGCGCCCATGGCTGGGCAGGTCTGCACCAGATGCCATCACACCTACACTTGTGACCAGTCAATCTTGCCGCCTCCAAACCCAGCAGGAGGGCCCCTATCTCTGCGATGTCCCCCTAGCGCCCTCTACTGGAAAAGCTTACCATTGTGCTCACTCTGAAGAACAGAAGCTTAAAGGAATCCTGTTCATTACTGCAGAGCATGCGTGAAGGGTGGGTTGGAAGTTGAACAGCAATAAAGGGGCAACTGGCACAGAAGACCCATGACTCAGCTCTATCCTGGAATCCATTGGCCCAAGGAGAAAAGAGAAGCGCTGTGCACAAAAAACCTCACAACTAGCCAATTAGAAAAATGAGAGGCTGGATCCAACCCAAGTGCCCAATGAATAGGGCAGGCTCAGTAGAGGCTGGAATCATGGGAGACCCTAACTTTGGAGGTGTGAGTGGATGTGAAATAATGCCAGGTGGACTTGGCGTGACACCCACAGATAGTGGCTTCTCTCTGCAAAGTCATTCAAAGGCAGAATGAAACAAAGGGGAGTTTATAATGGTGATCCTGTCACCAAGTGTAATGGATTGCATGCTGGCTCCAAAGGATGTGTCATGTCCTAATTCCTGGAAGCTGTGAATTTTACCTTGCATATTAAGGTATGTGACTTAGTTACAGATTTCGAGAGGAGGTGCTTATCCTGGATTATCCCATGAGCCCTGCATGCGGCTACATGCTTTTTTAAAAATTTCATAGGAAGAATTTTCTATTTTTCAATAACTTGTCTTTAATGTGGGTGCAATTTACATCATTTTCACTTTCATTTTACCTAAAGATTTGGTAATGCTTTTTTTTTTTTTTTTTTTTTGCGGTATGCGGACCTCTCACTGTTGTGGAGTGGGGCACGAACCCGTGTCCCCTGCATTGGCAGGCAGACTCTCAACCACTGCGCCACCAGGGAAGCCCAATGCTCTTTTTTTAATTAAAAATTTTTCTATTAAAGTATAGTTGATTTACAATGTTGTGTTAGTTTCCAGTGTACAACAAAGTGATTCATATATATATTTACATATATATGTATATATATTCTTTTTCATATTCTTTAACATTATAGTTTATTATAAGTTACTGAATATAGTTCACTGTGCTATATAGTAGGACCTTGTTGTTTATCTATTTTATATATAGTAGTGTGTGTATGTTAATCCCAAACTCTTAATTTATCCCTCCCCCACTTCCCCTTTGGTAACCATAAGTTTGTCTTATATGTCAGTTTTCCCCTGACTCTCGTAGGGCACGTTCACCCTTTCCTAAGGGAAAGAGGCATAGAGTCGCATGTAGTCATGGCATCAAGCCAGGATCTCAGAGTGAAGCACAGTTGTTGCTGTTTTATCCTCTTAATTTTAATTCAGTTTTAAAATAGGCAAAACATGTATAGGTTTCAAAAATCAAAGCTAAACACAAAGTTTACTCAGGAGTTTCACTCCCATCCCAATTTCATTTACCCCAATCCCATTAACTTCCTGTTGGCAGTCATTTTTATTCATTTCTGGGTTGTTCTGCCTGTTTTTTTTTTTTTTTTTTGGCAAAAATGGAAATATGTATCAAAAAATAATTATGAAGATTTGGTCCTTCACTAACAGGAAATTCTCTCAGCTACTCATGGAACTGTCATAGCTGAGAGTGGTATATTATAATAAATTAAACAAAAATAAACAGACTGTTCTTAATTTCAGATCACACTATGTTTCTGAGAAGAGACCTATAGGGATAAGAAGAAAAGTTATTATTTATGCCATTTCTTGGAGCTGTTCCTTCACTAAAAAACATTTCTTTTTTCATTTAACAGTATATCCTAGAAATCACTCCATGTCCTTTCATATATATTGCCTGTGTCACATTCTTTCCCCCCTTTTTTCCTTTTGGTTGTGTAAGCACTCCATTGAATGAAGATACCATAATTCAACCAATCTCTGGAAAGGCATTTTAAGAGCCTTTTATATAGAGAGAAATTAGCTCTTTATTATGAAATAACTTGGAAATATTTTTTCCCAGTCAATTTTTGTCTGTAGACTAGTGTGTGTGTGTGTGTGTGTGTGTGTGTGTGTGTGTGTGTGTGTTTTCCTTAAAAATGTGTGGTGTTTTTTTTGTTTTTTGTTTTTTTTTTTTTTGTTTTTTTTTTTTTGGTACATGGGCCTCTCACTGCTGTGTCCTCTCCCATTGCGGAGCGCAGGCTCCGGACGCGCAGGCTCAGCGGCCACGACTCACGGGCCCAGCCGCTCCGCGGCACGTGGGATCCTCCCGGACTAGGGCACGAACCCGCGTCCCCTGCATCGGCAGGCGGACTCTCAACCACTGCGCCACCAGGGAAGCCCCCAAATGTGTGGTTTTTTATGTGTTCTATTTTTAAGATTTTTTTAAAAATTTACAATATTGTGTTAATTTCTGCCATACAGCACAGTGATTCAGTTATACAGAAATATGTATATAGTTTTTCATATTCTTTTCCATTATGATTTATCACAGGATATGGAATATAGTTCCCTGTGCTATATTGTTTTTAAACTATCTTAGGTAATTGGATTTATCAATCATTTATTACTTGAGATATTCAGCCATAGTTAGGCTTTTTCCACATCTAAGTTATAAAGGAACTCAGCCATGTTTTCTCTAGTACTTATGTGACCACATTTTTTTTTTTTTTTTTTTTTTACATCTCATCCCTATGGAGTTCCGTGTTGTGAGGTGTGGATCCAGTTTTATCCTGTGCTGAGGATCTATGAAACCCACCTTTTTTTTTTTTTTTTGAGGTATGCGGGCCTCTCACTGCTGTGGCCTCTCCCGTTGCAGAGCACAGGCTCCGGACGCGAAGGCTCAGTGGCCATGGCTCACGGGCCCAGCCGCTCCTGCGGCATGTGGGATCTTCCCGGACCGGGGCACGAACCCGTGTCCCCTGCATCGGCAGGTGGACTCTCAACCACTGCGCCACCAGGGAAGCCCCCACCATTTTTTAATACACTCAATAATGTGTTTAAAAGGTCAGGATATAATTTCTGATGTTTCCTTGTTCTATTTTGTGTATAAATGCCTCTTAATATTTTTTTCCAGGAAGTCAGTGAAAATTCTCTTAAGAGATTAAGTGCCTACTTAGAAAACCTCCAGAAACCAGGCTTCAAGTCTTTGAAACCAGCCCAGCTTCTGTTTTACGTAAGAGAAACAGACCAGAATTCCTCTGATGGCCAGGAACACTTCAGCACTTCCGGTACGTTTCTTATTTCTCGTGTGTCCCTTGCAGGCTTGGTGTGATGTGTCCGATCTGTCTTACGTTGCTAGAAGACCTTCGGATTGAAGGCTTGTCATAGGAAATAATATCATTTAATTGAGTGTTTTCTTGGAGTTAGATTCTATTCCTGGGTGCATGTGTTTGATGAGATATTTTTTATGTTTAAACTTTTCTGACTAGAAAACTGAAGTGTTCCTATTTGTCCCCTTCCTATTTCAGTGCTGTTTTAAGTATTAAATGTCTATATAACAATTTATATCTTTAAAAAATATAGCTTACATTCTCTAATTTAGTCTTCAAAGTACCCTGTTAGGAAGATAGTATTTGCCCAATTGTATGTAACTTAGTAATGTCCCAGGACCTTGGAGACAGAATAGGGGTCTTGAACCCTTTAACTCCAGCCTCATGCTGTTTCTAGAATCTGATCAGTCTTCATGTACGGCCTTCTGTTTTGTCCTTTGTCACTGCTTTACCCATGATCCAGTGATACTTTAAACTAAGGATGACTGTGGGTCTGTCCATCCTTTTCATGATCCTTGAGGAAATAACTTTATTTTTAGAATGAACTTTAAAACAGTTTAAAGATTTACTAAGAGCTTTCTGTGAACAAATGCTAAAACAAATAGCTGTCGTCAGCTCTGGCTGAGTAAAGAGAAGAATCCTCTATCAGTTAATGGTTAACCTTGAACCGTTTATTAAATGAAAATAGATTATAAAAAAATAAATTAGTGGGAATTCCCTGGTGGTCCAGTGGAAATTCTGCACTCACACTGCCAAGGGCCCAGGTTCAATCCCTGGTCAGGGAACGACGATCCCACAAGCTGCATGGTGCAGCCAAAAAATAAATAAATAGGGACTTCCTTGGTGGCACAGTGGTTAAGAATCCGCCTGCCAGTGCAGGGGACACAGGTTCCATCTCTGGTCCGGGAAGATCCCACATGCTGAGGAGCAGCTAAGCCCGTGTGCCACAACTACCGAAGCCCAGGTGCCTAGAGCCCGTGCTCCGCAACAAGAGAAGCCACCGCAGTGAGAAGCTTGCACACCGCAACAAAGAATAGACCCCGCTCGCCACTAGAGAAAGCCCATGTGCAGCAAGGAAGACCCAACACAGCCACAAATAAATTTAAAAAATAAATTATTTATATATGGAGTTCTTAGAAGTCAAAAAGAAAACAGAGTAGCTTGGTTACAAAAATGGGCAAACACAATGACTAGACAGTTCGGGAAATAATACACATAAATTGCCAATAAGCATATAAAAATGTTTAGCCTCAGTAATCAAATGCAAACTAAACTAATTAGGTAATATTCCCCAATAAAAGTTATGTGCAGTCTGGCACAAGCCTGCCACACTATATAGCAGCATTTACATTGGATTAAATAATTAATGGAATTGATAAGAGAGAAACTGAGATTTATTCCTCTGAGATTCCCCTGAGATTTACTTACCTCTTCTGAGGATAAACTATTTCTTTCTAACCTCAAATGCAGGAATTTGCATTTTCCTTTCCTCTTTCACTGACTAGAATAATTTTCCTACCAGTATTTCTCACTTTACCATCAATGATTCAATTAAAATTTTTTTTTTAGTTTGCATGTTATAGATTCTATAAATCTATATGGCAGGCATAGCAGTCATCTGAGAATGATTTAGATTGTGGTGACGGTCATCGTGGCAAAGAAAACACAGTCTTGTATGGAATGGTGAAAAATTAAAAACAACTTTTATGGTCATCAGTTTTGGAAGTGTTAAATAAATTGCACTACAGTGATTATGTAGATTAGTATAGAACTACTAAAAAGAAAGGGAATGATGTATACATACAGATAATGGGAGAGTCACCAAGGTTAAATAACAAAAGCAAGTTCAAAGTAATAGATCCAGGGAATTCCCTGGCAATGCAGTGGTTAGGACTCTGTTCTTCCATTGCAGAGGTCCCAGGTTTGATCCCTGGTCAGGGAACTAAGATCCTGCAAGCTGCGTGGAGTGGCCAAAAAAATAAATTTAAAAAAAAATCATAGGTCCAGAATGGTGCAGTTTATATGTTAAAAAGGAACAATTCACACTGTGGGTGTGTGTTCGTGCAAACACATAAGCGTATATCTCATATATAACATACACAGAAAGCACATAGCAAAGGTCTAGAGCACTGCTGTCCAAGAGAGCTTGCTGTGGTGACGTAGCTGTTCTGTGTGAGCGCTGCCTGGTACAGCTGGTACCAGCCCCATGTGGCTGCTGAGCACTTGAAGTGACGCTAGTATGACCAGGACCTGAATTTTAAATTTTATTTAATTTCAATCAATTTAATTTTACCAATAAATAGC
This sequence comes from Kogia breviceps, assembly GCF_026419965.1. NCBI lineage: Eukaryota > Metazoa > Chordata > Mammalia > Artiodactyla > Physeteridae > Kogia > Kogia breviceps. Next base: position 47,801,607 of record NC_081319.1, on the reverse strand, counting down.
CACATATGGCTAGTAACTACCGTATTATACGGTGCAGTTCTAAATGCTTGTGTACCTAAATGTTAATAGGGTCACGTCTAGTGAAACTGTGAGGTTGTGTGCCTGTCAACAGGAGACTTTTACTTTGTATATATAGTTTTACAAGAAGGATGTACTTATATCACACTTGTATAATGTTCAAAACCAATTAAAAATTTTTTCCAAAGAAATAAAAGAGAGTCAGCATGTTATAATGGGGAAAATGCTTGGCTTGGTGGCAGCTCAGATTTAAGCCCTCACTTCACGCTTCTTAACCTCCTTGAACCTCTGCCTCATCACGTTTGAAAAGAGATAATAATGGCACTGGTGAGAGTGTTCATTGAAAAGTTATGTAAATTCAACTAGCGCCATGTTTAATACCCAATAAAGGTGCAGGGGAACCAGTAGATTTCCTGCTGTTGACGTAAGTTAGATTACTACCCTGAGCCCAGTGACTACTTGCATTAAAGTCAGATTGTGAAGTGCTAACTTTTAAAAAATTAGGAAACTTTAAGTCACTTCTGAAAATATTGTGTCCCTAGCTAGTTGGATGGGGGAGTATGAGGACAGTCTCTTTCAACCGTAGAGAAAATTTGAGATGGGTTTCTGTGACCCCTGAGACTGGAATGACCCCCCTCCTTGAACCTCTGTCGCAGGGCAGCCTGCCCCACCCTCCCCCTTCTCTTTAGTGCTGGACACCCTCTCTGGTGGACACTTGCTCATAGGAGAGCTTTTCCATCCCTTAGACTGTAGAGACCAAATTTATGAACAGCATTGAAAATATTCTCAATCCCCTTCTTGGGCTGGGGTGGGTTTGGTCACTGGTGCCAAACTAGAAAAGGGAGCTGACAGAGGTCTTCATGAAGATGGAGGTAGTGTGGTACAGTTTTGGAGAAGGGATGTAGTTTTCCATTTACAGATGATTTTCCAGTAGGATGAATTTTTTAATCAGTAATGGAGTGTTTTAAAGATTTTGATTCTATAAATGTTGTATGAAAAGAAATGTTTTTCAGGTAAAGCAAATAATCATCTGTATTAACTGTTTGGGGGAATTATATTCTCTAGGATTTCGAGCAGTCAAATTTACTTTGCACACCAGAGATCTGCTAAGCACAGTGTTATATATTCTCAACTCCTGCAGTTTATCTATTGAACATATCCAAAGCTTGAATACTAATGTGCACCCCCAGCCTCTCAAAGAGGCCAAAAGGATATCTGACAGGCCCATCAAATGGGACAAGTCTTACTACTCCTTTACTGGATTCAAGGACCCTGATGAACACCTCGAGCAAGTCTGGAGAATGGAAACAACCCTAACGTATGTACGAGTTTTTATTTAAACTTATTTGTAGTTAGTAGCCCCCACTCGCCGTGACTAGAGAAAAGCCCGCGTGCAGCAACGAATACCCAACGCAGCCAAAACTAAAACAGAAAAAAACAAAAAACATGAGCTGGAAGAGAGGGTCTCAGCCTTGCATGCACTGGGATCCAGCCCATGAAACTTCTGCTTATACCCATTGCTCTCATTATCTCACAGTGTGTCCAGATGAACAAAAACTTGGGAATGTCTGACCTACCTTTTGGTATAGAAAAAAAGTGGGATTGGAGAAGTCAAGGCATAAAAGCAACAATGAGAGTTGTTGGACCTTAAATCAAGAGGCTTAAGAATAACATATTAAAGAAATTCAGAGAAGCAATTAGTCTGTGGTTCAGTTGAGTGTTTCATAGGGTACAATTTTGGTCTGGAGCTAGATGTGTAGCCATCATGAAAAGATTGTCCCAGGGACCCAGAACTCAGAGTTAGTCAGCTGGCAAACAGTGAAAACAGACTGGAACTGGGAAAAGCCAATTCACCAAGATAAGTGCTATTCCACTGGTTCCTTGTCCAAGCTGAGTATTTATAATTTCCTTATTTGTATGTAGTTCATCCAATAAAAGTCTTCAGTCTTTAATAAAAGTATATACTCTTACATTCTATTATATTACATGTTACTAGATAATGCATTTTTAAGAATAGGGAACATGTTTTAATCATCTTTCTACTAATCTGCTTCGTAAAACCCAACCAGCATTTTTATTTCACTGAATTAAAGAATTGTTGGAAAAGTATGAATGTGAAGTGCTGGAGGCTGGATGTGGAGAACTCAAGGTCTAATATGGAAATGTAAAGTAACTTAATACAGATGGTAGCAGAATAAGTGACTCAGCAATGAATGTAGAGGACCATTTTTTTAAAAACAGTGCCTCTGTTAGTTTCATTAGTGTTGACTTAAAAGTATCTGCTGTTTTTAACAAGAGATACATTGTCTTAAGGAAATTTTCCAGTGTAGGTGAGTTGTGTTACTATGAGTTCTTCATTTCCTTCAGAGGTATACTTTGTTTTAAATTCAAGCTCTCAAGTTGACAATTACCAGGACAAGCTCAAAACATATCATTTTGATTTGTCTACTCGTAAAGAAGATAGCAACATAAATGAAATAGACCACTGTTTTTAGAAATTGAAATCAGTGGAAATATAACTAATTTATTGGTCATTATTATCCAAATTCAGTTATCAATAGCTATGTATCTTGTCAAACAATGAAGTAAATCCATTCATAGCCAGATAGAACCTTTGTTTTCTTAGCTTTGACAAATGAAATTAACAACAAAAAAGCATGACATGTTTTAGCCTTGTTTATGAGAGAGATCTTGCATTTGCTTTAAAACTGTGATTTAAAATTAATATTAAATTATCCTAAATGAAACAGACAGTATTTAGAATTGCTTACAAAAGAGCTGGAATAGGGTTGTGGCTGGTTCTTGGTGTAATGTTGTTTCATATCTTTTACTTCCATATAGTTTTCTTGGGCTAGAGAATATTGAGAGTTGAGTGGTATCCCCTTAAATCTTCCTACTCAAAGCTTCTCTTCTAAAGTCAACCAGTTAGAGATTTCTGTTTTGTTTAGTTTTTGATGCTTGTATTGGACGTCCTTGGGTTATATTTCTTGAACATTGATATTAGTGACTTATCTGAACCAGATCATCACACCTCATAGAGTTTGAGTTTAGCTTATTAGATAAAATTTTAGAGCAGAGGGTCCAGGCTGGGTAGGATAGGAGAGGACAGCTCTACACTGAAAAAAGGCAAGAAAAGGAATACATACTGCTTTTTGGGCCGTTTGGGTAAATTACAGTATAGACTAAATGCCGCAAAAAAAAATCTGTTGCCTTCACCAGCATGCCTTAGAGGGCCGATGCCCCGGTTATGACAGTTGTATGAATTTGGAAGATTTCATATCTCTTACTTCCATAACCTAACCTGGTCTCCCTGGTCCAGTGTGTTCACACAGGCCCAGCACCCCTTTCAGCCAATCCTGACCTTTTCCGAAATACGAATGTTGCCCAGTTTGCGGGAACCCTGATGAGGCTTTGTTCAAGGTCTTGTATTATGTTAGTTTTTCCCAGTAAGGATTCCAGGGGCTCATGTCATCAAAGCCAGAGTGGTGTTTGTATCAGTTTCTTGTTTCAGTTATTTTTTTTTTTGCCACACCACGTGGCTCATGGAATCTTAGTTCCCCAACCAGGGATCGAACCCGAGCCCCCTGCGTTGGAAGTGTGGAGTCTTAACCACCAGGCTGCCAGAGAAGTCCTAATTTTTAAAATTTGTTATTATTTTGCAAATGATTATAAAATTGTTGAACCATTTGAGAGGTTTCAAACCATATGAATGGAGTGACTGTCCCATAGTCAGGAGATTTAGGGGCTGTAACTCAGACAAAACTTCTTCACCACCATGATCATTTTGGCCATATACGGTTTTTATTTTCATTCTTGTATTGTTTACCTCATCTTTATTATATATGTAGTTATAGGAGACGACGCATGAGGAGCACATGCTGAATTATACAGTTCAGAGGGAGCATAGAAATAATTCTGCAAATGTACATCCAATTGATCTTTACCTGATTTACAAATTGCATTCAGCTGATCAAAATTTAATGTTGAAAGCATGTTATTTCTAATATTTCAGAATGTAATGTTAAAAAGAGAAAATATAACAGTTTTATTTAGTGTAAACTTTCAAATAATTTTCCTTATGTTTCCGCAGAGACATGCAGGCTGAAATAAAACACAGAAATTATGAAAATAAATCAGTTGAGGTTTTTTTTTTTTTTTCCCTGTACGTGGGCCTCCCACTGTTGTGGCCTCTCCCGTTACGGAGCACAGGCTCTGGACGCGCAGGCTCAGCGGCCATGGCTTACGGGCCCAGCCGCTCCACGGCATGTGGGATCTTCCCGGACCGGGGCACGAACCCACGTCCCCTGAATCGGCAGGTGGACTCTCAACCACTGCGCCACCAGGGAAGCCCTCAGTTGAGTTTTTAAAAACACAACATAGAAGAATTATCAGGTCATAAAAGCTCCATTTAATCTATTTTCTTCTTATATCTGGCAGTTATATTTCAATATACATTTTAGGACATGCTGTGTAATTTTGTATTTCTCAGCAAATTGTGCTTTATCTTACTGTAAAAATCACTTTATAGTGATAAAAACGCTACAGTGAAATGTTTAATATGTAAGGTTTTCTTATTTTATACGATAATAAAAAGAATTTACCAGTCTAAAAAAAATTAGAAAATGCTACTTTGTGTTGTAGCTTTTAGTGTTTCCATATTTTGCATATATTCTCTGATTTTCAAATAATTTAAAAACTAAAATGTATTGCAGTTATAGAATTTGTGTTTGGAAGGAGACAACAGGATCCATTTGTATCTAAACAAAATTATTCCATATGTAATGTCTACCCCACTGAAAAAAACATGTCATTGAACTATAGAAAGACCATTGAAATGCTATTCTTTTTTTTTTTGACAAGGAACATGTCATGTTAACTTTTTTTTTTTAATACAACAGCTTCTTATTTGTCATCCATTTTATACACAGCAGTGTATAGTTGTCAATCCCAATCTCCCAATTCATCACGCCACCATCCCCACCCCACTGCTTTCCCCACTTGGTGTCCATACGTTTGTTCTCTACATCTGTGTCTCAATTTCTGCCCTGCAAACCGATTCATCTGTACCATTTTTCTAGGTTCCACATATATGCGTTAATAAACGATATTTGTTTTTCTCTTTCTGACTTACTTCACTCTGTATGACAGTCTCTAGATCCATCCACATCTCAACAAATGACCCAGTTTCGTTCCTTTTTATTGCCGAGTAATATTCCATTGTATATATGTACCACATATTCTTTATCCATTCGTCTGTCAGTGGGCATTTAGGTTGCTTCCATGACCTGGTTATTGTAAATAGTGCTGCAGTGAACACTGGGGTGCATGTGTCTTTTTGAATTATGGTTTTCTCTGGGTATGTGCCCAGTACATTTGCCATATGATTGCTGGATCATATGGTAATTCTATTTTTAGTCTTTTAAGGAACCTCCATACTGTTCTCCATAGCGGCTGTATCAATTTAGTTTCCCACCAACAGTGCAAGAGAGTTCCCTTTTCTCCACACCCTCTCCAGCATTTGTTGTTTGTAGATTTTCTGATGATGCCCATTCTAACTGGTGTGAGGTGATACCTCATTGTAGTTTTGATTTGCATTTCTCTAGTAATTAATGATGTTGAGCAGCTTTTCATGTGCTTCTTGGCCATCTGTATTTCTTCTTTGGAGAAATGTCTGTTTAGGTCTTCTGCCCATTTTTGGATTGGGCTGTTTGTTTTTTTTAATATTGAGCTGCATGAGTTATTTATGTATTTTGGAGATTAATCCTTTGTCCATTGATTCGTTTGCAAATATTTTCTCCCATTCTGATGGTGGTCTTTTTGTCTTGTTTATGGTTTCCTTTGCTGTGCAAAAGCTTTGAAGTTTCATTAGGTCCCATTTGTTTATTTTTGTTTTTATTTCCATTACTCTAGGAGGTGGATCAAAAAAGATCTTGCTGTGATTTATGTCAAAGAGTGTTCTTCCTATGTGTTCCTCTAAGAGTTTTATAGTGTCCAGTCTTACATTTTGGTCTCTAATCCATTTTGAGTTTATTTTTGTGTATGGTGTTAGGGAGTGTTCTAATTTCATTCTTTTACATGTAGCTGTCCAGTTTTCCCAGCACCACTTATTGAAGAGACTGTATTCTCTCCATTGTATATCCTTGCCTCCTTTGTCACAGATTAGTTGACCATAGGTGCGTGGGTTTATCTCTGGGCTTTCTATCTTGTTCCATTGATCTATGTTTCTGTTTTTGTGCCAGTACCATATTGTCTTGATTACTGTAGCTTTGTAGTATAGTCTGAAGTCAGGGATTCTGATTCCTCCAGCTCCGTTTTTTTCCCTCAAAACTGCTTTGGGGGCTTCCCTGGTGGCACAGTGGTTGGGAGTCCACCTGCCGATGCAGGGGACGCAAGTTCGTGCCCTGGTCCGGGAGGATCCCGCATGCCGTGGGGCGGCTGGGCTCGTGGGCCGTGGCCGCTGGGCTTGCACATCTGGAGCCTGTGCTCCGTGGCAGGAGAGACCACAGCGGTGAGAGGCCCGTGTACCACAAAACAAAACAAAACAAAACTGCTTTGGCTATTCAGGGTTTTTGTGTCTCCATACAAATTTTAAGACTTTTTTGTTCTAGTTCCATAAAAAATTCCATTGCTAATTTTAAGAATTGATTGCATTGACTCTGTGGATTGCTTTGGATAGTATAGTCATTTTCACAGTATTCTTCCAATCCAAGAACATGGTATATCTCTCCATCTGTTGGTATCATCTTTAATTTCTTTTATCACTGTCTTATAGTTTTATGCCTACAGGTCTTTTGTCTCCCTAGGTAGGTTTATTCCTAGGTATTTTATTCTTTTTGTTGCGATGGTAAATGGGAGTGTTTCCTTAATTTCTTTTTCAGATTTTTCATCATTAGTGTATAGGAATGCAAGAGATTTCTGTGCATTAATTTTGTATCCTGCAACTTTACCATATTCACTGATTAGCTCTAGTAGTTTTCTGGTGGCATCTTTAGAATTCTCTATGTATAGTACCATGTCATCTGCAAACAGTGACAGTTTTACTTCTTCTTTTCCAATTTGTATTCGTTTTCTTTTTCTTCTCTGATTGCCATGGCTAGGACTTCCAAAACTATGTTGAATAATTGTGGTGAGAGTGGACATCCTTATCTTGTTCCTGATCTTAGAGGAAATGTTTTCAGTTTTTCACCATTGAGAATGATGTTTGCTGTGCGTTTGTCAAAGATGGCCTTTATTATGTTGAGGTAGGTTCCCTCTATGCCCACTTTCTGGAGAGTTTTTATCATAAGTAGGTGTTGAATATTGTCAGAAGCCGTTCCTGCATCTATTGAGATGATCATATGGTTTTTATCCTTCAATTTGTTGATATGGTGTATCACATTGATTGATTTGCATATACTGAAGAATCCTTGCATCCCTGGGATAAATCCCACTTAATCATGGTGTGTGATCCTTTTAATGTGGGATTGTGTTTGCTTGTATTTTGTTGAGGATTTTTGCATTTATATTCATCAGTGATATTGGTCTGTAATTTTCTTTTTTTCTAGTATCTTTGTCTGGTTTTGGTATCAGGGTGATGGTGGCCTCATAGATTGAGTTTGGGAGTGTTCCTTCCTCTGCAATTTTTTGGAAGAATTTGAGAAGCATGGGTGTTAGCTCTTCTCTAAATGTTAGAATTCATCTGTGAAGCCATCTGGTCCTGGATTTCTGTTTGTTGGAAGATTTTTAATCACAGCTTCAATTTTATTACTTGTGATTGGTCTATTTATATTTTCTATTTCTTCCTGGTTCAGTGTTGGGAGGTTATACCTTTCTAAGAATTTGTCCATTTCTTCCAGGTTGTCCATTTTATTGGCATAGAGTTGCTTGTAGTAGTCTCTTAGGATGCTTTGTATTTCTACAGTGTCTGTTGTAACATCTCCTTTTTCATTTCTAATTTTATTGATTTAAGTCCTCTCCCTCTTTTCCTTGATGAGTCTGGATAATGGTTTATCAATTTTGTTTATCTTCTCAAAGAACCAGCTTTTAGTTTTATTGATCTTTGCTATTGTTTTCTTTGTTTCTATTTCATTTATTTCTGCTCTGATCTTTATGATTTCTTTCCTTCTGCTAACTTTGGGTTATATTTGTTCTTCTTTCTCTAGTTCCTTTAGGTATAAGGTTAGATTGTTTACTTGAGATTTTTCTTGTTTCTTGAGGTAGGCTTGTATAGCTATAAACTTCCCTCTTAGAACTGCTTTTGCTGCATCCCATAGGTTTTGGATCATCCTGTTTTCATTGTCATTTGTCTCTACGTATTTTTTGATTTCCTCTGTGATCTCTTGATTATTAGTAATGTATTGTTTAGCCTCCATGTGTTTGTGTTTTTTACATTGTTTTCCCTGTAATTCATTTCTAATCTCATAGCGTTGTGGTCAGAGAAGATGCTTTATATGATTTCAATTTTCTTAAATTTACGGAGGCTTGATTTGTGACCCAAGATGTGATCTATCCTGGAGAATGTTCCATGCGTACTTGAGAAGAAAGTGTAATCTGCTGTTTTTGGATGGAATGTCCTATAAATATCAAATCTATCTGGTCTATTGTGTCATTTAAAGCTTCTGTTTCCTTATTTATTTTCAATTTGGATGATCTGTCCATTGGTGTAAGTGAGGTGTTAAAGCCCCCCATTATTATTGCGTTACTGTTGATTTTCTCTTTTATAGCTGTTAGCAGTTGCCTTATGTATTGAGGTGCTCCTTTTATGGGTGCATATATATTTATAATTGTTATATCTTCTTCTTGGATTGATCCCTTGATCATTATGTAGTGTCCTTCCTTGTCTCTTGTAACATTCTTTATTTTAAAGTCTATTTTATCTGATAAGAGTATTGCTACTCCAGCTTTCTTTTGATTTCCATTTGCATGGAATATCTTTCCCATCCCCTCACTTTCAGTCTGTATGTGTCCCTAGGTCTGAAGTGGGTCTCTTGTAGACAACATATATATGGGTCTTTTTTTGTATCCATTCAGCAAGCCTGTGTCTTTTGGTTGGAGCATTTAATCCATTCATGTTTAAGGTAATTATCGATATGTATGTTCCTATGACCATTTTCTTAATTGTTTTGGGTTTGTTTTTGTAGTTTCTTTTTTTTCTTGTGTTTCCCATTTAGAGAAGTTCCTTTAGCATTTGTTGTAGAGCTGGTTTGGTGGTGCTGAATTCTCTTAGCTTTGCTTGTCTGTAAAGCTTTTGATTTCTCCATCGAATCTGAATGAGATCCTTGATGGGTAGAGTAATCTTGGTTGTAGGTTCTTCCCCTTCATCACTTTAAGTATATCATGCTGCTCCCTTTGCTGGCTTGTAGAGTTTCTGCTGAGAAATCAGCTTTTAACCTTATGGGAGTTCCCTTGTATGTTATTTTTCATTTTCCCCTTGCTGCTTTCAATAATTTTTGTCTTTAATTTTTGCCAGTTCGATTACTATGTGTCTTGGCGTGTTTCTCCTTCAGTTTATCCTGTATGGGACTCTGTGCTTCCTGGACTTGCGTGGCTATTTCCTTTCCCATGTTAGGGAAGTTTTCAACTATAATCTCTTCAAATATTTTCTCAGTCCCTTTCTTTTTCTCTTCTTCTTCTGGGACCCCTATAATTCGAATGTTGGTGTGTTTAATGTTGTCCCAGAGGTCTCTGAGACTGTCCTCAGTTCCTTTCATTCTTTTTTCTTTATTCTGCTCTGCAGTGGTTATTTCCACTATTTTATCTTCCAGGTCACTTATCTGTTCTTCTGCCTCAGTTATTCTGCTACTGATCCCTTCTAGAGTATTTTTAATTTCATTTATTGTGTTGTTCATCATTGCTTGTTTCCCCTTTAGTTCTTCTAGGTCCTTGTTAAATGTTTCTTGCATTTTCTCTATTCTGTTTCCAAGATTTTGGTTACTATCATTATTCTGAATTCCGTTTCAGGTTGACTGCCTATATCCTCTTCATTTGTTAGGTCTGGTGGGTTTTTACCTTGCTCCTTCATCTGTTGTGTGTTTTTCTGTCTTTTCATTTTGCTTAATATACTGTATTTGGGGTCTCCTTTTTGCAGGCTGTAGGTTCGTAGTTCCCATTGTTTTTGGTGGCTGTCCCCAGTGGCTAAGGTTGGTTCAGTGGGTTGAGTATGTTTCCACGTTGAGGGGACTAGTGCCTGTGTTCTGGTGGATGAGGCTGGATCTTGTCTTTCTGGTGGGCAGGTCCACATCTGTTGGTGTGTTTTGGGGTGTCTGTAGCCTTATTATTTTAGGCAGCCTCTCTGCTAATGGATGGGGCTGTGTTCCTGTCTTGCTAGTTGTTTGGCATAGGGTGTCCAGCACTGTAGCTTGCTGGTCGTTGAGTGAAGCTGGGTCTTGGTGTTGAGATGGAGATCTCTGGGAGATTTTCGCTGTTTGATATTACGTGGGGCTGTGAGGTCTCTTGTGGACCAGTGTCCTGAAGTTGGCTCTCCCACCTCAGAGACACAGCCCTGACACCTGGCTGGAGCACCCAGAGCCTTTAATAGAAAGAAAGAGAGTGAGAGAGGGAGGGAGAGAGGAAGAAAGAAAGAGGATAAAATAAAGTAGGATAAAATAAAATAAAGTTATTAAAATAAAAAATAATTAAGAAGAAAAATTTTAAAAAGTAAAAAAAAAAAAAAAAAAAGAAAAGAAAAACACGGATGGTCAGAACCCGAGAACAAATGGTGAGAGCAAAGCTATACAGACAAAATCTCACAGAAACATACACACAAAAAGAGAGAAAGGGGAACAAAATAATATATCTTGCTCCCAAAGTCCACCTCCTCAATTTGGGATGATTCGCTGTCTATTCAGGTTTTCCACAGATGCAGGGTACATCAAGTTGATTGTGGAGATTTAATCCGCTGCTCCTGAGGCTGCTGGGAGAGACCTCCCCCTCTCTTCTTTGTTCGCACAGCTCCTGGGGTTCAGCTTTGGACTTAGCCCCGCCTCTGCGTGTAGGTTGCCTGAGGGTGTCTGTTCTTCACTCAGACAGGATGGGGTTAAAGGAGCAGCTGATTCGGGGGCTCTGGCTCAGGCTGGGGGGAGGGAGGGGCACGGATGCAGGGTGAGTCTGCAGCGGCAGAGGCCGGTGTGACGTTGCACCAGCGTGAGGCGCGCCGCACGTTCTCCCGGGGAGGTTGTCCCTGGATCCCGGGGCCCTGGCAGTGGCGGGCTGCACAGGCTCCCGGGAGGGGCGGTGGGGAGAGTGACCTGTGCTCGCACACAGGCTTCTTGATGGCGGCAGCAGCGGCCTTAGCGTCTCGTGCCCGTCTCTGGAGCTCCTTTAAGCAGCGCTCTTAATCCCCTCTCCTCGTGCCCCAGGAAGCAGAGGGAAGAAAAAGTCTGCTGCCTCTTCGGCAGCTCCAGACTTATCCCGGACTCCCTCCCAGCTAGCTGTGGTGCACTAACCCCTTCAGGCTGTGTTCATGCAGCCAACCCCAGTCCTCTCCCTGCCACCTGACCGAAGCCCAAGCCTCAGCTCCCAGCCCCCGCCCGCCCCAGCGGGTGAGCAGACAAGCCTTTAGGGCTGGTTAGTGCTGGTCGGCACCGATCCTCTGTGCGGGAATCTCCCCGCTTTGCCCTCTGCACCCCTGTGGCTGCGCTCTCCTCCGCAGCTTCAAAGCTTCACCCCTCCGCCACCGCCCGTGAAGGGGCCTCTAGTGTGTGGAAACCTTTCCTCCTTCACAGCTCCCTCCCACTGGTGCAGGTCCCGTCCTTATTCTTTAGTCTCTGTTTATTCTTTTTTCTTTTGCCCTACGCAGGTACGTGGGGAGTTCTTGCCTTTTGGGAGGTCTGAGGTCTTCTGCCAGCGTTCAGTGGGTGTTCTGTAGGAGCAGTTCCACGTGTAGATGTATTTCTGATGTATCTGTGGGGAGGAAGGTGATCTCCGTGTCTTACTCTTCCGCCATCTTCTCTCCTCCCCTAGAGGACTGATTGTTAAGTCCATTTTTATTTGGAAATTTTATAGTCTTTTCTAAAGCTCAGTCTAAAGGCCTGCATTCTGTTGTTTTGTTTTTAACAGATTTTGTGGTATAATTGACATACAATAAATGTACATATTTAGTGGGTATAATTTGATGAGACGTAACATGTAAATACCCATGAAACCATTACCATAATCAGGATAGTGAACACATCCATCACCCACAAAAGAATGCTCATGTCCCTTGTAAACCCTCTCTTCGATCCACCACCCCCTACCCAAGCAACCACTGGTCTGCTTTCTGTCACTATAGATTATATTTCTAGAGTTTTATGTAAGTGGAAGCACAGAGTTTGTGCTTTTGTGGTGTTTGATTTCTTTCAGCATAATTATTTTGAGATTCATCCATCCTACTGCATGTATCAAGCATTTATTCCTTTTAATTTCCACTTAGTATTCCATCATATGGCTATACCACAGGTTTTTTATCCATTCAGTTGTTAATGGACATTGGGTTATGTCAGCTTTTGTCCATTAGAAATAAAGCTGCTATGAATATTTTTCTACAAATATTTATATGGACATATATTTCCTTTTCTGTTGGGTAAATACCTAAAAGTGGAATGGCCAGATATGTTAGGGTATTTTAACTTTTTGAGAAGCTGCTAACACTCGCTACGGTCATCTTTTTAATTTTAGCCATTTTAAGAGGTATGTGGTTCTATCTCATTGTGGGTTTAATTTGCATTTCTCTAATGATAAATGGTGGTGAGCATCTTTTCATGTGCTTTTTTGCCATCCATATGTCTTCTTTGGTGAAATATCTGTTCATATCAAATATCCGGTAGAAAATATTTACAAATCACCAATCTGACAAAGTCTTTGTATCTAAATATATAAAGAACTTTTAAAGCTCAACAGTAGAAAAATAAACAATGAATTTAGGAAATGTGTAAAATACACGAACAGATATGTCACAGAAGAAGACATATAGATGACAGATAAGCACATGAAAAGCCATAGGGAAATGCAAATTAAAACTGTAGTGATGGACTTCCCTGGTGGTGCAGTGGTTAAGAATCTGCCTGCCAATGCAGGGGACACACGTTCGAGCCTTGGTCCGGGAAGATCCCATGTGCCGCGGAGCAGTTAAGCCCGTGTGCCACAACTACTGAGCCTGCGCCCTAGAGCCCGCGAGCCACAGCTACTGAAGCCCACTCACCTAGAGCCCATGCTCCGCAACAAGAGAAGCCACCGCAGTGAGAAGCCCGCGCACCGCAATGAAGAGTAGCCCCTGCTTGCCACAACTAGAGAAAGCCTGCGCGCAGCAACCAAGACCCAATGCAGCCAAAAATAAAATAAATAAATTAAAAACAGAAGTGTATTATAAATAATTTGTAGAATTTTTATACTGCTATTGCTTTTATTATAGCAGAGTTTTGATGCCTTTCAACTCCTGTAATATAACTGCAACTTTTTGTATAAAATCTGAGTCCGTAATGTAGGACACAGGTCTTTCCCTGACTCAGCGCCACCTGCCTCTTCAGCCTCACCTCCTTCCATTTAAGCCATGTGTACCACCCTCCAGCCACACCAAACTCCTTTGTTTTTGAACCTGCTTTGTCCCTGTTGGTGCTTCCAAGTTTGCACATGCTTTTTTCTTCCCCTGAAACTTCACCACATGCAGCTAACCTTCTCTATTCCTTTTTTTAAAATTTGAAATAGTTGATTTACAATGTTGTGTTAGTTTCTGGTATACAGCAAAGTAATTCAGTTATATATCACATACATATTCTTTTTAAAAAAATAAATTTATTTATTTATTTTTGGCTGTGTTGGGTCTTCGTCGCTGGATGCGGGCTTTCTCGAGTTGTGGGGAGCGGTGGCTACTCTTCGTTGTGGTGCGCAGGCTTCTCATTGAGATGGTTTCTCTTGTTGCTGAGTACGGGCTCTAGATGCACGGGCTCAGTAGTTGTGGCTTGCGGGCTCTATAGTGCAGGCTCAGTAGTTGTGGCGCACGGGTTTAGTTGCTCTGCGGCATGTGGGATCTTCCTGGACCAGGGCTCGAACCTGAGTCCCCTGCGTTGGCTGGCGGATTCGTTTTTTTTTTTTTAAATTTATTTATTTTTGGCTGCGTTGGGTCTTCGTTGCTGTGCATGGGCTTTCTCTAGTTGTTTTCTATGTCTGTGAGTCTGTTTCTGCTTTGTAGATAAGTTCATTTGTGTCATATTTTAGATTCCACATGTACATAATATTATATGATGTTTGTTTTTCTCTTTCTGACTTACTTGATAAGTCAGTGTAATAATCTCTAAGTTCATCCATGTTACTGTAAATGCCATTATTTCCTTCCTTGTTATGGCTGAGTAGTATTCCTGTGTGTGTGTGTGTGTGTATGCCACATATTCTTTATCCACTCACCTGTCAATGTACATTTAGGTTGTTTCCATGTCTTGGCTCTTGTAAGTAGTGCTGCTGTGAACATTGGGGTGCATGTATATTTTTGTGTTATACTTTTGTCTGGATATATGCCCAGGAGTGGGATTGCTGGATCATATGGCAACTCTTTTTAGTTTTTCTTTTCTTTTCTTTTTTTTTTTTGGCCAAGCAGCTTGCAGGGATCTTAGTTCCCCGACCAGGGATTAAACCTGTGCCCTCAGCAGTGAAAGCACAGAATCTTAACCACTGGACCAGCAGTGAATTCCCACTATTTTTAGTTTTTTTAAGGAACTTCCATATTGTTTTCATAGTGACTGTACCAATTTCCATTCCCACCAATAGTATAGGAGGGTTCCCTTTTCTCCACACCCTCTCCAGCGTTTTTTTTTTTAAATTTATTTTTGGCTGCATTTGGTCTTTGTTGGTGTGTGCAGGCTTTCTCTCTAGTTGTGGTGAGTGATGGTTACTCTTTGTTGAGGTGCGTGGGCTTCTCAGAGTGGTGGCTTCTCTTGTTGTGGAGCGTGGGCTCTAGGGCATACAGGCTTCAGTAGTTACAGTGCACGGGCTCAGTAATTGTGGTGCATGGGCTTATTTACTCCACGGCATGTGGGATCTTGTCTCCTGCATTGGCAGGTGGATTCGTAACCACTGAACCACGAGGGAAGTCCCTCCAGCATTTATTATTTGTAGACTTTTTGATGATGGTCATTCTGGCCAGTGTGAGGTGGTACCTCATTGTAGTTTTGATTTGCATTTCTCTAATAATTAGTGATGCATCTAACCTTCTCTAAATCCTCTTTATCTTTTCATATTGGTTATGTTAGACGTCCTTGGAAACCTTTGCTTGACCCTCCAATTGCATCACCCTGATGTGGCACTTAGTATGCTGAATTCTGATTCTTGTTTTGTTTCTCTGCACCCTGACCATAAGCCCCTGGGAGACAGGGACACAAATTCTTATAATCTCTATATTCCAAGGGCCCAGTTTAGGGTTTAGGTACATGGTAGGTGCTTCATAGTAGAATTTAGTTGAATTAAGGGAAATATTGAGGAAATATTTTCAATTGAAATATGTAGACTTTATTTCTAAAACCCTTCTTTATTATAACATTTAATCTTTCTATCCTAATTTGAGATTCTTACCTGAATATTTAAATGTTAGGACTTATTTTTATTTGGAACATATTTCTTTTCTTCTGCAAACTCTTTAATTCCTAGCTAAAAGTTCCTAAGATTTACAGTGGTTTGTTTTGAATATTAATATTTCCAGCATTCCATAGCTTTTTTCTTATTGCTTATTTGAACTTTCCTTCTAAGAAAATAATTTTCTTGTTAGAATTCCTCAGTGCTACGTATTGGAGTCCTAAACTTGGACTGTTAAAGTATCATAACTCTAAATATTTCGGGCTTCCCTAGTGGCGCAGTGGTTGAGAGACCGCCTGCCGATGCAGGAGACACGGGTTTGTGCCCCAGTCCGGGAAGATTCCACATGCTGCAGGAGCGGCTGGGCCCGTGAGCCATGGCTGCTGAGCCTGTGTGTCCGGAGCCTGTGCTCCGCAACGGGAGAGGCCACAACAGTGAGAGGCTCGCATACTGCAAAAAAAAAAAAAAAAAAAATCCTAAATATTTCTTCCTCTTATTTTTAAAATACTGTAGCTTTTTGAAAGATTACCGAGTTATTTTGACCTGCAGAAGAGGCTGATGCTTCTGGAGGACCAAATAAGCTATCTTCTAGGTGGCATCAAAGTTGTTTATATCGAAGAATTACAGCCAGTGTTGACACTTGAAGAATATTACTCTCTTCTCGACGTGTTCTATAATAGACTCTTGAAAAGTCGAATACCTTTTCACCCTCGAAGTTTGCGTGGTTTGCAAATGATCCTTAACAGGCAAGTATCTAAAACAATTACTTTTATTCATTCACTCAAGATGGGCTGTGTGTGTCCATGCATGAAATTGTTTTGTATTTCCATGTGTGATTCTTAGGAATTAAAGAAAGGAATGCCCCCACCTCTGTTGGCAACACTCTTTTACACATGAGAAAAGCCAACATGAGAGGATTGAAAGATTGAGTCTCCAGAACATTCTGTAAATATATTGCCACTTACAGGGCAAATCAGTCCTGTGGAAAACTTTATAGGATTAAACTAATGTGAAATCAGCAGTGTGCGTATCAGGCACCATGCTCGGTGCTTAAGTGCATCATCTCTTTAGCTCTCACAACCTCACCATGCAGTGGGTTACTGCCCCCATCTTACAGATGAGGAAGGTCACAGGGCCAGGAAGGGTGTGGTCATCCTGATAGTGCGGCTCTTTGGGGACAGCAAAGCTTCAAATCAATTCTCCTATACAGGAAGTCCACTACATATGAACCTTCAAGTTGCAAACTTTCAAAGATGCAAACGTGCGTTCACCTGTCCAGTCTCGTCATGTGTCTGCTGTACATTGTCACACGCGTGCAACCTCTACAAGTGGTTGTGCTTTTGTGTACCTCACTGTACAGTACTGTAGAGAGTAGAGTAGTACAGTATCTTTATTTCAAGTGTTTGTTTTTTATGTATTATTTGTGTGAAAAGTATTATAAACCTACTACAGTACAGTGCTGTATAACCAAATTGTGTTAGCTGGCTAACTTGTAGGACTTAATGAACAAATTGGACTTAGGAACGCACTCTCGGAACGAAGCTCGTTCATATGTAGGGGACTTACTGTACCTTTAAGGTGGATTTTCTTGATGAGTTCCTTTTCCATTAATCAGGCTAAGAAAATCGTTTCTTTGGGGGTGGAGTGGGGGTGGAGAGCTCGCTGATTTTTCCTTTTACGTATGCTTTATTACAGTGACAGATATGCTCCAAGTTTGCACGAACTTGGGCATTTTAACATTCCGATCCTCTGCGATCCAGCAAACCTCCAGTGGTTTATTCTCACCAAAGCCCAACAGGCAAGAGAGAACATGAAAAGAAAAGAAGAGTGAGTGCTCTTAGCCCTCTTCCTGTCTTACCATTCCGTCTAATCGTTGAAAATATTCAGGTAGTCAGAACTCATAAGTATGGGAAATTAAAACTGTATTGAACTTAGGAAATCGACTGTATTAAACTGTATGTCACTTAGGAGTAACATATTGATTTATTCGCCCCCCCTGGTTGTACCAGGGATTGGATGTGGCTGTTTTCTCAGTATAATAACCTCAGTTGCTTTCCCACCATGTACCTCAATTTGAGAAGCAGAGCTTGTTAATGTAAAAGTCAACTCAGGAGCAGAGTGAAAGATAAAAGTATCAGAAAGAAACTGTGCAGATGGAAAAGGGGGGCAACAAGGGGGGAAAGCTCAGTTACTACTTGATTAATTGGAATCTTCACTGTTTAAAATTTTGAAATCTGCTGATAGAAGACAAGCCTCGTCTGCACTGTCATTAAATTGAGAAGAAATCTTAAGGTGAAAACGGTTTTTGGTTCATAAGCAGTGCTGTCTCTATGCCATTTGTATCTTTGAAGGAATCCTGTCATAGTCCGTAGTTTTGTAGGCAGGAAGATAGTGTTGAAGATGTTTCATGGGTCTACTGTGAAGAAAGGGAGAGTATTATATTCAAAACAGGGTGGTTTTCCTAAAGATGTGGCCTAAGGAGGTTTGGCTAGCAAGCATTCATTGATTCATGCAGCCGTCATTTGCTGTGACCGTTGTGGATCGGAAGCTGTGAAAGGCGCCACTGGTAGAAAGGTGAAGGCCTGGTCCCCAGGCTCGCAGGAGACGCAAGTGCCCTCAGTGTCAGGGGTGGTGGACGGAGAGGGGTCATGCGTGAGGGGAGCCAAGGCTGATGCTCTGGGAAGGGAACAGGAAGCAGAGGCTGTGGCCGAGGAGGCCGAGGCTGACGTGTCCAGGGAGGAGGGTAAGGAGGGCGGGGGCGGGAGCCTGGTGGGTGGAGGACCGGGGTGATTGTCCGAGTGTGCTGGTGGGGCCCCCCTCTGGTTACTTACTTCTCTGGCCTCGCTGCCCGTTCTCTCCTCGATCTACACAAATTGCTTGTTTAAAAAGCCGAGGATGTGAAACAGAGAAAGGGTGGCCACGCAGGAGGGTTGTGGACATGATCCATTTCCCAGGAGATGATGGGGTCATTTTATGCATCAAAAAAGTGAGGGAGTCACATATCTGTTTCACTTGTGGAATTGGTGACAGTTCTTGGCTGGATGCTACCGCATGAATAGCCTGCTTCTTGCTGGGTTGGAGAGCCTTTGTGTTTGTGATGTTACCTTTTCTAACCATAAATTTGTTTTCAAACACTGTGAGTCTGTTTCTGTGTTGTTAATAAGTTCATTTGAATCATTTTTTCTTTAGATTCCACATTTAAGTGATATCATATTTGTCTTTCTCTGACTTCCTTCCTTCCCTTAGTATGATCATCTCTAGGTCGATCCATGTTTCTGCAAATGGCATAATTTTTTCTTTTTAATGGATGAGTAATATTCCATTCTATGTATGTACCACATCTTCTTTGTCCATTCCTCTGTCAGTGGACATTAAGGTTGCTTCTCTGTCTTGGCTCTTTTAAATAGCTCATGAATGTTCTGGTGCATGTGTCTGTTGGAATGATGGTTTTCCCCAGATACACGCCCAGCAGTAAGATTGCCGAATCATATGGTAGCTCTAGTTTGAGTTTTTAAAAGAACCTCCATATTGTTTTCCATCGTGGCTGTTACCAATTTCCATTCCCACCAAGACGTAGTAAGGTTCCCTTTTCTTCATGCTCTCTCTTGCATTTATGATTTGTAGACTTTTTGATTATGGCCATTCTGAATTGTGCGAGGTGGTGTCTTGTAGTTTTGATTTGTATTTCTCCAATAATTTGCAATGTTGAGCACATTTTCATGGGTTTTTTTTTATACAGTGTGAGGAAAATGTACCTTAAGAAGCTGGCTTCCTGAAAGTCAGCCCTGTTTTGAATTCTTTTTCCTTTTTTTTTTTAACTTTTTTTTTTTTTTTTTGCTGTACGCCTGCCTCTCACTGTTTTGGTCTCTCTCATTGCGGAGCACAGGCTCTGGATGCACAGGCTTAGCGGCCATGGCTCACAGGCCTAGCTGCTCCGTGGCATGTGGGGTCTTCCCGGACCGGGACATGAACCTGTGCCCCCTGCATCGGCAGGCGGACTCTCAACCACTGTGCCACCAGTAAAGCCCATGAATGTTTTTAAACTATGGTTTTCTCAGGGTATACGCCCAGTAGTGGGATTACTGGGTTGTATGGTAGTTCTATTTTTAGATTTTTAAGGAACCTCCATACTGTTCTCCATAGTGGCTGTATCAATTTACATTCCCATCAACAGTGCAAGAGGGTTCCCTTTTCTCCACACCCTCTCTAGCACTTATCATTGTAGACTTGTTGATGATAACCACTTTGACTTGTGTGAGATGATATCTTACTGTAGTTTATTTTAAATTTTTTTATTTAATTTTATTATTTTTTGGCTGTGTTGGGTCTTTGTTGCTGCCCATGGGCTTTCTCTAGTTGTGGCGAATGGGGGCTACTCTTTGTTGCGGTGCACGGGCTTCTTATTGCAGTGGCTTCTCTTGTTGCAAAGCATGGGCTCTAGGCGTGCGGGCTTCAGTAGTTGCAGCACGTGGGTTCAGTAGTTGTGTGTGGGCTCTAGGGTGAGTGGGCTTCAGTAGTTGTGGCATGCAGGCTCAGTAGTTGTGGCTCGTGAGCTCTAGAGAGCAGGCTCAGTAGTTGTGGAGCACGGACTTCGTTGCTCTGCGGCATGTGGGATCTTCCTGGACCAGGGCTTGAACCCATGTCCCCTGCCTTGGCAGGCGGATTCTTAACCATTGTGCCACCAGGGAAGTCCCTGTTTATCTGTTTTAAATATAGTAGTGTGTATATGCTAATACCAAACTCCCGTTTTATCCTTCCACAGCACCTTTCCACTTTCGTAACCATAGGTTTTTTTTCTAAGTTTATTTGTGTCATGTCTTTTTGTTATTGAGTTGTATGAGCTATTTGTATATTTTGGGAATAAGCCTTTTCAGTCAAATTGTTTGCAAATATTTTATTCCAGTCCACAAGTTGTCTTTTCATTTTGTTTATGCTTTCCTGTGCTGCACAGAAGGTTTTAAGTTAGATTAGGTTCCATTTGTTTACTTTTGCTTTTATTTTGTTTGCCTTGGGAGACTTACCTAAAAAAATATTGGCACGATTTATGCCAGAGACTGTTTTGCCTGTATTCCTTTCTAGGAATTTTATGATGTTACTTCTTATATTTCAGTCTCTAAGTCATTTTGAGTTTATTTTTTTGTATGGTGCAAGGAAGTGTTCTAACTTCGTTGATTTACATACATGGCCCTATCCAGCTTTCACAGCACATTTTGCTGAAGAGACTGTCTTTTCTCCGTTGAATATTCTTGCCTACTTTGTTGAAGATTAATTGACTGTAGGTGTGTGGTATTATGTCTTGTCTTTCTATTCTGTTTCTTTGACCCAAATGTGTGTGTTTGTGCCAATACTGTACTGTTTTGATTACTGTAACTTTGTAGTATTGTCTGAAGTCTGGGGGGAATATGCCTTCAGCTTTCTTGTTCTTTTTTTTTTTTTTTGCGGTACGCGGGCCTCTCACTGTTGTGGCCTCTCCTGTTGCGGAGCACAGGCTCCGGACGCGCAGGCTCAGTGGCCATGGCTCACGGGCCCAGCCACTCCGCGGCATGTGGGATCTTCCCAGACCAGGGCACAAACCCGTGTCCCCTGCATCAGCAGGTGGACTCTCAACCACTGCACCACTAAGGAAGCCCCAGCTTTCTTTTTTATTCTCAGTTTTGCTTTGGCAATTCTGGGTCTTTTGTGGTTCCATATCAATTTTAGGATTATTTGTTTTAGTTCTGTGAGAAATGTCATGGGTAATTTGATAGGGACTGCCTTAAATTTGTAGATTGCTTTGGGTAGTATGAACAATATTAATTCTTCCAGTCCAAGATCATGGGATATCTTTCCATTTCTTTGAATCATCTTCAATTTTTAAAAATCAATGTTTTATAAGTCTGAGTGTATAAGTCTCTCACCTCCTTGTTCAGGTTTATTCCTAGGCTTGTATTTTTCTTTTTTTTTTAAGATGCACTTTTAAAAGGGATTTTTTTTTACTTTTCCTTTCTGATATTTTATTAGTGTAAAGAAATTCAACAGATTTCTGTATGTTAATTTTGTATCCTGCTACATTGCTGAATTCGTTTATAAGTTCTAGTAGTCTTTTGTGTGGAGTCCATAGAGTTTTATACATACAGTATCAAGTCATTTGCATATAATGTCAATTTTACCTCTTCCCTTCCACTTTGGATATCTTTTATTTCTTTTTCTTGTCTGATTGCTGTGGCTAGGACTTCCAATACTATGTTGAATAGAAGTGCTAATAGTGGACATCCTTGTCTTGTTCCACAATTTAGCAGGAAGGCTTTCAGCTTTTCACTGTTGAGTATTATATTGGCTTTGGGCTTGTCATAAATAGTGTTTATTATCCTGAAATTTGTTCCCTCTATGCCCACTTTTGTAAGAGTTTATATCATGAATGAATGTTGCATTTTATCAAATGCTTTTTCTGCATCTTTTTTTTTTTTTTTGTGGTATGCAGGCCTCTCACTGCTGTGGCCTCTCCCGTTGCGGAGCACAGGCTCCGGACGCGCAGGCTCAGTGGCCATGGCTCACGGGCCCAGCCGCTCCGCGGCACGTGGGATCCTCCTGGACCGGGGCACGAACCTGTGTCCCCTGCATTGGCAGGCGGACTCCCAACCACTGCGCCACCAGGGAAGCCCTTCTGCATCATTTTAAATGATCATGTGGTTTTTGTCTTTTCTTTTGTTGATGTGGTGTATCACATTGATTGATTTTGTGTATGTTGAACTATGCTGTGACCCTGATATGAATCCAACATGATCATGGTATATAATCCTTTTTATGTGTTGTTGGATTCGGTTTGCTAATACTTTGTTGAGGATTTTTGCATGTATGTTCATCAAAGATAGTGGCCTGTAATTTCTTTTTTGGTAGTGTCTTTGTCTGGTTTTGGTATCAGGGTGATGGTAGCTTCATAGAATGACTTTGGGAGTGTCCCTCACCTTCAATATTTTGGAAGAGTTTGAGAAGGATTGGTATAAGTTCTTCTTCTTTGCATGTTTCATAGAATTCCCCAGTGAAGCCATTTGGTCCTGGACTTTTGTTTTCAGGGAGTTTTTAAAATCACAGATTCTATTTCACTTCTAGTGATTAGTCTGTTCAAATTACCTATGTCTTCTTGATTCAGTTTTGGCAGGCTGTATATTTCTAGAAACTTGTCCATTTCTTCTAGGTCATCCAATTTGTTGGTATATAGTTGTTCATAGTATTTTCTTACTGTTTTTTGTATTTCTGAGGTATTGATTGTTATTTCTCCTTTCATTTCATATTTTGTTTATTTGGGTCCTCTCTCTTTTCTTGGTGAGCCTTCTCAGAGGTTTCTCGACATTGTTTATGCTTTCAAAAACTGGCTCTTGGTTTTATTGATTTTTTTTCTATTTTTTTTGAAATCTCTGTTTCCTCTCTGATCTTTATTATTTCCTACCTTTTGCTGACTTTAAGTTTTGTATGTTTTTCTTTTTCTGATTATTTTAGGTGATAGGTTAAATCGTTTATTTGAGATTTTTCTTGTTTTTTTGAGGAAGGCCTGTATCACTATGAACTTCCCTCTTAGGACTGCTTTTGCTGTATCACATAGATTTTTGTATGGTTGTGTTTTAATTTTCATTTGTCTCGAGTGTTTTTAATTTCCTCTTTGATTTCATCATTGACCCACTGGTTTTTTACTAGCATGTTGTTTAGTCTCCATGTAATAACTTTTTTCTTGTTTCTCTTTCTGTGGTTGATTTCTAGTTTCATGCCACTGTGGTCAGAAAAGATGCTTGAAATAATTTCTATCCTTTTAAATTTGTTGAGGCTTGTTTTGTGTCCTAGTATATGGCCTATCCTAGGGAATGTTCCATGTGTGCTTGAAGAGTATGTGTGTTCTGTTTTTTGGGGGGATGTAATGTCCTGAAAATATCAATTGAGTCTAACTGTTCTGTTGTGTCATTTAGGATCTCTGTTGCTTTACTGATTTTTCTGTCTGGAAGGTCTCTCCCTTGATGTCAGTGGATTGTTAAAGTCTCCTACTATTGTTGTATTCCTGTCAATAGCTCCCTTAGTCCATTAGTGTTTTATTTATGTATTTAGGTGCTCCTATATTGGGTGTATATAGGTTAATAAGTATAATATCCTCTTCTTGTATTGATTCTTTTATATAGTGTCCTTCTTTTATGGCCTTTGTTCTTTTTTTTTTTTTTTTTTTTTTTTGCGGTACGCGGGCCTCTCACTGCCGCGGCCTCTCCCGTTGCTGAGCACAGGCTCCGGACGTGCAGGCTCAGCGGCCATGGCTCACAGGCCCAACCGCTCCACGGCATGTGGGATCTTCCCAGACTGGGGCATGAACCCGTGTCCCCCGCATCGGCAGGCAGGCTCTCAACCACTGTGCCACCAGGGAAGCCCTCGCCTTTGTTTTAAAGTCTGTTTTGTATGATGTGAGTATTGCTACCCCTGCTTTCTTGTCATTTCCATTTGCATGAAATAACTTTTTCCATCCCTTCACTTTCAGTCTATGTGGGTCTCTTATAGGTAGCATATTGTAAGCTCTTGTTTTATTATCCAATCTGTCACTCTGTGTCTTTTGATCAGAGCATTTAGTCCATTGACATTTAAGGTAATTATTGTTAGATATATATTTATTGCCATTTAAAATCTTGCTTTCCAATTGATTTTGTATTTCTTCTTGTTCCTTTATTTTTATTTTTATTTTCCTTTTGTGGTTTGATGGTTTTCTTTTGTATTATGTTTGAGTTCTCTTTTTTTTGTTTTTGTGAATCTATTGTATGTTTTTGATTTCTGGTTACCCTGGTTTTCAAATATGTTAACCCATTATTGTATCTACTTTCTTTAGACTGGTAGTCATATAAGGTCAAAAATGGTCTAGATTAAAACCTACATTTTCTTATTCCCCTCTCCCACGTTTTATGATTTTTGATGTCCTCTTTTACGTCTTCATGTTTTGATGTTCATTGTAGTAATCACTTTCACAAAAAAATTTATTTTAATCTATTTACTGGCTTATTTAAGTGATTTACTTTCCTATTTTGATTTTATCTTTCCAATAGATTCTTGCTTCTTTTCTCTTTAGAGAAGACCTTTCAATATTTCTTTAGGATAGGTTTAGTATTGCTGTATTCTTCTAGTTTTTGCTTGTCTGAGAAATTCTTTATCTCTCCTTCTATTCTAAATGATAATCTTGTTGGGTAGAGTATCCTCGTTTCCCTTTCAGGACTTTGAATATATCTTGCCACTCCCTTCTGGCCTGCAAAGTTTTTGCAGAAAAATCCTCTGATAGTCTTATGGCGGGGAGGGGGTTCCCTTGTAATTGACTGTTTTTCTCTTCCTGCCTTTAGAATCTTTCCTTTATGTTTAAATTTTGCCATTTTGATTATAATATGTCTTGATGTAGGTCTGTTTGGGTTCATCTTCTTTGGAACTCTCCATTCTTTCTGTATCTGTATATGTGTTTCCTTCTTTAGATTTGGGAAGTTTTCAGCCATAATTTCTTCAAATAGATTTTCAATCCCCTTTTCTCTTTCTTCTCCTTCTGGGATCCCTATTATGTGTATGTTGGCTCTCTTTGTATTATTCCAAAGGTCTCACATACTGCTTTCATTTTCTTTTTAAATTTGTCTTTCTGTCTGTTTTTCTGATTGGGTGATTCCCATTATTTTATCTTTCAGGTCACTTATTTGTTCTTCTGCATTATTTAGTTTGCTGTCCATTGCCTTTAGCTCGGTTTTCATCTTGGCAAATGAGTCTTCTAATTTTGATTGGATCCTCTTTATAGTTTCTAATTCCTTGTTACAGTGATCTGCATTTCTATTGATAGCTTTTCTTAATTCCTTCAGTATTTTTATTATCTCCTTTTTGAACTTGGGATCTAGTAGACTGGAAAGGTCTGTTTCATTGTTTGTTCTTTCAGGGAATTCTCTTGTTCTTTTAATTGGGAGTGGTTTCTTAGTTTCTTCATTTTACTTATTTCTTTGACTCTATGAATTTAGGAGTAACAGTTATCTATTCTGCTCCTGAAGGGCTGATTTTATGTGAGAGCATCCCTGTGTAGCCTGTGTGAGTCTAATAGTTTTGGTGTGAGGGCTGTCTTCAGTATGGATGACTGCTATGTCTTTCCTTAGTGTGTTCTGGCCGTTATCCTCTGGATAGGGGGTGTGATTGTTTTTGTGATGACCAGAGCCTGCACTGGATGTTGAGTGGGGCTTCTTGTTTGCTCTGTGGTTGTCACTGCCCTGTGACAGGGTCTGCTCCCCAGCTGTCAGAGTAGCAGCCTCCAGATCTGTTTCTAAGCTGTGGTGTGAGATAGGTGAAACTGGAGTGCTCCCGCTGGGAGAGGAGCTACTGAGTATTCCTCTGCAATAGGTGTCCATTGGGACGTGTGCCTTACGGCATTGCCCAGCACCCATTGTGTGTTCTCACAAAGTACACTGTTGTTGGCACTGCCCTCAGCCCTGCCTCAGTCATGGGAACACTGGCAATTGGCCCAGGTATTTCTCAGGCACTGTGCTTCCAAAGCCACAGGCACAGATCTGCCAAAGTCCGGCACCGGACCTGCTGTAGTCACACACCTGGACCTACTGTGGGAGCTATGGAATCGGCATAGACCCTGGCCCTGCCTCCGTGTGTGCTCCTGCAAAGCCCGCTGCTGTTAATGCCAGGCCCACCCCAGCCATGGAGCACCAGTAATCCACACAGATGTTCCATAGGCACTGTACTTACATAGTCAAACAGCCCCTGGGAATTGGCTCTGATTTCAGCCCCACCTCCACATGTGGGCCACCTGCTGGGCTTGTGTGCTCCCAGACCTCATAGCAGCAGAGCCGTGCCCACTGTGAGCACACCTAGAATGAGGCTGCTATGGCAGGGACATGCCCCTCCCTTTGCCATGTGTTAACAGTGGGGCTTCTGTAGCGGACCCAGGCTCTGTCCTGCGCACACCCCCAGTTGTGGCCTGGACCACATTCTAGTGTCTTCAGGCTGTTTCCATGCAGTGAACCCCAGTCCTCTCCCTGGGTTTGTCTGCTGAAACCTGAGTTTCAGCACCCAGCCCCCGTGTGCACCAGTAGATGCATGACTTGGGCTGGGGGGTGCAGCGAGGTGGCCAGGACCGTCTATGCTGGTCTCTGTCCTGCCTGCCACAAGCTGACTCCTCTCCTCTCCTCTGAGCCTCTGAAGCTCCCTTTCTGTCCCAGCTGATTTCCTTGCCAGTGAAGGGGCTTCCCAAGATGGGGGAACCTTCTTCCACAGCTCCCTCCCAGGGGTGCAAGTCCTATCCCGATTACTTTCTTTTGTCCTACCTGGTTTTATGGTGATCTTTCTTGCAGCTTTGGATTATGAGATCTTCTCCCAGCATTCAATAGGTATTCTGTGAGAACTGTTTCACGTGTAGGTGTATTTTTGATGTATTTGTGGGAAGAGGTGAGCTCCACGTCCTTCTATTCCGGCATCTTGATCTATGCTCCCCTACCCCCCCACGTGCATTCTTAGATGAGACCAGGAGTGTTTTGAGACAGACACACAGGGGACACGGAAGAGGAAGCACTGTGACCACAGAGGCAGAGATTGAACTGATGTGGCCACCAGCCAAGGAACAATGACAGCCCCCTGAGGCTGAAAGAGGCAAAGAAAGGAAGGGAGGAGCCTCTGGAGAGAGTGTGGCCCTGCTGACACCTTGATTTTGGACTTGTGGCCTCCAGAACCGTGAGAGAATAACTTTCTGTTGTTTAAGCCCTGCCCAGTTTGTAATTTATGTCAGCCACAGGACACTAATACACCAGGGAAGGCTAAATGATGCTCAGCGTCCAGCTCCTCAAAGACTCAGTCCCTGCTATGTTCCTAGTGCCTGCACACAGGAGGTGCTGCCCAAGTCCTCACTGAATGACTGATAAGAAAGGAAAAGATCTTAGGAAATCTCTTAGGAAAGATTTATCCCAGACTTTAAAAATCCTGCCTTGGGGCTTCCCTGGTGGCGCAGTGGTTGAGAGTCTGCCTGCCGATGCAGGGGACATAGGTTCGAGCCCCGGTCTGAGAGGATCCCACATGCCACGGAGCAGCTGGGCCCGTGAGCCATAGCTGCTGAGCCTGCGCGTCCGGAGCCTGTGCTCCACAAAGGGAGAAGCCACAACAGCGAGAGGCCCGCATACCGCAAAAAAAAAAAAAAAAAAAAAATCAGGGCTTCCCTGGTGGCACAGTGGTTGAGAGTCCGCCTGCCAATGCAGGGGACACGGCGGGTTCGTGCCCCGGTCTGGGAAGATCCCACATGCCGCGGAGCAGCTGGGCCCGTGAGCCATGGCCGCTGAGCCTGCGCGTCCGGAGCCTGTGCTCCGCAAAGGGAGAGGCCACAACAGTGAGAGGCCCGTGTACTGAAAAAAAAAAAAAAAAAAAAAAAAAAAAATCCTGCCCTTTTTGGGTGCAGATAAAGTGAATTAGCAGGGCTGCTGTCTACATAGATGGTTTCGGGCTTGCCTCCCTGTCCCAGTGCTTTTCCTGAGGCCTCTCTGCTCATCCTGCCCACCCGCAAGCCTCTGCCTTGTACCGACTGACACCAGGTCTAGGCCAGTGCCTGGGGTAGTGACAGAAAGAAAAACTGACTGCCTCCCAAAGATTCTGAGGGTGAAATCCGATGGCCCCCTCCCCATGTCATGTGGCTCACCACGCCCTGTGCTGAGCCAGTTTCGCCCACGTGAAGTGCCGTGATGGACTTTGGGGCAGTCGTGTGCAAGTGTTGCTTACAGAATGACACTTAGAAGCACTTGTGGGGGCCCAGTGCACGCCCTGGCCCAGCTTGAGCAGGGACAGTGGGGGCTGCCCGAGCAGTCTGGCTGGAGGGGCAAGGCTGACTGGCACTGCCAGGTCACTCAGGAGGAGAAGGAGGAGTGCCTCCCCTCCCGGTTCTCACAACAGTACCCAGAGTGGGGCAAAGTCAGCTGTGCCCCCCGCTGACCCGTGTGCACCATCATGGCCAGGACTGACATGCCTGACCCCAAGATCACTGTCTCTGCTATGGTCCCTGCCTCCGTGGGGCTGTACTGCTTGACCTGTGATCCTGTCAACCCCTGGCGCTGACCTGGGGGTGGACTCCCCCAGAGCTGGGGGTGCTCCTGTCTGTGCAGATGCCTCCCAGCCCTGGGGTTTCCTGGGTTCTAATCCCACCTCTTCAGCCTGCAGCAGGCAGAAGGGCCTTGCACAAGTTTCTGCACTATTTGGGGCCTCATTTTCCTTATATGCAACATTTGTCAGCTTATGGAAAAAGGTCCCTAATGTGCTCTGTAAAAGGCATGTCCCCACGAGGGAAGGGTTTTAAGTGACCAGTAGAACCAGGCTGCAGTAGGATGGGTGTGGAGGGAAGACGGTCCCATGGCATTGACCCAGGTTTGCTCTGTCTGGTCACTGGCTGCTCCACCTCCTCCTCTTCTTCCTCGTCCAGCTGTCAAGCAGCAAGAGGCACCTGGGCTGGTGGCCAAGGACCATCCAAGGGAGGACTCTGTTTTCCTGGGACAGACTCACTGAAGGTGAGAAGGAGCTCCAAGAATGGGCATGTTTCACAGATGGGGAGACTGAGGCCAAGGGAGGGGTGGGTTAGAGGTTCCAAAGGTGAGCTGGCTCCTGAGGCAGCCCTGGTGCCCCTTTTGCCCACCTGTCCACCCCTCAAGGCCCACACCCCTCTCATGAGCTCAGGGACGCTGCCTGGAGGCAGAGGCTTTGAAGAGAGAAAGGAGGAAGCAGGGCCTGGGGAGGCCTGTCCTGTGGACGGACGTGGCTCTGGACATACGCCTCCCTGACTGGACAGCCTGGGCAGAGGGTACAGCCCCCAGGCAAGCTCATGGCCTGGTTCTTCCTTGGGAGAGCTCTGGCCTGGGGCTGGAGCTCAGGTCCCTCTGGGGGTCATTTCTGACCCAAGGCTTTGAGGTTAGAGGGGTCTCATCCTGTCCTAGTTTTCAGTGGTGGGAGAGAGTCTTCCAGAACTTTTATGTTAGATTGGAAGAGGAAGTCAAACAGGCCACCCATTTTTTGTAGATTCCTTTATGTTGAAATAGTTGTAAACTATTAACAAATGAATAATGAGAAAACAATTATCTGGTTAACTTATTACTTATTATGTAATAGTTCTGAGACAAAGTCCAATTCAAAACATATTACTGAGGATTCTGTATTAGTTGATTTTAGAAATGGCATAATCCAAACCTATTTTTCCATAAATGATGATTATTATTTTTTTGGCCACACTGCATAGCTTTTGGGATCTTAGTTCCCCAACCAGGGGATCGAACCCTCACCTTTGGCGGTGAAAGTGTGGAGTCCTAACCACTGGACTGCCAGGGAATTCCCTCAAATAAATTTTCCTATGTAACCTCTAAAGAATTTTTCACTCCCGTCATTTGGCTCTGGAAAACTTTTATAGGCAACAACACTTTTACATGAGAAAAAGAAATTAAGTACAGTTGTTAGGCACAGCTTAAAAGGGGTGATATGCACAAACTATAATAATTACAAATCAATACTTATTCAAACACACATTTGAATTTAAAGCATTCAAATAATCATTGTTTTAGATAAATTTAACATATGCTTCGAGAATCATTTTTAACATCTCTTTTCCTAACGCACTATGGAAAAAAATTCCTTTCTTATTTCTTCAGCAGTAAGAGCCTCAAAAATGTTGTTATAAACCTGGATTCACCTTGTTCTCTTGAGAAACAAGCTGAAGAGGTTTTTGGATCTGGTTAAAAATATTATCCTAAGGGAAATATCCACAGAGAGAAGCCCTGTGTCTGTCTATAGGGCTTGGGGCTGGGCTGGGTGGTGGGTCCAGGAAAGTCCATACAACTACAGACAGGGGGTGACTCAGAGGGGCTCTAACCAGCGTTCTAATCATTGGAAGACCGGGGTTGAGAGGGGTGGCAGATCCTGAATGGTCTGAATCATTTTAAACTTGGCCCTACTTGATGGAACTCTTTGAGAAACAAGGATTTTTCTGGATAGTGTTTGTCCTTGAAACAAATGAATTACCTCATTCAGTGTTTCAAAAAAATTCACTGTCTCTTGGTTATAGGCTATCAACAGTTAGAATATCTTAATGCATAGGAAAACTTTAAATTCTGTTACTGGAAATGCTTTAACAAACTGTATCAGACAGCTTATGATAATGTCAATATCATTTATTCATTCAATTGCTTTATCCCATCTACTCTCTCTTTAGGCAAAATTTGATTAACGAATTTTTACTACCCATCAGTCATCTGTTTTGGACTCAAACTGTCCTTAATTGGCTGCGAAATACACATGTGTGTATTGATACATGTGATGTATCTATAAAGTCGCACGTTGAGTTGTTACAGGTAGAAATGAGTTCCGCAACTCC
The DNA here is from genome assembly GCF_026419965.1 of Kogia breviceps. Lineage (NCBI taxonomy): Eukaryota > Metazoa > Chordata > Mammalia > Artiodactyla > Physeteridae > Kogia > Kogia breviceps. Next base: position 47,770,712 of record NC_081319.1, on the reverse strand, counting down.
AGAGCTATACTGAACAAGACCTGTTCATACTTACCAACATTCACTCATAAAAAAATATATATATATATGTGTGTGTGTATATATATATATCTATCTCTTTCACCCTGTAGAATCCTTTCCTTCTAACATCTTTTCAACCAGTCCTGCCAATCAGATAAGAAACACTACAAGATTGGGAGATAAAACCTTTCTAAAACAAGTTTCCTAATAGAAATTAATTTTTTTAAAGTCTACTTTTAAAGCAGCAGTTAGAAACTTTGCTCTTGTAACACGTCAGTAATACTGTTACATCAAATTGTGGATTTAAATAAGTTTAGCAGTTTCTTATCTCTTTAAAAAATAATACAGATTTCTGTGTTATTTAATGGCTTCTCCATTCTTCCAATTCCAAGGAATACAAAGGTCTCCATCCTGCATAACAGAGTAAAAATGTGAAATGCACAGGTGCATCCCTTGTAGATAAGGCAGTGATTGTTCTAGAAGTCTCTTACAACAATCCACCATTTGTATACTTGAAACGCTGGGCTCCTTATAAAACTTTTCCAGAGAAAATTTCTTCGTGGAAGCCTGCATCAATTCGTTTTCAATGACTTTCAACCTGTTATGTTGAAAACAAACATCTGATTGCCATAAGCTATAACCAAATAAAAGAACATAAAATGTAAAAAATATTTTTGTATATTGGGCCATAACTTTCTACTCTCAACACTGAAAATGGTATCCACAAAGGCCAAATTTTACGCTCAGAAGACTGTCCATAGGTATCTTGTAGCACCTATTATTTCCACATGTATCTCTATGTATTTGTTAAATCTTTTTACCAGTAATGGGGTAAAGGTAATTAATACAGTAAGTTTTTTGGCTTTTTAAAAATTTTTATTTGTTATTTAACTTCTAATTAAAAAATGTTTTTAATTGAAGTATAGTTGATTTACAATGTTGTGCTGGCTTCTGGTGTACAGAGAAGTGATTCACTTATACATACATATATCTACTCTTTGTCAGATTCTTTTCCCTTGTAGGTTACTACAAAATATTGAGTATGGTTCGTGGGCTCTACAGGAGGTCCTTGTTGTCTAATTAATGCATAATTCAAAAACCTCTTATCCCTCCTCCGGGAACAGCTGTTGGTGACTGAGAAAAGCAGGAAGCCGAGAGCACCACCGGCAGCTTCAGGAGGCCCTACAGTCCAACCCTGACCCGGGCAGGAGCGGCTTCTGGAGATTCCTGAAAAACCCCAGGACCAGGGGCTGGAGGAGGCCACCCTCCCCACTCTCTCCCCACCAGGGCACAGGTTCTGTCTTCCGCCTGCCACGGGTAAGACACAGGTGCTGCAAGTCAGGCAACCTGGAGAAAGTTGTGCAGGGGCTGGAAGGACAGGACCCAGATGTTAGCTGAAAACAGTGGTCTTTAAACGGCTCAGCAAGCCGAGGGTGGTGCAGAGGTGCTCTGAGGGCCCTCGTGAGTATGGATGGCCTCCAGTTCCTTTCCTCTTCAACTGGAGCATCTGCCAACCTTGATCTTTCTTTATCAATTGGGTTTCCACTTGAGAATCCACTTTATAAAGAGAGATGCAGCTCAAAAGTGTCTGAAAACCACTGTCTCAGAACAGGCTTCATCTAAGGCAAGAAGGCTGCCTAACAAGCACCGAGTGGCTGCAACGCAGTCGGCCAGACTAGGGAGGGACCGCGGCGCAGGGAGAGGAGAGAAGGCGGCGGGGAGGGGAGACTCAGCCGGGCCCGGGCAGACGGCTGCAGAGGGCCCAGGCCAAGGGGGCAGGTGGGACGGGACCAGCAGCAAATGGTTTCTTTACCCTCCGTGTTGGAGGGGACAGGGATGAAGGCTCCGGAGCCCAGAGCCAGGAGGAGGCCAGGGAAGCATGAGCGTCAGTGGATCCAGTCAGTGAGTATTGACTGAAGCCTCCCATGTGCCAGGCCCTGACCCCAGCACTGGAGCGAACGAAAGAGACAAAGCCTCTGCCTTCATAAAGCTCACATGCTGTTTGGGGGGCACAGACAGTATCTGAACAAGGAAAACAGCGTGTCATAGGGAGATGGGCGGCAAGTGGGAGGGATGAGGGGAAGCTGCTGGGTGGCAGGGGAGCTGAGACCTGAGGCTGGGAAGGGGCGGAGCCTGAAGCCATGGGAGAGAAGGGCTCCAGGCCAGGGGCAGAAGTGTAAGAAGCTCCTCTGGCAGGAGCAGCAGGGGTGAGGGCAGCGTCTCAGGAGGCGAGTTCAGGAGGCCGACGGCAGGGCCTCGCAGGCAGGAGCACATCCGGGCTCTCAAAGGACCACTCGCCCCGGCTGCTGGGCTGAGGATCCACGGGGTGGGGGCGTGCATGCAGAGGTGTGGACACCGGACAGGACACCACAGGATGATGGAGGCTGAGACCCGGGCGCAGCGGGAAGGGACACGAGACGGGAGGGGTTCTGGAGAGACAGAGAAGGTGGAGCTGAGAGGTCTGCCGGGCCGGGATGTGGGGAACGAGGAAGCAGGACAGGAATCGAGATGAATCACCGGGTTTGATTTACCACAGCAACCGGTGGATGAAACGCTCAAAAACTAAAATATTTGATTTTTCTTTTCCTTTTTCTTTTCCTTCCTTAAAAATCTACTGGCACTATTTCAAAGCTACAGAATACCCAGTGCAAAAACAGAAAAAGCAGCAGATACGATGTAGCAAGATCATCAGGCCTCATAATGGAAGGTAGGTGAGACTTAGTTAATTAATTAATTAATTAATTTCTGGTTTATCCTTCAGTGCTTATTTTTTTAAAAGATTTTATTGGGGTATAGTTGATTTACAACATTGTTAGTTTCAGGTGTAAAGCAAAGTAATTCAGTTATACATACACATATATTCTTTTCTCATATAGATTATCACAGAATATTCAGTAGACGTCCCAGTACTATACACCAGGTACTTGTTGTTTTTCTATGTTACATGTAGTAGTGTGTGTATGTTAATACCAAGTTCCTGAGTTATTCCTCCCCCTGCAATGTTTCCCCTTGTGTAACCATAACTTTGTTTTTGAAGTCTAAGTCTGCCTGTTGTGTAAGTTCATTTGCATCATTTAAAAAACTTAGATTCCAAATATGAGTGATAATCATATTTGTCTTTGTCTGACTCACTTCACTGAGTATGATCATCTCTAGGTCCATCCATGTTGCTGCAAATGGCATTATTTCGTTCTTTATACGGCTGAGTAATATTCTACTGTGTATATGGACCACATCTTCTTTATCCACTCCTCTGTTGATGGACATTTAGGAGGCTTGCATGTCTTGGTTATTGTAAGTAGTGCTGCAATGAACACTGGGGTGCATGTGTCTTTTCAAATTATGGTTTTCTCCAGATATGCCCAGGAGTGGGATTGCCAGATCGTACGGTAGTTCTATTCTTAATTTTTAAAGAAACCTCCATAATGTTCTCCATAGTGGCCGTTACCAGTTTCCATTCCCACCAGCAGCTTAGGAGGGTTGCCTTTCCTCTGCACCCTCTCCAGCTACTATAGTTTGTAGACTTTTGGGTAATGGCCATTGTGACTGGTGCAAGGTGAGACCTTGTTGTAGTTTTGATTTGCATTTCTCTAATAATTAGGGATGTTGAGCATCTTGTCATGTTTTTTTTTTAAAACAGTGTGAATAAAAGTTAACTCTTGAAATTGGCTTCTTGAAATACTACACTGATTTGAATTCTTTTTCTATTACTTATCCCAGGACATTTCTTGAGGACAGGTGTTATTTATTTACAGCCCTGCAGGTCTTGTGAATATTAAGACCTGGGCAGGTGTCACATCCCTAGAGCCGGAGCAGGCTTGGTTCCCAAGGCTGGACCGTCCTGGAGCTGGGGAGGATATGCCAGCAAATGAGCCCCTCCTTGGCCCTCTAGTGCCTGGTCCCCTCTGGATGGGACCACAATCTCCAGATCCAGGTGGGCCCTCCTAACAGCTAAAGCAGGCCTACTGCACCCAAAGGATGGTGGACTTTCTGGGCTGGAAGAGCTTTGAAAAGTCACCTGGGTCTCCACGTCTCCTAGTGGTGGGCCTCCCACCTCCAGCTCCGGCCGTAGAGTCGCCCCGCCTCTGGACGACAGCACACTGAGCAGAGCGATTTGGCAGGGGTTGGGTATTGTCTGGGGGTGAAGGGGAAGGGGCAGTGAGACAAAAACCCTTGGGTGTTTGTTCTGGCACATTCCACTCTAATTTACAACCCAGAAACAAGGGTTTCCTTAAGGCTCTGGGTGCCCAAGGCAGCAGAGCTGGCATGAAGAAATCCTGCCGCCTTGTGGCCATTTCCCAGAAAAACAAGTCAAAAACCAGTGCTGATGGGCACTTAATAGTCACAAGGCCTGGGGGGGCTGTAAATGACACCTGCCCTCAAGAAATGTCCTGGGGTTGGTAATCACAAAAGAATTCAAACAGGGCAGACTTTCAAGAAGCCAATTTCAAGGGGTAAATTTTACACTGTTGAAAAAAAAGGCACATGAAAAGATGCTCAACATTGGTAACTTTAAAAAAAATTTATTTTTATTTTTTAACATCTTTATTGGCGTATAATTGCTGTACAATGTTGTGTTAGTTGCTGCTGTATAACAGAGTGAATCAGCTATACATATACATATATCCCCATATCCCCTCCCTCTTGTGTCTCCCTCCCACCCTCCCTATCCCACCCCTCTAGGTGGTCACAGCACCGAGCTGATTTCCCTGTGCTATGCGGCTGCTTCCCACTAGCTATCTGTTTTACATTTGGTAGTGTATATATGTCCATGCCACTCTCTCACTTCTTCCCAGCTTACCCTTCCCCCTCCCTGTGTCCTCAAGTCCATTCTCTATCTCTGCATCTTTATTCCTGTCCTGCCCCTAGGTTCTTCAGAACCCTTTTTTTTTTTTTTTAGATTCCATATATATGTGTTAGCATACGGTATTTGTTTTTCTTTCTGACTTACTTCACTCTGTATGACGGACTGTAGGACCATCCACCTCACTACAAATAACTCAAATAACTCAATTTCGGTTTTTATGGCTGAGTAATATTCCATTGTATATATGTGCTACATCTTCTTTATCCATTCATCTGTCAAACATCGCTAATTATTAGAAAGATGCAAAGCAAAACTACCATGAGGTACCACCTCCCACCAGTTGGAATGGCCATCATCAAAACATTTACAAACAATAAATGCTGGAGAGGCCACAGAGAAAAGGGAACTCTCCTATGTCATTGGTGGGAATGGACATCAGTAACAGCCACTATGGAGAACAGTATGAAAGTTCCTTAAAAAAACTAACACTAGGAGCTATAATATGATCCGGCAATCCCACTGCTGGGGCGTATATCTGCAGAAAACCTTAATTCGAAAAGCCACATACACCCCAACGTTCACTGCAACACTATTTGCAATAGCCAAGACATGGAAGCAACCTAAATGCCCACAGACAGAGGAATTGACAAAGAAGATGTGGTACATACATAGAATGGAATATTACTCATCCATTAAAAAGAACAAAATAATGCCATTTGCAGAAACATGGATTGACCTAGAGATGATCATACTAAGGGAAGGAAGGAAGTCAGAGAAAGACAAATATGATACCACTTACATGTGGAATCTAAAGAAGAAGTGATTCAAATGAACTTATTAACAACACAGAAACAGACTCAGAGTTCGAAAACAAACTTATGGTTAGAAAAGGTAACACAAACACAAATGCTCACCAACCAATCAAGAAGCGGGCTATTTGTTCAATAGGATCTGGCCAGGAACAGTCACCAATTCCACAAGTGAAACAGATATGTGACTCCTTCACTTTTTTGATGCATAAAATGACCCCATCATCTCCTGGGAAACGGATCATGTCCACAACCCTCCTGCGTGGCCACCCTTTCTCTGTTTCACATCCTTGGCTTTTTAAACAAGCAATTTGTGTAGATCAAGGAGAGAACGGGCAGCGAGGCCAGAGAAGTAAGTAACCAGAGGGGGGCCCCACCAGCACACTCGGACAATCACCCCGGTCCTCCACCCACCAGGCTCCCGCCCCCGCCCTCCTTACCCTCCTCACCCTCCTCCCTGGACACGTCAGCCTCGGCCTCCTCGGCCACAGCCTCTGCTTCCTGTTCCCTTCCCAGAGCATCAGCCTTGGCTCCCCTCACGCATGACCCCTCTCCGTCCACCACCCCTGACACTGAGGGCACTTGCGTCTCCTGCGAGCCTGGGGACCAGGCCTTCACCTTTCTACCAGTGGCGCCTTTCACAGCTTCCGATCCACAACGGTCACAGCAAATGACGGCTGCATGAATCAATGAATGCTTGCTAGCCAAACCTCCTTAGGCCACATCTTTAGGAAAACCACCCTGTTTTGAATATAATACTCTCCCTTTCTTCACAGTAGACCCATGAAACATCTTCAACACTATCTTCCTGCCTACAAAACTACGGACTATGACAGGATTCCTTCAAAGATACAAATGGCATAGAGACAGCACTGCTTATGAACCAAAAACCGTTTTCACCTTAAGATTTCTTCTCAATTTAATGACAGTGCAGACGAGGCTTGTCTTCTATCAGCAGATTTCAAAATTTTAAACAGTGAAGATTCCAATTAATCAAGTAGTAACTGAGCTTTCCCCCCTTGTTGCCCCCCTTTTCCATCTGCACAGTTTCTTTCTGATACTTTTATCTTTCACTCTGCTCCTGAGTTGACTTTTATATTAACAAGCCCTGCTTCTCAAATTGAGGTGCATGGTGGGAAAGCAACTGAGGTTATTATACTGAGAAAACAGCCACATCCAATCCCTGGTACAACCAGGGGGGGGCGAATAAATCAATATGTTACTCCTAAGTGACATACAGTTTAATACAGTCGATTTCCTAAGTTCAATACAGTTTTAATTTCCCATACTTATGAATTCTGACTACCTGAATATTTTCAACGATTAGAAAGAATGGTAAGACAGGAAGAGGGCTAAGAGCACTCACTCTTCTTTTCTTTTCATGTTCTCTCTTGCCTGTTGGGCTTTGGTGAGAATAAACCACTGGAGGTTTGCTGGATCGCAGAGGATCGGAATGTTAAAATGCCCAAGTTCGTGCAAACTTGGAGCATATCTGTCACTGTAATAAAGCATACGTAAAAGGAAAAATCAGCGAGCTCTCCACCCCCACTCCACCCCCAAAGAAACGATTTTCTTAGTCTGATTAATGGAAAAGGAACTCATCAAGAAAATCCACCTTAAAGGTACAGTAAGTCCCCTACATATGAACGAGCTCCGTTCCGAGAGTGCGTTCCTAAGTCCAATTTGTTCATTAAGTCCTACAAGTTAGCCAGCTAACACAATTTGGTTATATAGCACTGTACTGTAGTAGGTTTATAGTACTTTTTACACAAATAATACATAAAAAACACTTGAAATAAAGATACTGTACTACTCTACTCTCTGCAGTACTGTACAGTGAAGTACACAAAAGCACAACCACTTGTAGAGGATGCACGCGTGTGACAATGTACAGCAGACACATGACGAGACTGGACAGGTGAACGCACGTTTGCATCTTTGAAAGTTTGCAACTTGAAGGTTCATATGTAGTGGACTTCCTGTATAGGAGAATTGATTTGAAGCTTTGCTGTCCCCAAAGAGCCACACTATCAGGATGACCACACCCTTCCTGGCCCTGTGACCTTCCTCATCTGTAAGATGGGGGCAGTAACCCACTGCATGGTGAGGCTGTGAGAGCTAAAGAGATGATGCATTTAAGCACCGAGCATGGTGCCTGATACGCACACTGCTGATTTCACATTAGTTTAATCCTATAAAGTTTTCCACAGGACTGATTTGCCCTGTAAGTGGCAATATATTTACAGAATGTTCTGGAGACTCAATCTTTCAATCCTCTCATGTTGGCTTTTCTCATGTGTAAAAGAGTGTTGCCAACAGAGGTGGTGGCATTCCTTTCTTTAATTCCTAAGAATCACACATAGAAATACAAAACAATTTCATGCATGGACACACACAGCCCATCTTGAGTGAATGAATAAAAGTAATTGTTTTAGATACTTGCCTGTTAAGGATCATTTGCAAACCACGCAAACTTCGAGGGTGAAAAGGTATTCGACTTTTCAAGAGTCTATTATAGAACACGTCGAGAAGAGAGTAATATTCTTCAAGTGTCAACACTGGCTGTAATTCTTCGATATAAACAACTTGGATGCCACCTAGAAGATAGCTTATTTGGTCCTCCAGAAGCATCAGCCTCTTCTGCAGGTCAAAATAACTCGGTAATCTTTCAAAAAGCTACAGTAATTTTTTTTTGAAAAAAAGGGAAGGAATATTTAGTTTTATGGTACTTTAATAGTCCAAGTTTAGGCCTCCAATAAATGGTATTGAGAAATTCTAATAAGAAAATTATAAATTATTTTACTAGAAGGAAAGTTCAAGTAAGCAATAAGAAAAAAGCTATGGAATGCTGGAAATATTAATATTCAAAACAAACCACTGTAAATCTTAGGAACTTTTAGCTAGGAATTGAAGAGATTGCTGAAGAAAAGAAATATGTTCCAAATAAAAATAAGTCTTAAGTACTAACATTTAAATATTCAGGTAAGAATCTCAAATTAGGTTAGAAAGATTAAATGGTATAATAAAGAAGGGTTTTAGAAATAAAGTCTACATATTTCAACTCCAAGTCTATTCCTTCAGAATTTCTATTCTATTAGAAAGTGTATTTCTTCAGAATTTCCCTTAATTGAAGTAAATTCAATTATGGAGCACCTACCATGTACTTAAGCACTAAACTGAGGTCCTTGGAATATAGAGATTATAAGAATTTGTGTCCCTGTTTGCCAGGGCTCATGGTCAGGGTGCAGGGAAACAAAACAGCAATCAATTCAGTGTACCAAGTGCCACATCATGGTTAAGGGACTGGAGGGTCAAGCAAAGGTTACTAAAGACGTCTAATGTAACCAATATGAAAAGATAAAGAGGATTTAGAGTAGGTTAGACGCATTGCTAATTATTAGAGAAATGCAAATCCAAACTACAATGAGGTGCCACCTCACATTGGTCATAATGGCCATCATCAAAAACTCTACAAATACCAAATGCTGGAGAGAGTGAGGAGAAAAGGGAACCCTTCTACATTGTTGGTGGGAAATGTAAGTTGCTGCAGCCACTGGGGAGAACAGTATGGTGGTTCCTTAAAAAACTAAAAATAGAGTTGCTATATGATCCAGCAATCCCACTCCTGGGCATCTATCCAGACTAAACTATAATTTGAAAAGATACACGCACCCCAATATTCATAGCAGCACTATTCGCAATAGTCAAGACATGGAAACGACCTAAATGTCTATTGACAGATGTATGGATAAAGAAGATGTGGTCCATATATACAATGGAATATTACTCAGCCATAGAAAAGAATGAAACAGTGGCATCTGCAGCAACATGGATGAACCTAGAGATGACCAAACTAAGCAAAGTAAGACAGAGAAAGACAAATACCATATGATATCACGTATATGTGGAATCTAAAATATGACAGAAATGAACTTATCTACGAAGCAGAAACAGACTGACAGACATAGAAAACAAACCTATGGTTACCAAAGGGGGAAGGAGGTGGGGGAGGAATAAGGAGTTTGGGATTAGCAGATACAAACTACTATATATAAAATAGATATACAACAAGGTCCTCTTGTATAGCACAGGGAACTATATTCAATATCCTGTAATAAACCATAATGGAAAAGAATATGAAAAAGAATATGTATATGTATGTATAACTGAATTATTTTGCTGTATACCAGAAATTAATACAACATTGTAAGTCAACTATATTTCAATTAAAAAAAAAAAGGAATAGAGTAGGTTAGCTGCATGTGGGAAAGTTTCAGGGGAAGAAAAAAGCACGTGCAAACCTGGAAGCACCAATAGGGACAAAGCAGGTTCAAAAACAAGGAGTTTGGTGTGGCTGGAGGGTGGCACACGTTGGCCTAAGTGGAAGGAGGCGAGGCTGAAGAGGCAGGTGGCGCTGGGTCGGGGAAGGACCTGTGTCCTACATTACGGACTCAGGTTTTATACAGAAAGTTGCAGTTATATTAGAGGGGTTCAAAGGCATCAAAAACTCTGCTATAATAAAAGCAATAGCAGTATAAAAATTCTACAGAGTATTTATTAATATACTTCTAACACTTTTTGAAAACCAATTTTACTACCTACTTTTGACTTTTTCTCTCAACGAGTTATTCATGTGTAAATGGTAGCTACGTTTTAAACACCTCTAATTTTGAGATAACTGTAGATTCACACGTCTTTCACCCAGTTTCTCCAATGGTGACATCTTGCAAAACTATATACACTCACAACCAGGAAATGGACATGGCTACAGCCCACTAACCTTGTTCAGATTTCATCAGTCTTACCTGCACTCGTATGTATTTAATCATATGCAAATTTATCACACATAGAGATTCATGTGACACGACCACAGTCAAGACAGAAGAGTTCCATCACAAGGATCCCCTCTGCTGCACTTCCATAGCCACAGACACCTCTGCTCTCGCACCCCCTGACCCCTGCAACCATTAATCTGTTCTTTCTATAATTTTATTATTTGAAGAATGTTATATAAATGGGATCATACAGCATGTATTCTTGTGAGATTGACTTTTTTCATTTGTACAGTGCCCTTGAGAGCCACCCAAGCTGTTGCCTGTATCAGCAGTTCATTCCTTCTCACCACTGAGTGGTGTTCTGTTGCACTGATGTGCCAAGGTTTGTGTCATCATTCAAACACTGGAGGGTGTTAGGGTTCTTCCTAGTTTTTGGCCATCACGAACATTTGTGTACAGTTTTGGTGTGAATATAATTTTTCGTTTCTCTAGTATACACGCCCAAGAGGGCAGCTGCCAAACCACATGGTAAACACGTTTACTATTATAAGAAACTGCCAGACTCTTTGCCAGAGTGCCTGTGCCATTTTACATTCTCAACAGGAATGGATGAGTGATCCAGTTTTTCTGCATCCTCGCCAGCATTTGGTGGTATCATCATTTTTCAGTTTAGCCATTCTGACAGGTGTGCAGTGACATCTCATCGCATTTCCCTGTGGTTTTTCATGTGCTCATTCGTCACCTGTATGTTCTCTTCTGTGACATATCTGTTCATGTTCTTTGCCCATTTTCTAATTGTTTATTTTTTTTACTATTGAGCTTTGAGAGTCCTTTATATATTTAGATACAAAGACTTTGGTAGGTAGGTGGTTTGCAAATATTTTCTACCAAATATTTGATTTGAACAGATATTTCACCAAAGAAGATATACGTATGGCAAAAGAGCACATGAAAAGATGCTCACCACCATTCATCATTAGAGAAATGCAAATTAAACCCAAATGAGATAGAACCACACACCTCTTAGAGTGGCTAAAATTAAAAAGATGACCATAGCAAGTGTGGAAAGTTTCTTAAAAAGTTAAAATACCCTAACATATCTGGCCATTCCACTTTCAGGTATTTACCCAAGAGAGAAGGAAATATATGTCCATATAAACTTTGTAGATAAATGTTCATAGCAGCTTTATTTCTAGTAGCTAAAAGCTGACATAACCCAACATCCATCAATAAGTGAATGGATAGACAAACTGGTATATCCATATGATAGAATACTACGTGGAAACAAAAAGGAATAAATACACGGAATAGCATGGATGAATCTCAAATTATGCCGAATGAAAGAAATCAGATCCTAACCCCAACATACTCTGTGATTCCACTTATATAAAACTAGAAATATAAACTAATCTATAGTGACAGAAAGCAGACCAGTGGTTGCTTGGGTAGGGGGTGGTAGATAGAAGACAGGGTTTACAAGGGACATGAGCATTCTTTTGTGGGTGATGGATGTGTTCACTATCCTGATTATGGTAATGGTTTCACGGGTATTTACATATGTCACATCTCATCAAATTATACCCACTAAATATGTACAGTTTATTGTAAGTCAATTATACCACAGTAAATCTGCTAAAAACAAAACAAACAAAACAGCAGAATGAAGGCCTTTAGGCTATGCTTCAGAAAAGACTATAAAATTTCCAAATAAAAACAGACTTAAAAATCAGTCCTCTAAGATTTTAAACTACAAAATATTAAGCATCTGATCTGCAAACAGATGATTCAATATTTTTTTAGTTTACTGACATATTAGCATAGTTTGAAACAAAAGTATGTCAACAAATTAGAGATTTTTTTTGCTTTTAAGCTTTTTCTTACTTTTGTCCAGTGATGATGGACATCCATTGTTCCCAGCATCACATGGCCCACTGCACTCATCCCGGACCGGTCTGTAAATATTATTGTGCATCCTGATGGTAAAACACAAACCTTTGGTCACTGTCCAGAGAGGCTTCATTCTTTCAGCACTGTGCAAATAATTACGTAAATTTCATGTATCAACTCAGGATTAAATTCGGTAGAAGCTTAAAGCCTAATTTTATGTCACTGTTTAAGTCAAAGGAACAGATTTTAAAATTCAGCTGATATAAAGTCACATCTATCAATACAAAGACTTTTAACACTTAGCTTTCCTCTAGAATTTACAGATGTGTATAGCCGTTAAGGGATATGGATTTCGGAAGTGAATGGAAATTGTTTACCTTTTGCATTTTTAAGGCTTTCCAAGTTCTGCTGGGCTAAGCGGCCTAAACTGTGCAGCTGGCTGCAGCGGTGGGCGATGCCCCAGCTCCTCTGCCACCTGGTCCAACAGAGCACACGGCCCATTAACACCCGTGTCCCCCAAGAGGGAGGCACACACTCGCCCCCACTGCTTGACTCCTGTGAAAGCCGAGGAGTTGCTTTCTCAAGGAGACACACAACATGTTTCCAAACTAACTCATGTTTCAAGAAGCAGCCAAGTGGGAAATGAATCGTTTACCAGAGGGTTAAAAATCTTAGCACTATATTCAGCTATCCAAAGACTTAAAACAAGCAAATACACTGTGTTGTTTCTCTTAAAATAAGAGGATGAAATGGGGAAAACTTTGACAAAGATCTTTTTCTTCTTTACATTGTTCAATGACCATGATGTTGTCTTAGATTTAAGTTCCAACTAGGAATTCCAGTTTGGTGTATCAGAATTTTTTTTTATCATATTCTAGAGAAAATGATTATTATGACATCATGTAATCTGCTCATTTTATAGATGAACATTATTACATCTCAGTGACAAAATGGAACTTAATATTCACATGATGTCACAGAGGCACTTCTGTATATGTGTAAAGAGCGCCGGTATTAAGTGGTATCAGAAAACCAACCTTCGAATTCTAATTCTGTGATTTACCAGCTCCGTGACCTTCAACAAACTGCCTCTAGTCTTCCTTTGGTTTCTCTTTATGCTTGCCTGGTGGGGACACTTCTTACAGCACAGGTAGTGTAAATCATAGGGGATGAACATGTGAAGGAGTAAGGAGCTCAACAGGCTTTCAGAAAACTTAGGTTCCTTCTTCATCCTAACACCAATTCTGATGAATGTCATTTCTGATACAGTGAAGTCGGCTTTCAAAATTATTCCTTTAACGCACAGTGTCATCAGTCACAATGCTTTTGTTGTGACTCTCCTTTTGTTGGAGACTTGGTTAATTTCCCAGTAAGCCGAGACACTCACGTCCATGGTCCTCAAATGTTTTGGTCTCAGGACCCCTTTGCACTCCTAAAAACTGAGAACCTCGAAGAGCTTTTGTTTATATGGGTTATAGCTATTGATATTTACCATAGTAAGAATTAAAGCTGAGAAATTTCTCCACTATATTGTAAAATAATGTTTATTTCTCTTTATGTTTAAGAAATCCTTTCATTTTCCTGATCCATTCTGCCTTCTCACATCTCTTAAAATTTATTGAGAAAAAGTTATTTTCATGCATATTAATTTGTTTTTTTATAAACCTGTAAGAAGGTTCTTACTTTGTTTTTAGTTAGTGAAGTCTATGTTACTAGATTATGGAATTGGAAGGGCCCCCTCTAATGAAAGCTTGGATGTGATGAAAAGACAGCAGCTATCAGCATAAACCCAAACATCCCACACAGTCCAAGTGTAAACACTTTCCTCTGCAATTTGAATTATCTTGGACAACTGTGATTTGAATACGTTAGAATAGAACATATAAGTACTATCTGTATTCTGCAAGCCCAGGAAAAAGGTGCTGTTATGGTACCCAAATGGTCATTTGGTTCAATATAGGTGAAAGTCCTGATAATGATGGCTGAAAACAACAAAACAAGCTACAGCAAAGAGTAATAGAAGTTTAAGCTCCAGGCCAGATGACAATATCTCAGGGTTCTTGTAATACAGAGTCCCATGACTGAATCACACCACCCCCTCCTTAGGGTTGTAACAGCTGTTAAATCTATTTTTATAATAGATAAAGATTCAGCATGTATCTTTATACAACTGTGATTTCTAAGTTTATGAAAACATTTAAAAAGTCATGTTATATAGTGACTACCGGTAATAATACTGTATTGCATTTTGAAAGTTGCTTAAAGAGTAGATCTTAAAAATTCTCATCACAAGAAAAAAATTTTTTTGTAACTATGTATGGTGACAGATGTTAACTAGACTTATTGTGGTGATCATTTTGCAATGTATACAAATAATGAATTATCATGTAAAACACTTGGAACTAATATAATGTTATATGTCAATTATACCTCAATTTTAAAAAAAGAAAAAAGATCATGCTATATAACATAGAATAAAAGAATACAACATTTATTTTTTATCTCCCTTCCTCTTTTTAAATTTAAGTACCAGTCTTACATGATTGGGAAATAATTATTTTTTATATATTATGGGCATAGGAAAAGTATATTTTTCACAAGCCTATTATGTTAAAAAAAACTATTATGCTAAAAATATCAGTATCTAAACTTTACTTCACTATTTTAAACAAGAAATTCATATTGATTTTCTTACATAAACATTTGATTACTTTCATAAAAAGATAACTGAATATTTAGTGAACACAATAATTAAAGATGCAAATATTTAACTGTTAGAAACCTTTACCAAAAGGTAATACATGTTTATTCTCATCTCTAAATTAGGTTTTCTCTTCTTCATTACCTGATATCCGAGAGCTGCAACTGATGGGACAGTTCATCTTTTAAACGATCTAGTTCTTTTCTAAGTGGCAAACTATTCTTCAGCTTTTTAACAGCACTTTTCCCATTGTTATCTAACCAGGATCTAGAAAGAAAAAAACAGAGATACACACTTTGCAATACTAACTCTAATGCAAACATTTCTACTATTGAACGACGCGTTCATTGACTTAAAGCAGCCCCAGTGTTAAACCGAGTTTACCATCAAACATTTATCAAATTATAAGTACTGCTGCCAAGTCTATTCATTTAGAGTAAATACTTCTAAAATAGGTTTCTTGGAGAACTGCCAGCATCTGTTAAATCATATTCTACTTATGACAACTTCCTTTGTCTATCAAAAAAATTCAATTTAAATTACACCAAGCCTGTTGCTAGGTTTCCAAAGATGGGATGATTTTTAAAGAATTAAAGATACTTCGAACCTCACTTAACGTTCATTGCACTTTTAGGCAGGCTATACTAGACCGTCACTTACATCAGTCATCTACAGGCGACCTTTTTCCTACTGGAGCAAATGAGCAGATGATGTTCTAGTGCAGCCAGATGGTGAAAAAGTCAATTCAGAAGACGCACCTAATGGTACTGGTGACATTTAAAAGGCAGTATTTCCTGATGAAGGGACTTGCGAAGGTAACTTTGTGGATTCTAACTGGGTAGATCCAGTCTCTTCCTTTGTTTTCGTCTTGGTTGTTAGCACCCGGAGCTCTCCCTGCTCACCCGCTCAGCTCTGTCCAAGCGCTCCCACTGCTCAGACCTTACCAGTCTCGGTGTCTCCGTCCACATGCTCCTGTCGGGTGGGTCTGTTTGCCCCTCGGTTCCTTTCCACCCAACCAAATGCCCAGCTCTAGTCTCACCTCTCTCCACCTTTATTTTTTTCCCCTATCAACTACATCATTGGCTCAGCAGAAAAGATGTTCTTTTAATTCTGCATTTCTTAGAACGTTTACCTCAATGAAGTCTTAAAAGAGAAAATAAACATCAAAGTCGGCATAAGGATTAGAAGGGGAGAGCTTTCCGAAAAGAGCTGAGGGCAGCCCGGGTGGCCTCATACCGAGCAGCACGGCCCCTTGGGAGGTTAGGTTATCACTTCCTTGGTGTTATAATGGTCATGGCACAAGGGATGCTGGCTGTCGCTCAGTCTCTAGTCCCCTAGGGGAGTCTGGACAAACGAGAGGCCTGGGTGGTGCCTAGGAGGCTGAATGGCTGCTGCAGGAGTAGGCAGGGCAGAATGGCAAGGTGACTCGGGGATCAGAGGAACATTTTGGGTCCAAGATGGTAGTGGTGGAGTGGGCCCTGGGTACAGCCGTGCAAGAGAAAGCTCCAGACAGTTAGGGGAAAAAGTGTCTAAAGCACCCCATCCCCAGGCCACCTGACACCCGCTGTGGGACACCTGTCAGTGATTGATGGTCAGGTGTTAGGAAAACTGCAGAAGGGCTCATGTGTCCATCTCAAAAGTGCTTGCCAAATAAACCTTTTTAAGGTTCCTTAATTATTAAGTCACTTCAAAGGTTTGAGATGTTGTGATCTAAAACATTTAAAAAATAATCAAGTTCCGGGAATTCCCTGGCAGTCCAGTGGTTAGCCCTCCCGTTTCCACTGCAGGGGACACTGGGTTCTATCCCTGGTCGCAGAACAACCATCCCGCACGCTGCACAGCGCGGCCGCATAAATAATAATAGTAATCAAGTTGAAACTCTCAGAACCAATCAAATCATTATGCATGCATCAAATATTTATCCTGAAAGCCCAACAGTGTGTTGTGTTGGGAATATAAGGAAGATACATCCAGTAAGGAATAGAGAGAGAAGCAACTGGAAGAGAATATATGAGCTTCTAGGAGAACAGAGGAAGAATTAACTAATTCTGCCTGGAAGGTTCTATAGAGCAGGTGATATGTGACCTGAACCTGAGAGATGGACCAGATTTTTCCAGGCAGATTAGTGAAAGGAAAGGGCATGCCAACCACGCCAGTGCACAGGGAAGTATAAGATGAACCAACGTGCCCAGATCACACGATGCCTAGAGGGAGGTGGGTGTGAGATGAGACTGGAGGGGCACGTATGTGTGTGTGTGTGAGATTATAAAAGGTCTTACACATTGGGATAAGGAATTGGGACCTTTTCCTCTGACTAAAGATGTTCCACTTTTTTTTTTTTGGCCATGCGGAGGGGCTTGCAGGGATCTTAGTTCTGGAACAGGGACTGAACCTGTGCCCCCTGCAGTGGAAGTTCGGAGCCCTAACCACTGGAACACCAGGGAATTCCCTATAGTCCACATTTTTTTGACTCACTAAATGTGTGAAGTCATTAATAATTCTTCCTACTCTCCCTTTAAGAATACTGGTAGTGATGTTATTTCTGTTTTCTGTGTGAGAAATAAGAAAATAATATCTTACTTTATATCATGACTATTAGCTATTACAATTTTTCAACCTTTTCCTCATTTATTAAGTCATATGTGTTAATTTACTTTAAATTATGTAATAGAAAGGATGATTTTTTGACAAATGAATTACCAAATGGCATACTATGTTGGGTTTGGGGACCAAATGTCTTAAACTGTAGAATGAAATATAATCTTATGATTATATATTCATATCCTGATTGTTGGAATTCTTACATTTAGTGTATAAAATTTAACTGATCTAGTTTAACAATTTTTGTGTTTTGTGTCTAAACACTGAGATAAAAATGAAGGGTCTACACATGGCATTTTTTTTCTATCTATCTATCTATCATCTATCTATCTATGTAGATATTAGATCTATCTATAGATATAAAGACAAAGATACATGTGTCCTAGCTCTGGCCACTGAGAAGTTCAGTAGCAATTGAGACATGCACCACCCAGATCTTGGTTTCTAAAAATCATTCCCTCCTAAAAAGAACAAGAGCTTCTCGGCAAAATGGTTCAATCAAACACCGGGCCAGGGAAAGTCCAGATGAGCCCTGGAACACCTTGGTGAACCAGGAAGTAAGAGAGTTCTCAAAGAATGATGGGGACATAGGAGCAGGCTTGAAGGGATGATACGGTTAGAAAATTGCCATTTGGCAGCCATCATCATAATATGTGACTGAGGCAAAAATCATCAATGAGCACGAGAGCTCAGGGGTTTCAATATTCAAAAGATATTGACAGAGCCCTAAGTATCTGCTCCAAAGAAACGAACTGAAGGGAAAAATAGTTCCTTTACTCAGGAAAAAACTGGGAGACACTACCTTAATCAAATGATCCAAGTTAATATCACTAGTAATGGTATAATCAACATCATATGCCTCCTATATAACATTGGAAACAACACACTTCACTTTCCGGTTATTCCAGCCAAATATGAATAACCTGACTCTATAATTATGAGAAATACCAGATAAACTCAAAATACTCAAATTGAGGGACATTCTACAAAATAACAGCAAGGTAATGGAAGACAAGAAAACACTGAGGAACCACTCCCGATTAAAGGAGGTTACAGAGACTAAAGTTATGACTTATAATTTGACAAACAATGACTTAGCCTATAAATAAGGAGAAGACTGAATAAGTGTATGATATGAGTTAAAGCATGATTATAGCATTTCCAAATATCCTACAGAAATAATTCCAATATTGTAATTATCCAATGTGGCATTTTGTGGACACTAAGAGGATTCAGAGCTTAGACAATGAAAGTGAAATAAAACTTTGTGTGCAAACTTCAAATAGAAAAAATGGAAGTCTGACATTTACTAATATCTCAGTAGTTAACGGAATAGCATTTCAATGGTCTTTCTATAGTTCAGTGACAATTTTTTTTCAGTGGGATAGACATTACATATGGGAAGTTTTGTTTAGATACAAATGGATCTTGTCTCCTTGCAAACACAAATTCTATAAATGCAATACATTTTAGTTATAAAATTATTTGATAATCAGAATATATGCAAAATATGGAAATACTAAAAGCTACAACAAAAGTAGCATTTTCTAATTTTTTTTAGTCTGGCATATTCTTTTTATTATAGTATATAATTAGAAAACCTTACATATTAAACATTTCATTATAGTGTTTTTATCACTATAAAGTGATTTTACAGTAAGATAAAGCACAATTTGCTGAGAAGTTCAAAATTACACAGCATGTCCTAAAATGTAGATTGAAATGTAACTGCCAGATATAAGAAGAAAATAGGTTAAATGGAGCTTTTATGACCGGATAATTCTTCTATGTTGTGTTTTTAAAAACTCAACTATTTTCATAATTTCTGTGTTTTATTTCAGCCTGCATGACTCTGAAGAAACATAAGGAAAATTATTTGAAAGTTTACACTAAATAAAACTGTTATATTTTCTTTTTAACATTACATTCTGAAATATTACAAATAACATGCTTTCAATATTAAATTTTGATCAGCTGAATGCAATTTGTAAATCAGGTGAAGATCAATTGGATGTACATTTGCAGAATTATTTCTATGCTCCCTCTGAACTGTATAATTCGGCATGTGCTCCTCATGTGTCGTCTCCTATAACTACATATATAATAAAGATGAGGTAAACAATACAAGAATGAAAATAAAAACCGTATATGGCCAAAATGATCATGGTGGTGAAGAAGTTTTGTCTGAGTTACAGCCCCTAAATCTCCTATGGGACAGTCACTCCATTCATATGGTTTGAAACCTCTCAAATGGTTCAACAATTTTATAATTATTTGCAAGATAATAACAAATTTTAAAAATTAGGACTTCTCTGGTGGTCCCGTGGTTAAGACTCCACACTTCCAATGCAGGAGGCTTGGGTTCAGTCCCTGGTTGGGGAACTAAGATTCCATGAGCCACGTGGTGTGGCAAAAAAAAAAAACAAACTGAAACAAGAAACTGATACAAACACCACTCTGGCTTTGATGACATGAGCCCCTGGAATCCTTACTGGGAAAAACTAACATAAAACAAGACCTTGAACAAAGCCTCATCAGGGTTCCCGCAAGTTGGGCAACATCCATATTCGGGAAAAGGTCAGGATTGGCTGAAAGGGGTGCTGGGCCTGTGTGAACACACTGGACCAGGGAGACCAGGTTAGGTTATGGAAATAAGAGATATGAAATCTTCCAAATTCATACAACTGTCATAACCGGGGCATCGGCCCTCTAAGGCATGCTGGTGAAGGCAACAGATTTTTTTTTTTGCGGCATTTAGTCTATACTGTAATTTACCCAAACGGCCCAAAAAGCAGTATGTATTCCTTTTCTTGCCTTTTTTCAGTGTAGAGCTGTCCTCTCCTATCCTACCCAGCCTGGACCCTCTGCTCTAAAATTATACCTAATAAGCTAAACTCAAACTCTATGAGGTGTGATGATCTGGTTCAGATAAGTCACTAATATCAATGTTCAAGAAATATAACCCAAGGACGTCCAATACAAGCATCAAAAACTAAACAAAACAGAAATCTCTAACTGGTCGATTTTAGAAGAGAAGCTTTGAGTAGGAAGATTTAAGGGGATACCAGTCAACTCTCAATATTCTCTAGCCCAAGAAAAATGTATGGAAGAAAAAGATATGAAACAGCATTACACCAAGAACCAGCCACTACCCTATTCCAGATCTTTTGTAAGCAACTCTAAATACTGTCTGTTTCATTTAGGATAATTCAATATTAATTTTAAATCACAGTTTTAAAGCAAATGCAAGATCTCTCTCATAAACAAGGCTAAAACATGTCATGCTTTTTTGTTGTTAATTTCATTTGTCAAAGCTAAGAAAACAAAGGTTCTATCTGGCTATGAATGGATTTACTTCATTGACAAGATACATAGCTATTGACAACTGAATTTGGATAATAATGATTGATAAATTAGAGAGTTATATTTCCACTGATTTCAATTTCTAAAACAGTGGTCTATTTCATTTATGTTGCTATCTTCTTTAAGAGTAGACAAATCAAAATGATATGTTTTGAGCTTGTCCTGGTAATTGTCAACTTGAGAGCTTGAATTTAAAGCAAAGTATACCTCTGAAGGAAATGAAGAATTCATAGTAACACAACTCATGTACACTGGAAAATTTCCTTAAGACAATGTATCTCTTGTTAAAAACAGCAGATACTTTTAAGTCAACACTAATGAAACTAACAGAGGCACTGTTTTTAAAAAATGGTCCTCTACATTCATTGCTGAGTCACTTCTTCTGCTACCATCTGTATTAAGTTACTTCACATTTCCATATTAAACCTTGAGTTCTCCACACCCAGCCTCCAGCATTTCACATTCACACTTTTCCAACAATTCTTTAATTCAGTGAAATAAAAATGCTGGTTGGGTTTTATGAATCTATGAAGCAGATTAGTAGAAAGATGATTAAAACATGTTCCCTACTCTTAAAAATGCATTATCTAGTAACATGTAATATAATAGAATGTAAGAGTATCTACTTTTATTAAAGACTGAAGAATTTTATTGGATGAACTACATACAAATAAGGAAATCATAAAACTCAGCTTGGACAAGGAACCAGTGGAATAGCACTTATCTTGGTGAATTGGCTTTTCCCAGTTCCAGTCTGTTTTCACTGTTTGCCAGCTGACTAACTCTGAGTTCTGGGTCCCTGGGACAATCTTTTCATGATGGCTACACATCTAGCTCCAGACCAAAATTGTACCCTATGAAACACTCAACTGAACCACAGACTAATTGCTTCTCTGAATTTCTTTAATATGTTATTCTTAAGCCTCTTGATTTAAGGTCCAACAACTCTCATTGTTGCTTTTATGCCTTGACTTCTCCAATCCCACTTTTTTTCTATACCAAAAGGTAGGTCAGACATTCCCAAGTTTTTGTTCATCTGGACACACTGTGAGATAATGAGAGCAATGGGTATAAGCAGAAGTTTCATGGGCTGCATCCCAGTGCATGCAAGGCTGAGACCCTCTCTTCTAGCTCATGTTTTTTGTTTTTTTCTGTTTTATTTTTGGCTGCGTTGGGTATTCGTTGCTGCACGCGGGCTTTTCTCTAGTCACGGCGAGTGGGGGCTACTAACTACAAATAAGTTTAAATAAAAACTCGTACATACGTTAGGGTTGTTTCCATTCTCCAGACTTGCTCGAGGTGTTCATCAGGGTCCTTGAATCCAGTAAAGGAGTAGTAAGACTTGTCCCATTTGATGGGCCTGTCAGATATCCTTTTGGCCTCTTTGAGAGGCTGGGGGTGCACATTAGTATTCAAGCTTTGGATATGTTCAATAGATAAACTGCAGGAGTTGAGAATATATAACACTGTGCTTAGCAGATCTCTGGTGTGCAAAGTAAATTTGACTGCTCGAAATCCTAGAGAATATAATTCCCCCAAACAGTTAATACAGATGATTATTTGCTTTACTTGAAAAACATTTCTTTTCATACAACATTTATAGAATCAAAATCTTTAAAACACTCCATTACTGATTAAAATTCATCCTACTGGAAAATCATCTGTAAACGGAAAACTACATCCCTTCTCCAAAACGGTACCACACTACCTCCATCTTCATGAGGACCTCTGTCAGCTCCCTTTTCTAGTTTGGCACCAGTGACCAAACCCACCCCAGCCCAAGAAGGGGATTGAGAATATTTTCAATGCTGTTCATAAATTTGGTCTCTACAGTCTAAGGGATGGAAAAGCTCTCCTATGAGCAAGTGTCCACCAGAGAGGGTGTCCAGCACTAAAGAGAAGGGGGAGGGTGGAGGTAGGGGGAGGGTGGGGCAGGCTGCCCTGCGACAGAGGTTCAAGGAGGGGGGTCATTCCAGTCTCAGGGGTCACAGAAACCCATCTCAAATTTTCTCTACGGTTGAAAGAGACTGTCCTCATACTCCCCCATCCAACTAGCTAGGGACACAATACTTTCAGAAGTGACTCAAAGTTTCCCAATCTTTTAAAAGTTAGCACTTCACAATCTGACTTTAATGCAAGTAGTCACTGGGCTCAGGGTAGTAATCTAACTTACGTCAACAGCAGGAAATCTACTGGTTCCCCTGCACCTTTATTGGGTATTAAACATGGCGCTAGTTGAATTTACATAACTTTTCAATGAACACTCTCACCAGTGCCATTATTATCTCTCTTTTCAAACGTGATGAGGCGGAGGTTCAAGGAGGTTAAGAAGCGTGAAGTGAGGGCTTAAATCTGAGCTGCCACCAAGCCAAGCATATTCCCCATTATAACATGCTGACTCTCTTTTCTTTCTTTGGAAAAATTTTTTAATTGGTTTTGAACATTATACAAGTGTGATATAAGTACATCCTTCTTGTAAAATTATATAAACAAAGTAAAAGTCTCCTGTTGACAGGCACACAACCTCACAGTTTCACTAGACGTGACCCTATTAACATTTAGGTACACAAGCATTTAGAACTGCACCGTATAATACGGTAGTTACTAGCCATATGTGGCTATTTATTGGTAAAAGTAAATTGACTGAAATTAAATAAAATTTAAAATTCAGTTCCTGGTCATACTAGCGTCACTTCAAGTGCTCAGTAGCCACATGGGGCTGGTGCCAGCTGTACCAGGCAGCGCTCATACAGAACAGCTACGTCACCGCAGCAAGCTCTCTTGGACAGCAGTGCTCTAGACCTTTGCTATGTGCTTTGTGTGTATGTTATATATGAGATATACGCTTATGTGTCTGCACGAACACACACCCACTGTGTGAATTGTTCCTTTTTAACACATAAACTGCACCATTCTGGATCTATTACTTTGAACTTGCTTTTGTTATTTAACCTTGGAGACTCTTCCATGATCTGTATGTATACATCATTCTCTTTCTTTTTAGTAGGTCTATACTAATCCACATAATCAATGTAGCACAATTTATTTAACACTTCCAAAACTGATGACTATAAAAGTTGTTTTTAATTTTTCACCATTCCACAGAAGGCCATAATGTGTTTTCTTGTCTTTGCCACCGATGAAAGTCATTGCAATGTACATCATTCTCAGAGATACCTACTATGCCTGCCACATAGATTTACAAAATGTAGAACATGCAAACTAAGAAAGATTTTTTCGTTGAATCATTGATGGTAAAGTGAGAAATACTGGTAGGAAAATTATTCTAGTCAGTTAAAGAGGAAAGGAAAATGCAAATTCCTGCATTTGAGGTTAGGAAAAAATAGTTTATCCTCAGAAGAGGTAAGTCAAGGAATAAATCTCAGTTTCTCTCTTAATTTATCAATTCCATTAATTGTTTAATCCAAGGTAAGGGCTGCTATATAGTGTGGAATGCCTGTACCAGATTGCATATATCCTTTATTGGAAAATATTACCTAATTAATTTAGTTTGCATTTGATTACTGAGGCTAAACGTTTTTGTACCTTATTGGCTATATGTGTATTATTTCCTGAACTGCCGAGACATTGTGTTTGCCCATTTTTGCAACCAGGCTGCTCTGTTTTCTTTTTGACTCCTAAGAACTACTTATATACTAACATTATCTTTTTGTCACTTATGCTGTATGTTTTCTCCCATTTTTAGTTTATTTTTTATAATCTATTTTTATTTAACAAATGGTTCAAAGTTAACCATTAACTGAAAGTAGAGTATTCTTCTCTTTACTCAGCCAGAGCTGACGACAGCTATTTGTTTTAGCATTAGTTCACAGAAAGCTCTTAGTAAATCTTTAAACTGTTTTAAAGTTCATTCTAAAAATAAAGTTATTTCCTCAAGGATCATGAAAAGGATGGAGAGACCCACAGTCATCCTTAGTTTAAAGTATCACTGGACCATGGGTAAAGCAGTGACAAAGGACAAAACAGAAGGCCGTACATGAAGACTGATCAGATTTTAGAAACAGCATGAGGCTGGAGTTAAAGGGTTCAAGACCCCTATTCTGTCTCCATGGTCCTGGGACATTACTAAGTTACAACTGGGCTAATACTACCTTCCTCACAGGGTACTTTGAGGGCTAAATTAGAGAATGTGTAAGCTGTATTTTTAAAAATATAAATTGTTACATAAAACAGCACTGAAATAGGAAGGGGACAAATAGGAACACTTCAGTTTTCTAGTCAGAAAAGTTTAAACATAAAAAATGGCTCATCATGGGGCTTCCCTGGTGGTGCAGTGGTTGAGAATCTGCCTACCAATGCAGGGGACACGGGTTCGAGCCCTGGTCTGGGAAGATCCCACATGCCGCGGAGCAACTGGGCCCGTGAGCCACAATTACTAAGCCTGCGCGTCTGGAGCCTGTGCTCCATAACAAGAGAGGCCGCGATAGTGAGAGGCCCGCGCACTGCAATGAAGATTGGCCCCCGCTTGCCACAACTAGAGAAAGCCCTCGCACAGAAACAAAGACCCAACACAGCCATAAATAAATAAACAAATAAATTTTAAAAATCTTAAAAAAGAAAAAAAAAGGCTCATCCAACACATGCAACCAGGAACAGAATCTAACTCCAGGAAAACACTCAATTAAATGATATTATTTTCTATGACAAGGCTTCAATCTGAAGGTCTTCTAGCAACGTAAGACAGATTGGACACATCACACCAAGCCTGCAAGGGACACACGAGAAATAAGAAACATACCGGAAGTGCTGAAGTGTTCCTGGCCATCAGAGGAGTTCTGGTCTGTTTCTCTTACATAAAACATAAGCTGGGTTGGTTTCAAAGACTTGAAGCCTGGTTTCTGGAGGTTTTCTAAGTAGGCACTTAATCTCTTAAGAGAATTTTCATTGACTTCCTGGAAAAAAATATTAAGAGGCATTTATACACAAAAGAGAACAAGGAAACATCAGAAATTATATTCTGAACTTTTAAACACATTATTGAGTGTATTAAAGAATTTAGTATTAAAAAAGGGTGGGATTTCATAGCTCCTCAGTACAAGATAAAATTGGATCCACACCTCACAACATGGAACTCCATAGGGATGAGATGTAAAAAAAAATGTGGCCATATAAGTACTAGAAGAAAACATGGCAGAGTTTCTTTATAACTTAGATGTGGAAAAAGCCTAACTATGACTGAATATCCCAGGTAATGAATGATTGATAAATCCAATTACATAAAAAATTTTAAAAACTTAATATAGCACAGGGAACTATATTCAATATCCTGTGATGAACCATAATGGAAAAGAATATAAATACATATATATGTATAACAATCACTGTGCTGTACAGCAAAATTAACACACTGTAAATCAACTATACTTCAGTTAAAAAAAATTAAGAAAAGAACACATAAAAAAACCACACACACACACACACACACACACACACACACACACACACACACACACACACACACACACACACACACACACACACACACACACACACCAAGCAGTCTACAGATAAAAACCGAGTAGAAGAAAATATTTGCAAGTTCTTTCTTTCTATTTTTTTTTGGTCGCCCTGTGCAGCTTGAGGGATCTACTTCCCCGACCAGGGATTGAACCCAGGCCCACTGCAGTGAAAGCAACAAGTCCTAACCACTGGACCACCAGGGAATTCCTCAATTTGCAAGTTATTTCATAGCAAAGAGCTAATATTTCTCCATATAAAGGGCTCTTAAAATGCCCTTTCAGAGATTGGTTGAATTATGGTATCTTCATTCAATGGAGTGCTACACAGCCAAAAGGAAAAAAAAGGGAAAGAATATGACACAGATGGTATTTAGGAATGTACATAGAGTGATCTCTAGGATGTACTGTTAAGTGAAAACAGAAATGTCTTTTAGTGAAGGAACAGCTCCAAGAAATGGCATAAATAATAACTGTGTTTCTTATCCCTGTAGGTCTCTTCTCAGAAACACAGTGTGATCTGAAATTAGGAACAGTTTGTTTGTTTTTGTTTGTTGAATTTATTACAATATACCGCTCTCAGCTAGATTGTGTTGGGGGTTTGATGATTCACTAGAAGGATTTACAGAATTCAGAAAAACTGTTATACTCACAGTTACAGTTTATAACAGCAAAAGGATACAGATTAACATCAGCAAAGGGAAAAGGCATGTAAGGTGGAGTCCCGTAGGGACCAAGCACAAGGTTCCAGTTGTTCTCTCCCAGGGGAGTTGTACAGACAGTGCTTAAGCCCCCAGCAAGGACCTGTGACAACACATGAGAAGTGCTGCCAACCAAGGAAGCTCATCCAAGCCTTGGGGGCCAGGGCTTTTACTGGGGCACTACATGCCCACATGACTGACCATAGCTATTCAGTCTCCAGCCTCCCCAGAGGGCCTCAGACATGAGAAAACAGGCATTCACCATAAAATACACTGTAAGCATAAACTATCTGGTGTGGCCCAAGGCCCCAGCACACAAAAACATTCTTATCAGGCAAGGATATCCCAGGGGCTCAGAGCTTATCTCCCAGGAGGCAGTGAAGGGCCAGTACTGAAGCCAGGCATTTCTTTGCAACAAAGCAACCCAAGCCTGCTGAGTTCACCTTTTATAGCACACAGAAGTTTTAGTAAAAAAAAAAAAAAAAAAAAAAAAAAGGTACACTGGTAGAGGAGGGAAACCAGTCACCTAGTACTAAGCTTAATTTTTCCTCACACGTTGGATTTAAAAACTTTAAATTATTAAACATTAAATTGTTTTAATTTATGACATCCCCAATAAGTTGTATTAAATTATTACATCTCCAAGGTAGTATTTTTCTGTTGATTCAATTTACTAATTACTTAAAAAGGATCTGACTTCGAATAGCCTATATATATATGTGTATATATATATATACACATATATATATACACATATATCAACTATCATAAACAGAATATTTTCCTAAAGCAAAGAAGCAAAACTGATTTATTTTCCATGGCAAGTAGAAAAAAGCAATACAGGGAATTCCCTGGCGGTCCAGTGGTGAGGACTCCTCGCTTAGTTGGGGAACTAAGATTGTGCAAGCTGCAAGGCATGCCCCCCCACCCCCTAAAAAGGGGGAAAAGCAACACAATAATGTTCTAATTTTCAAGAGTTTTAAATTCCTTTCCATGTTAAACCAGGTGTCAATGTTAAGGAGATAAAAGGAACCAATGAAATTATTCCAAAGCATCTGGCTTTGTAATATATTATCTAACATTAAAAAATAGTGACCTTCCTAACTAAGTTCATCATGAGTTTGTATTACTTGAGCAGACATTAACTGATGATATAGGGAAGTGGACCAGCAGCATGCAACATAAGGAAAAACTATTTGGGCACTGAAAAACCCTCCTTGCGTCAACCTTAAAAAAAAGGACTCATCATGGTATCAGAGCCCTTAAATTTTCCTTCAAACCCTCAATTTTACTTTCAAACCTGGTACAGAAAATATGAATACTAATACTCTAAAGAATTTACATGATACCTTTATTGCCTGCATAAAACATGACAGCCTTCATTAAAAAAAAATAGTTTTAGTTTCAATTTTCAGCATCTATAGTTCAAAGCACTGATTATTCCACCATGACAAAACAACCCCAATTTATAGAACTCTCTGTATTATACCGTAGCAAAGGTAAATAAACAGAATCATAGACTAAATGTTAAAAAGTAAAAAAAATAATTGTTTACCCTTTCCCTGGGGTGCTGTCCAAAGAAATCTGGATGTACAGCAAAATAGAATGGCCTCAAGGCATTGACTGCTTCAGCTCCCGATAAAGCTCTTGAGTAGAGAAAGCAGTATGGAAATATCTTTCCTGGACATAACCTTTTAAAAAGATATGGATTTATTATTCACCAGAGCACTGACATGGACACAAATCCCCCGTGTATAAAGTGACAGTAGCATTAAGATTACTGTGTATGGAAAATACCATAGAAATAAGACAGAAACCAAAGTGTAAAATTTTGTGGGTTTTTTGAAATCTACAAAAGTTTTGAAAGCAGTGAGTCCCACATGATTTCTTTTCTTTTTCTTGTTTTAAAATTTATTATTTACTTTTTTGGCTGCATTGGGTCTTAGTTGTGGCACGCGGGAATTTTCGTTGTGGCGCGCAGGCTCCAGAGTGCACAGGCTCAGTAGTTGTGGTGCGCGGGCCCTAGAGCACAAGTGAGCTTCAGTAGTTGCGGCATGTGGGCTTAGTTGCTCCGTGGCATGTGGGATCTTCCCGGACCAGGGATTGAACCTGTGTCCCCAACATTGGCAGGCGGATTCTTAACCACTCCGCCACCAGGGAAAGTCCCAAGACATTCCTTTTAACAATGACTATTTACTGAGATATTCATGTACATAATAGTTAATTAAAAGTACTAATTATTGCCAAATATGTTTTAGAAATATAAAACATCACATGTCATTTTTATGTAACAGATCCAATTTTATTTTGGTTATATACTTTGAGCCAAATAAACACTTTATTTATCTCTTTTGACTTGGCTACCAAGAAGCCAGAATGGAATTTGATGTCTGAATAATTGTCTCATCAGTTCTATTTCTTTAACAAATGATCTTTCTCTCGAGGGTATCTGGTCTGCATTTTGATTACGCTATATATGCCTATTACTGTGCCAATTAAATTTTACTGAACTCCTTAAATCCTTTCTTGAAGTAGATAGGGTTTAGACTATCTACTATTTACTACATAAATAGCAAATATAATAGTCAAATGACCTTATTATACAATTAAAATGTAACGTGGTTTTCTGTATGCCAGCAATAGACTTGAGGGCAACATGGTAATAAGAACTGTTCTAAGGACAAACTTTATCTTTTTTTCCTCTTAAACTTTTCATACTGAACTATTTTGAAAGATGGTATTCTTTTCACCTTCTACTCTGAATGGACTCTTGGGAGAACGGACCTGGATGTTCACATGAATTTTCTGTTTCTTTTTTTATTCCTGCCCTCCACCATATTATCCACAAAATAGTCAGAATTTGATAAATAAATTGAAATTAGCTCAACACCTAACAGATTCCACACCCCTCCACCCCCACAAATACTAATAACAGATGGAACCACAAGGCTTACCTCCTCACAGGTCTCAGGTGGCAAAACATTTCTGAATATATATGTAGGTCAACTTCCAGGCATCCATTAATCACTTAAAAAGTTAAGCAGATACCAGTAATGAACAAGTGGAATTTGAAATTAAAAACACATTACCATTTATATTAGCACCCCCCAAAATGAAATACTCAGTTATAAATCTGACAAAATATGTACAAGATCTATATGAGGAAAACTGTAAAACTCTGATGAAAGAAATCAAAGAAGAATTAAATAAATGGAGAGATATTCCATGTTCATGGATAGGAAGACTTGATGTTGTCAAGATGTCAGTTCTTTCCAGCTTGATCTACAGATTCAATGCAATCCCAATCAAAATCACAGTAAGTTATTTTATGGAAATCAACAAACTCATTCTAAAGTTTATATGTAGAGGCAAAAGACTCAGAATAGCCAACTCAATACTGAAGAAGAATAAAGTTGGAGGACTGACACTACTGGACTTCAAGACTTACTGTGAAGTTACAGTAATCAAGACAGTGTGGTACTGGTGAAAGAACAGACAAATAGATCAATGGGACAGAATAGAGAGCCCAGAAATAGACCTACAAAAATATAGCCAACTTATCTTTGACAAAGGAGCAAAGGCAATACTATGTAGCAACAATAATCTTTTCAACAAATGGTACAGGAACAACTGGACATCTACAGACAAAAATATTAATCTAGTCACAGACCTTACACCCTTCACAAAAGTTAACTCAAAATGAATCAAACGGCTTCCCTGGTGGCGCACTGGTTGAGGGTCCGCCTGCCGATGCAGGGGACACGGGTTCGTGCCCTGGTCCGGGAAGATCCCACATGCTGTGGAGCGGCTGGGCCCGTGAGCCATGGCCACTGAGCCTGCACGTCCAGAGCCTATGCTCCGCAACGGGAGAGGCCACAACAGTGAGAGGCCCGTGTACCACACACACACACAAAAAAGGATCAAAGACCTAAATGTAAAACAAAAATACTATAAAATTCCTAGAAGGGTACCTAGGAGAAAACCTAGATGACCTAAGGTATGTCAGTGACTTTTTAGATACAACACCAGACACACGATCCATGAAAAAGAATTGATATGCTGAATTTCATTAAAATTAAAAATTTTGCTCCGCAAAAGACAATGTAGAGAGAACAAGAGGACAAGCCACAGACTGGGAGAAACTATTTGTAACAGATACACATATCTGACAAAGGACTGCTATCCAAAATATACAAAAAACATTTAAAACTCAACAATAAGAAAATGACAACCTGATTTTTAAAATGGGCCAAAATAAGCATATGAAAATACACTCCACATCATAGGTCATCAGCGAAATGCAAATTAAAACTATGAGATATGGCAACACACCTATTAGAATGGCCAAATCCAAAACACTGACAACACCAAATGCTGGTGAGGATGTGGAGCAACAGGAACTCTTGTTCATTGCTGGTGGGAATGCAAAATGATACAGCCACTTTGGAAGACAGTTTGGGGCTTTCTTACAAAACTAAACATACTCTTACCATATGATCCAGCAACTACCCTCCTTAGTATTTACCCAAATGAACTGAAAACTTGTCTACACACAAACCTGCACATGGATGTTTATTGTGGCTTTATTCTTAATTGCCAAAACTTGGAAGCAACCAAGATATCCTTCAGTAGGTGAGTGCATAAACTGTAGTACATCCAGCCGATTGAATATTATTCATTGCCAAAAAGAAATGAGCTATCAAGCCATAAAGAGACTTTGAGGAAATTTAAATGCATATTACTCAGCAAAAGAAGCCAATCTGGAAAGATTATATACTGTATGATTCCAGCTCTATGACATTCTGGAAAAGGTAAAACTATGGTGATAGTAAAAAGATCAGTGGTTGCCAGGGGTTGGTGGAGAGGGAGGGATGAATAGGTGGAGCACAGAGGATTTTTAGGACAGTGAAACTACTCTGTATAATAATACTACAATGGTAGGTACGTGTCATTATACATTTGTCCAAACCCATGGAATGTACAACACCAAGAGTGAACCCTAATGTAAACTATGGACTTTGGGCAAGAATGAAGTGTCGATTTAAGTTCATCGATTGTAACAAATGTACAACTCAGGTGTGGGAGGCTGTGAGTGGGGAGGGGGTATGTGGGAACTCTTGTACTTTGGTCAGTTTTGCTGTGAACCTAAAACTGCTCTAAAAAATAAAGCTTATTTTTTTTGAAAGGTTAAGCAGATAAAAGGGGGAACATGATTTGAATCACATGGACTTTTCCAATAATTTAGAGCTTCAGCAAGAATTTCAACTATACTATAGTCTCCATGTCAACTGACCAAGTGATTTTAAAAATTCTACGAGCAACCTGTCTTGAAATGCCATATTATTCACATGATAATCACCAGGTAAAAAATCCTTTCTTCCCCCGGCTTATGAAGCTCTGAGCCTGTGGAAGAGTGTATTTGTTCAAAACAAACCACCACATGGCTCAAGTCCTATTCTGTCAAATCTTAAGAATTAAAAAGTTTAAAAAATTTTTTCATAATGCAGTTAATATATCTGAACCAAGGTAATGAAGCAAAACTGCCATTAACAGGATAATAGAAAGATGTATTTAAAAGACAAATCAAGAATTACGTATTTAAAAATACATAAACATTTGCAAACAACAGTGGGTGCTTCCATTTATTTTCTGGTTGACTGGTGTGGCAAGACCCTCTTGGACACAGAATATGTTTATAGGTATTCATTTAAATGTTTAAAAACGTGATTTTTATTTAACCATTCACCTTGCTATTTTGTTTGAGACAAATACGGATACCAGAAATACTCCTACCATTTGGAAGATTTCTGAGCTTTAAATGGAGATACAACGAGAAAGAAAGAACCATTTTGACTTAAGTTACAGTGCTGCCCATGACCGACTGAATTCTCACTAAACGTCATTATGAAGTAACTGAACAATCTCGACTTAGTTAAGATAGAACAGGTACAAGCCTCCAAGCTTGCAAAGAAGAGACCAGAAGGATATACATATCCAATCCAGAACTGGCTCTCTGGTAGAATAGGAAGCCCTTTACTTTTTTTTTACTTCCTAGTGTATCTACAATGAGCATGCAAAGTATGCTCTAAAAAACAACAACAACAACAAATCAATGCTTCTAGCATACAAAATTAAACAATGAAAAGGAATAGAGCAGGAATACGTGTTGTTCATTCACTATTTAAGACAGGCCCCTGGCCCTGGGAAATCTGTCCAGTGACAGCCCTGGACTGTGATCCCAATCTAGCTCAAGAAGAAAACAGCCCCTCACATTCACACACAATGACATTTCATTTTTAATATTAGTAAGAAAATTTATGCCACTTAACTGCAAAGATACTAATAAATGAGCTAAAACTTGGGTAAGAAACGAGGAATAATACTCGAGGGGCATATGATCAACCAAGAATATGAATGGGCAATAGATGAAAATATTATGCAGCCAAGTTCTAACCATCATCCTTTTCAGCATAAAATGATCCTATAAGAAGCCTTGAAAAGTCAGAAGTACTGAACAATGGAAAGCACTTAGGCCTACCATTGCAACAATGATGTAACCTGTTTTAATGGTCTGTTGCAGCAGTATCTTAGAAGTTCATGAAATCACAATGTCTCCATCTGATGTGAAATGTAGGTGATCCAAGTCATACTCTACTCCCCATTTTCCAAAGCAAGACATCAAAACAAATAAAACAGTGAAAAGGAACTGTCATGATCACTGATTTGAAATAGAAGTTAAAGCACACTAAAAAGACAATACAAGTTTTGGAAGTTGATTTAGAGAAGACTGGCTGTCTCCAATTTGATTCAGGAAGAATTTGAGAAGGCAGGCAGCCAAGTTACACTGTTTAGAAATGTACATATGTAAACATCTATAAATAAGAATTGTTAGGGGGGATTTCCCTGGCAGTCCAGTGGTTAGGACTCAGTGCTTCCACTGCAGAGGGCACAGGTTCCATCCCTGGTTGGGGAACTAAGATACTACAAGCCATGTGGCCAGGCCACAAAAAAAAAAAAAAAAAAAAAGAATTGTTCGGGAAAGCTGATTTAGCCAAGAAAGAAACTTACAGGATTTGTCTTAAGAGTTACTTCAGAATTAGTCTCCAAAGAGTCACTCACAGCAAAGTTGCAAAAATTAGGGATTGTATCCTCAGTGACTTTCAAACATGGAGCATAAAGTATGTCATGCAGAGAATTATGGAGCAAGTTTTAGAAGTGATTCTGTCAAAAATAATCAAAGCAAAAAAAAAAAGTTTCTGTATTTAAAAGTCCGGGTCTTCAGCTGTCCAGAAAAATAATTCATTCATTGTTCACTCTGTAATCATAGGGTATAATTAAACTTAGTACTAAGTAATGACTAAAAAAGGATGTTAATACTTGGAAGTGTGAAAGAGATTCTCCTAATGAAAATAGAATGTTCTCAAATACAAGTCTGAAGATTAAATCATGGTTTCTAGATTTAGAAAGAACTTAAAAAAAATTAGGCTACTATAGGTTAAGAGTTAGGTATTTTCTGCCTGCTTCTTTGGTGAGTTGGCTATTTCCTAAAAAGGTTCACGCTGCAGTGAAGAGAATTGGAATCTAGACTTGTGCTGCCTAATAAGGAAGCCCCTAGCACATGTGGCTACTGTGAACTGAGATGTGTTTTAAGTGTAAAGTACTCACTGGATTTTAAAGATTTAGTAAGAAGAAAATGCAAAGTATCCCATTAATAATTTTTTATCCTGATTAGATGCTGAAATAATAATTTATTAATTTCACTTGTTTCTTTTTGCTTTTTAAAAAGCAAAACACGACCTGGTCTTTTGTGATTTACTACATCTGTGGCTCATATTGTATTTCTATTGGACGACGCTGATCTAGGCCAATTCAAGGCATTTATCCTGATTAGATGTTGAAATGATAATTTATTAATTTCACCTGTTTCTTTTTGCTTTTTGAAAAGCAAAACACGACCTGGTCTTTTGTGATTTACTACCAGAAAAATTTAAATTACATCTGTGGCGCATATTGTATTTCTATTGGACGACGCTGATCTAGGCCAATTCAAGGCATTTATCCTGATTAGATGTTGAAATGATAATTTATTAATTTCACCTGTTTCTTTTTGCTTTTTGAAAAGCAAAACACGACCTGGTCTTTTGTGATTTACTACCAGAAAAATTTAAATTACATCTGTGGCGCATGTTGTATTTCTATTGGACGGCGATGACCTAGGCCAATTCAAGGCAAATTTAAGTGAACATGACTCTGTCAGAGAAGGCTCAGTAATTGTGGTGCACGGGCTGTTGCTCCGCAGCATGTGAGATCTTCCCGCACCAGGGTTCGAACCCATGTCCCCTGCATTGGCTGGCGGATTCTTAACCACTGCGCCACCAGGGAAGTCCTGTGCTGTTTAAGGTGAGGCATTAAATCTTCTAGGCAGTTTCAGATCAAATTGGGTAGAAAGGGATATCTAAATTGGTGGAAAAGCCAAATTATGGGTAGTCTAATAAGTTTTGTTTAAATTACATTCGATAGAAACCACGTTTGCCACACAGAGGTCCTAGTAACTTATTTGAACAGAGTTAATATCCTCAGGCTACTCATTTAAACTGTCTTTCCTTAGTAACTATCTTGTAAGGTTTTAAAAAGTAGTTTGTTCTATCAAGGAGAGATAAAAGCAGGCAATATTTCACTGCTCTTCGGCTTAACACTTCTTAGGGAAGGGAAAAAGCAGGAAGCCCTTTAGATAAATTAATAAATTGCAGCAGAACAAAGTATCAAGGGTTTTTAAGCTTCCCTTTGTAAATCTTTTGCTATGAGATTTGAATCATAACCATATCCTAGGATAAGTCAAAGACTTCGGGGAAATATGTTAGTCGGAAACAAAACCTAAATCGTCTCAGGTTTTTCATTTCAAAACAAGTTAAAACAGATACTATGCGGGTACTCCGATCCCGGCACTGCCTGGGTTCAAAAGTTAGCACATCGAGCTAAGGCGACTCTGAACGCTGCCCACCCCGACCCCCCCGCCCCTTCTGCCCCGAGCAGCCTGAAAGCACAAATGGAGCCCCTACCGTCCTGCTCCTTACAGTTCTGGCAAGGGTCCGCCGCGAGGGCTTCCTCCTACCTGCTCCACCTCCCACCAGGTACCAGGAGGAAGGACGGTCGATCCTCTCGCAGGGCTCTGCAGAGGTGCGCTGGGCCAGGCAGGAGCGCATGCGCACCGGGGCGCCAGCCCGGCCAAGGAGCGCGCGCCGCCGGCCCGGCGCTCCCGACTGCTCTCGCCCCACCTGACGACAGGCTCTGACAGGCTCCTACCCGCGGTGCTCTCTGAGTCCCCAGCCGAGAAATCTCAGCTGAGCGCGTACTGCTCCACCCGTCCGTCGGCGTCTGCCGCGGAGGCTTGCCAGAGAGGAGTCCGGGCTCCGGGCCGGGCCGCAGGTCGCGCTCTCATTGGCTGAAGCGTGCCAGGCCTTCCTCTCTGGGGCGCCTGCGCACAGCCCCAGGACGCGGCTTAAAACCTTAGCGGTTCTCAGCCCCACCCTGACGTCAGCAACTAGGTGATCGCCCGCCTTCTCGCAGCGTCTAAACTCCTGTCCCTCCGTCTTCTTACGGTCCGGCCCGGAGCGGGCTTCGCGCACTCAGCTGAAAGCTTTAGGAGGCGCGAATGAGCGCTAAGGGATAGGAAGGACTAGGCGGGAGGGAGTCGGAAGATGACTGGGCGGCAGGTGGCCGGGCCTGGACCGAGGGTTGCTGGGGAGGGCAAGGAAAGAAGGGCGACCGAGCGTGCGCATGCGCCGCCCTCGCTTTCCGCGCCGGCCCAGCTTTCCTCCCCGGTCCGGGTCCCCCAACCCCCGGCGCCTGGGAGGGAAGGAGGCTGGCTTGGCGGATCAGTCCGCAGAGCGTTCGGAGCTGACGCCTTAGGACGACTCGCGCTTGAGACCTCCAGATTTTAAAGGTCTTACTGACTATAGCCTTTGGCTTTCTTTACATAAATATAGCTAATTAAAACTATTTTCTCCGGTTTGCATTTTCTTTTTGACTTTGGCCCTTAAGGAATTCTCCACTATCAGCTTGGGGTTTTTACTGTTAGCTGTATTTTGCTTCTATGACTTTGGTTATGCCCATAAACTGCCACAGATGGAATAAGACAAATACAATAACCGCTCTTTTCCTACCTTTTGGCACCGTTGACCGAGGTGGGGGGGGGGGAAACCCAAACGAAAAAAATAACCCCAGAATACCAAAAAACCAAACAAACAAAACAACCAACCTCCCTTTGCTCCAGCCCTAAGGGCTCTTGACTTCTCATTCATTAGAAACCATCTGGTCAATTTGTGGCCCGTCCCATCCAATCCCATTTTTCCTAAAAGCTTAATTTATCATCTTTCGCATCTTCATCCTTTCAAATACATCCTTGCCACCAGCATAAGGTTATAATTGCCCACTTACCGTTCTTCACTTGTCCTCAAAGGCACTTCAAACTGATGGTGGTAATTTCCGAACCCAATTTATTTCCTAGGTGCTAAATTTCAGTAATGGCAGTTAGTCACCCTATTTGTTCATACTAGAGAACTGGGCTTCTTTCTTGATGTCTACTTATGCCTTACTTCCCATATCCCATTCACAAGAGTATTCATTCCACATTTTATCACAGTAAGGCATTCTGCTAAGTGCTAGGTTTTAGCTCTTTTATTCTTGTGAGGTTATAGACTTATTCCAGTGATGCTGCCATTACCATATTTTGGGAACTCCTTTAAGAAATACTTTCAGTCCTCTTAGTCACCACTTACTCTTTTATTACTCCGCTTACTGAGACATTTTCTCTAAATGATTTAAATTATGGTTTAAAGTATCAAATCTAAAGTATCAAATTAAGGATTGAGGATGACCACCTTGGAGAATGACCTACAGATTCTGCAGATGGCTTCAGAAAAGGAGCTTAAACTTCCTAAGGTGACTTGAAAGGTACAAGTCTTGTTTGGATAGGTTCTGGTATATTTGTTTAAAATACTGATTTCTTTAGTCATACCTAATGTAATGTACATAAATTACAAATTTTCAAGATACATATAGTATTTTAAGATACACTAAAGGAAAACTTTAGAGAATAATTTTAAATTTCTGGTATAACTCTGGAATTTTAGTGTTTGAGTCATTTTCCAGTATTATTTTACTATTCTATATTACAAATGTACAACAGGCTTTAGAGACTGGACTGCGTGCTCACCAAATCTACTTCATGACCCTAAAGGTTGTTCTGAAAGCTCCAGACACCTGCTTGAATATTTTCCCCTTTACGTCTCCCTCTTGTTAAATGCTGCACAATACTCAGTTTGTGATTTTTCATTGTTTGGATTTCAGAATAAATTGGGATTCACCATACTTAGGTTTACCTAAATTAAAGAGACGTCAAAAAGTAATTTGAAAAATCATTTGCAGTATGGGTACAACTGTTATAAATTGCATACCTCAAACAAAATTTTTAGTGTTTGAAAACTACTGACGTACTATAAATCAATAAAGAGCAAAAGCTGAATACAGTGAAAACTGTCTTTATTTTCTTGCCTTTTATTTTCAACAATGATTACTTGAACTTAAAAAAAAAAAAGCCTTTAATAACTAATGGTTACTGAAAAGCCAAACCTTTCCAGCCCACTTCATATTCTCTTTCAGCCATTTCAGGGCAGAACAATGTTCCAAACTATAAACCTGTTCCTTATTAACATTGACAGTCATGTGCTTAATGAAGAGCTTTGGATCTGATATACGAGCAGCCATAATTAATCTTTCCACTGCAGCTTGATAATCATCCTTGCTCCGAGATTTGTTTTCTTCACATCTACAAAGTGAACACCTCACAAAGTCAGAATCTCTAGAAAGAAGCTATATAGTTTCTTCAAAAGACAGTAATTTACATTTATTGGTTCTAAGCTATGACAGTCTTTTTACTATATTCTAACAGTGGCTTTCAAACTTGTTGGACCATGACACACGGTAATAAAGACATTTTATATTGTAACCCAATATATACCTGCATACATAAAAACTGAAATAAAAGTTTCACAAAACAAGACTTATCCTTATGACCCTATTTTCTATTATTTCATTTTTTAAAATAAAATGGTTGCAACCCCCTAAATTGATTTCACTACACAAATGGGCCACAACCCGCAGTTTGGAAACACTGATCTAGAACACAACTAATAACCCCTCTCTTTGTATTTTCAAATTAATAACTATAATTATTCATTATAATGCATAAAAGAATATTAAAGTTAATCGAGTTTGGAGTTACTAACATTCATGTGTTTTACCTTGATATGGCTATTTTAAATTATAAGCAGGGCTTCCCTGGTGGCGCAGTGGTTAAGAATCCGCCTGCCAATGCAGGGGACACGGGTTCGAGCCCTGGTCCAGGAAGATCCCACATGCCGTGGAGCAACTAAGCCCGTGTGCCACAACTACTAAGCCTGCGCTCTAGAGCCTGCAAGCCACAGCTACTGAGTCCACGTGCCACAGCTACTTAAGCCTGCATATCTAGAGCCCATGCTCTGCAACAGAGAAGCCACCGCAATGAGAAGCCCGTGCACCACAACGAAGAGTAGCCCCCACTCACTGCAAGAAGAGAAAGCCTGCATGCAGCAACGAAGACCCAACGCAGCCAAAAATAAATAAATAAATTTATTTAAAAAAAAATAAATAAAAAAAATAAATTATAAGCATATACTTAATTTGTAGCTCACATCTGGTAACAGAAATTGTAGCTGTATGCCTTTATACTAAATTTTTAGAGTATAATATTATATAGTATATATATACTATAATATAGTATATTATATAGTATATTATAGTATACTATAGTATTTATTGTATATTCATATCTGAATAACTTTCTACTAAGTTATCTTCTTCAGTCCTGATTTAAGGTACTTCACTAAAGTGCTGGAATTTTAAAATAACTTTTCTAACAGTCACCAAATTTCATAAAACTCATACCTTATGGCTATTTTTCCTATGGGATAGGGAGTAAGAAGTATATAAAATAGAGATGTAGCTGTTATTAGGCATCACTTTTTCTCTGTGCTCACTGCATCCTGCTCTGAGCGCCTATAAGGCTCAGCAGCGAAGGCCCAAGAATGAGGCAACC
The DNA here is from genome assembly GCF_026419965.1 of Kogia breviceps. Classification (NCBI taxonomy): domain Eukaryota; kingdom Metazoa; phylum Chordata; class Mammalia; order Artiodactyla; family Physeteridae; genus Kogia; species Kogia breviceps. Next base: position 47,730,456 of record NC_081319.1, on the reverse strand, counting down.
TGTGTTAGCACAGCAGCGTGCTCCACAGAGTGGTGGGAGTAAGGACTTCCACTTGGAACAGGAATCAGTGATCATAGAGAGCAAAGATTGGTCAGGCCGCTTCTAGTACATTCTGGCTTAGGATTGGTACCTGAAATCTGGTAGACTGGGCATACACCAACTATATGCAGTTTTTGAAAGTCTTAAGATGAATAAAAGCTCTGTCAGAGGTTAATGTGACAAAGCAGGGCTTGGTATGATAACAGTAATAGAGAAAACAATATTGGTTAGGACAAAATAGAAGATCCAGGCATGTCACTAGTTATGTGCTGGCATCACAAATACCCCACAAATTCAATAATGAATAAACAGACTGCATATGTGGGGAATGGTAAGTTATGAGGAAACCAAATCCTCATTAGGATGATGGAGAGCCCAAATGCCTCATGCGACTGTAGTGCATAGTTGTAAACAGAAGGCCCTCAGGAAAATTAACCAATTTTGTTAATTTTTTAAACCCACTAAAATTAACAAAAAAGCTAATTTTAGTGGGTTAAAAAAAAAGGTGGACCTAAAATAAATTCTCCTCCCCTTGAGTGTAGGCTGGATTGAATGACTTGTTTATCTCCAATAAATAGAGCAGAAATGATGCACAACTTTGGACACTAGATTGTTAGATAGCAATTTTCATGGTCCCTTGCATTTCTGGAAGTTCTGAGAGCAGAGACACTGATTACCCCTTGTTCCAAATTTCAAGGATGTTTAATATAGTGGACAACCTTGAAAGACAAAGATAGTTTCTCCTTCATGAGCAAAAGACAGGTTTGCTTACAGCCTTACAAGGTGGAGATAGCGTTTCCATCTGAAGAGCAAAGGGGCAGGTATGTTTACTACCCATTATAAAAGATTATGGTTCCTAAGTTCAGGATTCCTCTCATGTAATGGAACCCACTGCATGTGCAGATATCCATCTGGGCCCAAGTGTGGGACTTGGGAGCAAGAGGAAGAGATACAAATATGCAGATAATCATGCTGCTTGCTGTGCCATGAGTAATAAAGTCCTATCTCCAACCCAGGAGGTTGTATGTCTTATGCCAGGATCCGTGAAACTATCGCAGGCTGACTTACAGCCTGCAAATCGGGTGGAATCTCAGAGCCTTCACAGTTCTTGATGTAGGGTGACAAAAGGCACTGTAGCTTCCTCCTTGCGTTCTCTCTCCTGGATCACTCACTCTGAGAGAAGTTAGCTGTTGTGTCAGGAAGACACTTAAGGAACCTATGGAGGGGCCCATATGGTGAGCTGAGGCTTCCTGCCAACAGGCACAAGTGAGCCAGCTGGGAAATGGATCCTCCGGCCGCAGTGAAGCCATCAAGTAGGTGACTGCAGGTCCTGACCACATCCTGAGTCCAATGACATGAGAGACCCCGAGCCACAACCATCTGGCTAAGCTACTCTAAAATTACTGACCCACAGAAACTAAGAAAATACTTGCTACTTTAAGCCACTAAGCTTTGGGATACCTTATACACTGTAATAGATAACTAACAGAATATTCAGTCTGAGGATCTGGTTTCTAACACCAGTAAACTGAAGCAAAATTCTTGTTAAGAAACGCCAAAACAGGAGTCCCATGAGATCCTTATATTACAAGTTTCCTAGATAAAGCTGACAAGAAATTGGAGTGGTATAAACTAAATTTTGGGATTTTGAACAAAATTATCTGAAGGGATGCCACTCTGGTCCAACAGCTACATTATAATATTTATGCATTTATAACAACATTTTAAAATATTGAAACTAGGCTGATGGCTTTAATTTGAACAAGATTCTTGACTGAACCTAATAAATTATCATATCTTTCCCTTTTAGACCTGGTTCTTAGATCTTTTGTGTTGACCAAGAAGATAACTTTTAGGTACCTAACTAAAAACCACCAGTACACGAGAAAGGTCCACACCTAAAAAAGACCCATCTCTTTGAACACCTAAACAAGATCTTTGAAGTTGTTAAAATGTTTATTGAAAGGTACTAACTTGTTTGGATTTAAACCTCAAATAGGTCAAATCCTTTCTCAATATAAATGCTACCAAAGTTTGTCAATACACACATGCACAAGTATATAAATATATATATGCAGTATATAAACATATAACTGTGTATATATATATATATATATGTTTATATATATACAAACAAATAAAACATTTACATCCTAGGGCGAGTGTAGGGAGCCATGATCTGCTTTCAGGATGCAATCAGAAGTTATTTCAACTAACCTCTTTAAAACTATCTGCAGCATCTGTGTAGAAGTTCCAGGACTCTGAATACTACTAGCATTAGATACCATGAAGATTTCAATAGCTAAAAGCATTTCAATCTCAGACAAATAGGAAGGAATCAGTAGAAGTTTTCGGTATAAATTTCCCTCCAATGGTGGGTAGCAACCCAATGAAAGAGCACCTGAAAGTCAAGTACAGATCAAACTTTACTAAAACCCCAGTAGGTGAAAACCAAGACTTCCAAAATATCCACAGGTGATAATTACTTTTGTTTCAGGATAATTCTTCACATTAGAAGCAGATTTATTGCATAAGTTATATGGTAGTAAGCTTATCCTAGTACAATTGAGATCATTCTTTGTAAGAAGGTTTTGAAACATTAAACATGAAGTGAGAAATTAAAAAAAAAACAACCCTGAAAAAGAAATTTTGAGCCTCATTGTAGCAAATGTCCATTTATTTTAAGCCACAGTCAACACAACATAATTTCAGAATAACTAAAAAACCAAAATAGCTACTTGGGTTTTGTTTTAATGGGATCTGGGTCTAATAGTAATTACATATAGTTATTATATATATAATTATATATATATAATATTATATATTATATATATTATATATAATTATATATATAACTACCTATCTTGAATTATGAATCCAAAATATAGAAAGAAAATAGAAATTATACTTTGAAGATTTTACTTTCTATCACATAGCTTTATAGTATTTTTGAGTGTACTTATTTATAGTGCTATTAAAGTTTGTGCAATAAATATTTGCTGTTCCCACAAATGTCTGGCATTGTGCTAAGCACTAGATATAAAAATGAGTAAGATACATTTCCATCATGTAGGTGCTCAGTGTGTTGTTCTCCAATTCATGTTCTAAAAATTTTGCTTTTCCAAAGAACAGATTCAACTTTTAAACTGTTTAGGTGCTTATTACAAGTGATATACAGGGAAATCCCCTATACATCAGTCCAGGACATCCAAATTGTATATAGGCAATATTATATTGTTGTCTTTTACTGAAACCAATTTAAATCTGTGTGTAAAATTTGTTTAAAATGTTTTATTAAGTTAAATTTCTTCAATAAATCTTTCTGATATGGATGATGATGACTAATCTTTGAGGACCTACTATATGCCAGGTACCTGTGCTAAACACATAGGTTTTATCTAATTTTAACCTGACAGTTTACTACCTTTGAAATTAGGTACAACAACTCCCATATTATAGATGGGGAGCTTTGGGTAAGCACCCTGGCTTTCTGACTCCAGATTTTGGAATCTTAACCACTAGGAAGTCCCACCTTCCTAGATCACTGCCAGGATCAACAAACTATTGACTCGTTAATATTCCTAAATATTGGTAGGTATAATTTACATGCATACCTGTTCTACTTCTGAGCAGAAGAGGAAAACAAAAGCCAACAAACTAAGTAGAAATTTACTAATATTATTTTTTCCCCTAAAATCAAACATGAAAAGAAAAATACTCCTATTTGGTTTTAGCTGTGAAAGTAAGGAAAACATATACTAATAACATCCTCCCTTCCCGACTTTTCAGTTCTGACAGAAAAGCCGTATTTTTAGGACTAGGTAGCACAACAGGAGCATCAGGAAGGCAATTTTGCTGTCCCTGACAATTTCCTTCTGATTAGTTAGGGAACACAAGCAAAGCCATCAAGAAAGTAAAAGATAACTCCTGGACTAGAAAAAAAATTAAATTCATATATCTGACATGGGACTTGTATGTAGAGTGCATGTATACATATATGAATATTATGTATTTATATGTACCCCCACACATACTTAACACACTCAACAAGAAAAAACAAGAAAAACGCCTCAATTTTAAAAAGTACAAAGAAAAAAATGGGCAAAGGATTGAATAGACATTTCTCTACAAAGATATACAAATGGCTAATAAGCATGTGAAAAGATGCTCAACATCATTAGTCATTAGGAAGATGCAAATCAAAACCTCAGTGAAGTATCACTTTATATCCACCAGGAAGGCTAAAATAAAAAACTCAGTGAGGATGTGAAGAAACTAGAAAAATTCCATACATGGCTGGTGGGAATATAAATGTAAAACAGCTTCTTTGGAAAACAGTTTGGCAGTTCCTCAAAATGCTAGACATAGATTTACCACACGAGCCATAAATTCTGCTCCAAAGAGAAATGAAAACCATACATCCACACAAAAACTTGCATGTGAATGTTCTGAGCAGTGTTACTTACAATAGTCAGAAAGTGCAAACAAAGCAAATGTCCATTAATTGATGGATGGACAAACAAATTCCGTACAATAGAATATTATTCAGTAATTAGAAAGGAAAGAAATAATGATATAGGCTACAACATGGACAAAGCTTGAAAACATTGTTAAGTATAAGAAGCCGGTCACAAAAAACTACAAATTAAATGATTCCATTTATGTGAAATGCCCAGAATAGGCAAATCCATAGAGACAGATTAACTGTTGCCTAGGACTGGGTCGAGTGGGAAACATACATGGAATGGGGAGTGAATATAAATGTGTTCAGGGTTTCTTTTTCCAGAGGTGTTGAAGATGTTCTAAAATTAGATTGTGGTGCACAACTCTGTGGATAAAATAAAAATAAATGCACTGTAGGGACTTCCCTCGTGGTCCAGTGGTTAAGAATCCACCTGTCAATGCAGGGGACACGGGTTTGAGCCCTGGTCCAGGAAGATCCCACATGCCGCGGAGCAACTAAGCCCGTGTGTCACAACTACTGAGCCTGCGCTCTGGAGTCCATGAGCTGCAAAAACTGAGCCCGTGTGCCACAACTACTGAAGCCTGCGTGTCTAGAGCCTGTGCTCCGCAATGAAAAGCCACCACAATGAGAAGCCCACGCACCTCAACCAAGAGTAGCCCCCAGTCGCTGCAACTAGAGAAAGCCCGCGTGCAGCAATGAAGACACAGCACAACCAAAAATAAACAAACAAATAAAAATGCACTGTACACTTCACATGTGTGTAAATTTTATGGTATGTGAAATTATCTCAATAAAGCTGTAAAAAATATTAAAGAAAAAAGCAAAACAAAGGCACTGGCACTACAGCCTTAACAGTGCCTTGATGAAAAATTAACTGTAAGCTCAAACAAATACGTACTACTAGATGTGATTATAAGGCACTGAAAGGCTTTCCTAGCATGTGTTAATCTGTGTGTGAAGATAGATCCAAAGAGAGTTCCACTGATATGTTAAATGTCAACACTGTCAGGAAATGAGATGTTCTGAAGACTGATCAGTGACTGTAAATTACTCACTTCATTTTGTAACTCAGGTACATTAAAAACAAAACAAAAATACTCTTTACCCTATAACCTCACTTGCATAAGTCCTGGAGGTTTCACTACATATGAAATTAAGCATAGATGTGTTAAGCTAATAAGAAAGGTACTGAATTGTACTCAGGCATTAAATGCTTTAACACATCGCTTAAAAAAGTCTTTAAAAAAAAAAAAAAAAAAAGTCTTTAAAAAAAAAAAAAAAAGTCTTTAAAGCTAAATTATTACCAGGGTTTAAATAATCTGGGGGAAAGGGGAGTGACTCAATGCATATGGGGTTTCTTTTCGGCCTGATGAAAATGTTCTAAAATTGATTGTGGTGATGGTGGCACAACTCTGTAAATACACTAAAACCATTGAACTGTACATGTTTAAATGGGTGAACTGTGTGGCATTTAAAGTATATCTCAATGAAGCTGTCAACTGAAAATTTTTTTAATGATTAAGTTTAGCTGTTTTAATACAAAATTTTATTTTCAACTAAAAAACAGAAAGATTCATAGAAATCTCATTTATATGTTTCCAAGTTAACACGTTATTCCTGTGGCATATAAATGCCTTCTGATGGCATTTTTCCCAAATTGCACAATTATTTGAAAAAAATACCTCATTAACATCAATTCTAAAAACTACAATCAAGAAGTTATAGCAAATAGTACATATATACTTTGTGGTGTGATTTCTAGCAGTCTGCAGGGAAATAGTATAAGAAGTTGAAACATAACCACAAAATTGAAATTAGGTGTTATGAACAAATAATTCCACCTTGCCTCTAAATTTCTGATCATCCTTTTATAAAAATTCTGCTTTCAAAACGTTTTATTGTAACCTACAATAAGAAATACATTTTACATAATGCCCTAGCACACATATAAGAATACATGTAACTGAAATGAAAATTTGATCAAATAAAATGTAATCTTACTACTTGTAATGCACACTAATAGTTTCTTTCCCATTTCACTGGGGTAAAAAAGTTACCACTTGCTGAACTGATCACAGCTGGGAACATGAAAACACTTCCAAGTTCAGAGAGGTTTTTATTGGTGTAGGATGGCTGGTATGTTTGACACATTTGGCACAGTGGTGACACAGAGTAGGTACTCAAATGTTTGTCATATAGTTGATAGTGGTAGAAATGGAAATTTAAGACAAATTATTGCATGAAGGCAGAAAAGAATTCCTTTCTAGATCTAGATTCTACACAGAACTGTTTCCTAATTAAAATACTTGCAAGGAGATTGGGACTAGGGAAAGTATTCGTTTTCTAGGCTTACTTGTTAGAGAGGAACAGTTGTAAACATTACTAGCAGCCATGTGAAAAACTGTTATATATCATGTTGCATTGTAATGACACCCTCTGTACTTCCTATGTGCCTGTTATAACATATTCTAACCAAAAAGATCAGGGATATACCAGGGATAAATATGTATTCCTTAAGCTTCATTCTACCAATTGGTTTACTCCTATATATTTATAAAATATGCCAAACTGGTTCAAATTCTGTCATTTATTTCCTTTTCATATCCTCCCGTGGACATGCCAATATAGAAAGAAATAAAAATATAGCACTTAGAAATGAGAAATAACAGGTTTCAAAAGAGCACAAATCTATGTAGACCACTATTTTTCAATGTGTATCAACTGCTCTTTTTACATATTTAATGCCCCACCATGAATATTATACATAGATTTCAGGTTAGAAAATCAAATTCAAAACCAATATATCAAAATTTAAAATTCTAAAATGTAACTTACTTTTGTAGTGTGCTCTGGCTTTGAGCCATAAACAACTTCTTCCTAAAGAAGTAATTAATCTTCTAAGAAAGGAAAGATCCATAGGGATGCTCTTTGAAATCATGAATTCTGCTACAGAGGATGATATACCAAGACTGTTGCTTTCTATACAGGCATCTAGAAGTTTATTAAAAAGAAGGCTATACTGTGAGACCTCCACAGTTTCTGAAAAGAAAAAAAATCATTGATATAGTGAAACTGATCTATCTTCTCTCAAACTTCTCTCTTACTCCTTTCCCCCTCTGCTCTCCTTGGCCCCTTCCTACCTGCTGTAAGAGTCAGAGTCACCAAAATGCAATCATCTTACATACTAAGTCAACAAACAAACAAAAAATTCAACAAAAGCAAAACAGTTCATTCACTTTGTAATGGAGAATGTGAAAGGAATATGATTTCAGAGGCTACATTAACACCTCTGTCCATGGTCCTCACATGTGACTGCATCTGCACGTTTCTGTTTGCATTCTATCTACAGTGCAGAACTCGGACTTGTTTTTCCCATGACTAAAAAATAAAAAATAAATCATCCACTCATAAATATTCACTCTCAAATTAAAAACAAAAAACAAAACCTCCTTTCTTGGGTATGTCTGTCTACTCCTTTCTGCTTTTCACTTCGAAGAAAGTGAAGTCACCTTGGATACTTCCAACTCTTTTATCCCCTATATTCAGTCAGGTGGGTCTATGACCTAGACTCTAGGTCTTTATCACTTTAGGATTTTTTAGTGGTCTAGGCGTTATCAGGAAATTTATCTCCTAACCTTTAGTCTCTTTCTAAACATTACCACCAGAGGAACTTTCCTAAAACACCAACTCCATTATGTCACGCCCTGGCGCCAAAGCTCTAGTGACCCCTTACTACACATAGAGAAGAAATTCCTTTAGCCTGCCATTCAGGGTCTTCCAAAATCTGGCACGACTATCTGTTTGATATCACTATTATACTCTGTTTCATTATCACGGTAATTGTATATCAAAAGCCAGTTCTACAGCAGCCATTGTACCAGGGATACCACGATAAAGAAAACAATTGCCTTTAAGGAGCTTACTATCTAGAGGGATAATCAGATAAGAATGTTAATGACAATACAGTGTCTCAGTGGAATACATGGGAAAATGGAGAGTGATACAGCACTGAGGGGAGGCCTCAAGTTAATGTTTTCATTAAACATTAACCCACCACTCTGAACCCATTGCTCAGCTAATTCCTGACCCAAAGCTTTTGCTGTTTCCCTTCACACGGACTCTCTCTTGCTACCGACATGTGACTTGCAAGCATTCAAGAGCACTGCCTGCCATTGCCCACACTGGCATTCTCTTTCTTTGAACCCATCATCTACTTAATTTCCTCCATTTATTCCATGTTTTCCTATGTTCCAAGGTAATGGAAACTATGTTCTATGTTTGTTAAGTGATAAAAGAAAAGGTATTCTTTATTATGCCAATGCAAAAAATTATTTTAAGGTTCAGTATAAAGCTTGCTGGGGGCACTTAACATTGATTGCTGATGACTTGACAGAGGTTAGAAAAGGAATGATGAAATGCTCCTTGTAGGAACTGCTGACAAAAGATAAGCATCTCTGGGTTTTTTTCTTTCTTTTTTTTTTAAACCATCAGGAAAGCATATTCCATTTGCAGAGAACACAGTTTACAAAAAAGATCATTAAAAATATATGCTGGAATATAAAATTCAACCAAAACAGGTGGAGAACTGTTTCTTATTAAATACCAGATAGGCCAGAGATAATTAAGCTAGACTTTTTAAAAAACATACCTTGAGAATTTTGAAAACCTGGTAGATTTTGCAGAACTTCAAATGTCTGTTTGTAAAGACTCTTCGCTAAAATTTCATGTGCAATTGTACAGAGCAGATTATGCCGATTGAGCACATCCAGTCTATCACAAGGCCACAGTGGTGTATTGATGACCCACTCTGACTCTTACAAAAAGAAAAAGTACAAGTACTTTACACCATGAAAATTACATTTAACAGTATAATCACAACAAATGTTTTTAAGTATCTTTTGGAGAAAGTGGAAAAACAAATATGTGTACTCAGAAAGATAACCATAGCTCAAATTTATTAGAAACAACTTATATAGTGATGATCATCATCCTCAGAAGATGCAACTAATGACCATTTTGTTATTTTTACCTTTTTACTAATTCTTCATTTTTCTAAATGTACCAATCAGTTGTTGATTCTGAAGTTAATGATTATATTTATATGACAAAATGTTCAGATTATAATGACTATACATTATAAGGTAAAATATTGTTTGTATAGACAAATTAAACAATTTTACAGTAAAGAATACATAATTTAATTAGTTTTGGTATTCTTGGGGAGCAGCTTTCCCCCACAATATCTGCCTATTTAAAAATTTTTAAATAAAATACTTGCTATGTACAGAGGAATATCTAACATATGGAAGTTACAAAAGCATAATAATAAAAAGAATCCTTAGGTACCCATCATACAGCTTAAAGAAATGAGAATATTACCTATAATGCTGAAGTTCCTTAATTTCTGCCCTGATTTTCACATTGAGAAAAACAATGGGAGACTGTAGTATAGAACATGGAGGTGTTAACATGTTAGAAATGTCAGCATTTTACCATTTACCTAATTCCCTCAATCATTATACACATAATGAGACACATAATGAAACGCTGTCATGTAACATTCAAATCACATTCCTGTGTTCTTTTTCAACTGGAGTAAGAGCAGGAGTCAATCCTTTTCTTTTGTGGCCTTCCCAGCACAGTAAATACAGGAAGTATTAAAGAAAGATTTGATAATTCAAGCATACAATGCCAAAATAAAGTCTTAAGTATCGAGTAGAAAACTTTAAAGCAGGAGCTTGTTTTTAAATTACTAGAGCTCACTTGACTGGTTGACTTGATTTATACTACCTACGAGGCAGTGTTTTACAAATATTAGTGCTTTAAAATTATTAACTCATTTAGACAGATACCTTCATTAATTTACTCCTAAATTGATTAAATCAATAAGGAAGAGAAATACTAATATTAAAAAACAGACCAAGAATGTAAACTGGTAATTCACAAAAGAATAAGTACAAATAGAAATAAAAAGAAAAATAGTTAAATTTTCTAGTAAGCAATTAAATTCATAACAAACCAGTGAATGTCACTTTTATCCTGTCAAACTAACAAAGAGATAGGAAAAATAATAATGAATTTGGCAAGGGTGTTTCATAATATGCATCTTGAAATGCTGGCAAGATGACTATAATTAGTACAACACTTCTAAAGGTGAAGAGTACTTCTGTATTCTATTCACAGAGGTAACACCTGGGACGGAATGTTCGGAATAGCCAGATTAGGATTTGCATAAACTGAAGTGCGCCAGTCTGTCTGGTAACTAAAAAACATAAAATTGGGCACTAACATCTGGACTGTTTATGTGCACCTGTGATCCCTAACAGGACAATGACTGTATAGACAATACCTATGCAATTGTTCTCTTAAGGATTTTCTCACAAAGGGAGGCTTTCTAATAAACTCAAAATAACTTGCTGCAAATCTGAATGGCAACAAGGGCAAATTTGCCAACATTTATCAAAAAGCTTTAAAGTGCCCTTACCTTTACCCAGCAATTCCATCAGAATTTATCCTAAGGGCATAATTAAGATTTAGCGGGGATGTTTAGCAGGGATTTTGTTTATCATAGAAATTTAAAAACCAGCTAGTTCAAGAAAAGTGGACTCATGGACATATCTATTTATCTGCGTTTATCTGTATTTGTTTATAAGATGGAAAACTATGCAGCCCATTAAGAGATGTTGTAGAGGAATATTCCCTTTCGCAGAAAGATGTCCACAGAAAGACTGTTGCCTGATGAAAATGAAAGGTACTAAAGTGTCTGTATAGTAACCCTATAGTGTTATTTATAACACTGGGTGGGTGGCTGAATAAGGATTTTCTGTCATTAGTTTTGCTTATCCACCCCTTCTTATTTCTCTATTTCTCTATAGAAATTTCTCTATATTTCATTATAGAGAAATAAGAAGGGGTGGATAAGCAAAACATATTATTAAATCGTAATAACTATGTATTACTTATAAAAAAGCAATAAAAGTTATTTTAAAATTCAGGAGCAGTTTCTCAATAAATAGCATATATAAATTTTTTTTTTTTTTTTTATGAAATTTGTATTCTAGAATGTTAAGACATTTATTTTCAGCCTCCAAACCTTAATTATAAAATTATAGTTTTCAGGTTTTTTTGTTTGTTTTTTAATGCTGGTAAGGGTATAAGGCAAGGTAGGCATTTGTTGTTCATTTGCCAGGACACAAGGTACCAATGCTGAAAAAGAGTTTAAAATGTGAAAGTGAAAATGTTTAAGGCCCAAACAATAGAGCAGGGGTCCCCAACCCATGGGCTGCAGACCGGTACTGGGCCTCACAGCAGGAGGTGAGCGGCCGGCAGGCAAGCGAGCAAAGCTTCATCTGCCGCTCGCCATCATTGGCATTACCATGCCCCCACCCGACCCCAACCCCCCACCGTGGAAAAATTGTCTTCCATGAAATCGGTCCCTGGTGCCAAAAAGGTTGGGGACTGCTGCATATTGGCTGCCACCCATTAAATAAAAATGTATAAAATATTCTATATTTCTCAAATATGAGTAAGTGTATGTAAACCCCTTCTTTAAAAAGTTTAGTAGGTAATAAATGCACGTTTTTAAAAGGAAAAAATATGTAACAAGTAAATATGCCTCTCACCCCTGTCCTCCAAGCAGTCAATTCTTCTTCCCAGAAGCACCCACTATTACTAGTTTCTTGTGCATCCTTCTGCAAGTATTTCAAGGGTATAAAGCAAGTATGTATGTATCCATTTCATTTTTTTACGGAAGTGGTAGCATACTGTGTACACCGTTCAGCACATTCCTTTTGTCACTTGGTAGTAAATCCTGGAGATCATTCCAATGAGTATTTGCAGCTCTACGTCATTCTATTCCATCATATGGCTGTCACACAGTTTCACTAACTGGTACACCCTTAAAAGACACTTAAGTTATCTGGAATTCTTTGTTATCATTGTTGATGGTTTAAAAAAGAGATTCCATATAACTTACAGTGCATACCCCTGTATACAGATATAAATGTGTTTGTAGGACAAATTCCTAGAAATGGAGTTAATAAAGTAAAGGAAATATGCATTACTAAATTTTGACAGACATTTTGTCAAAAAGCCCCTAAAGACAATATATGTGAAGGCTCATTTCTCTATACCCACACGAAAAGCATATCACAAAACTTTAATCTTTGCTGGTCTGACAGGTGTTTAGGATTTTAATGTTTATTTTTCTTAATACCAGTGAGTATTACTCTCACTTATTAAAAGTGAGATCAAGCCATTTGTATTTCCTTTCTTGAGAGTGGCCTGTTCACTGCAGAACCCTTTGAAGAACAAAAAAATTCTGGGGACAACTTAACATACTTCTGTGGGCCCTTTTTTTTCAAAGAAATAAAATTTTACTTATGAAAAATGACTTTCAATTGGAATGGTCACTGCAAAAGAAAATCCTGTGTTTATAACTGATAGAATTTAAAAAGATAATCTCAAAATTGAAACAACAAAATTGTAAAAATTTTAAATCTCCATAGACCACTCCACACCCCTCCCACAGGCCCTCCCCCCAGTCTCTAGTTTAAGAAAGACTGGTTTTGCCAGAAACTTTCAGGCAGAAGATCATCCATGCCCATTTTTACCAACTATTTTACCCTTTCCATTTCTTGCCACATTTTTTCTTTCTCACAGAGCTTGTGAGCTCTGGCTTGCATTTTGCTACTTCCTATTTTTATAAACATTCTATTTTGTATTTGTATATTTGTATTTTGTGTGGTATCTTTCTATTTTGATTAATCTTCCTGTCCTAGGAAACCTTACTGGTTACATTTGTTAAGTTGAAGAAAACCTTTTCCAACAAGCTTTTCATCACGAAGTCTAATCACAACCTCTATATTCCATAAGCCCTCAGCACTGAACAAATACGATGTTTTATGTATATATGAATATGTATGCATGCTAGTTTTGTATATTAGTGTAAAAGTTTTCTATTTTATTTACTTGTGCGTTTATTCCATCTTCCACCTAAACTGAGATTCTCGAAGTTTCTTCATTCTTATCTATCCCATTTTATCAAATAAAATCTGCTTGATGGTCCAAGTAGCCAAGGCTACATTAGATGCTGTGCTACTACTGTGCTCTCTAAATTTTATTTACCTCATGCCAAACTAACCTTAGTTGCTTCTGCTGGCTTAATTTCATCGTAATTTCTGTTAGATGATTTGACTTACTAGGGGAAATAATCTTTATTGTCTTGGTTTGGAGCCATGGTTGTTGGCACATGCAAAGACAGAGTTATGCAGACTGCAATCAGGATTTCCCTGTCTCAGAAGCTGAAGCTTGGGCTCTGAAGTTGGACTGTGTGGGATTAAATCCGGCCTCCACTCCTTACTTGTTACGGCATTTTGGGCAAGCTGCTTACTGTCTCTGACAACATTTTCTTATCAATAATATGGGGATTGTAATAATTCCAAACTCATAGGGTTTCTATGAAGATTAATTGGGATAATCAGGTAAAGCATCTATATAGTGCTTAGGCCAAAGTAAGAACTAACTTTTCAGCAAAGGTTCACACAGTTTCTTCTTTAAAGCTAGGTTAACATTCTCCTTTCATTTTATATAACAACCTTTCCTACTCACATGATCACTAGGGGTTTAGACTAAATTATCACCCACAATTCAATATCAACTTGCGGTAACTACAAAACCAAGAATTTATAACAAGCTTAACAAATTATTTCATGCTGGCATATATCAGAACTTACCCCTTAGTACCCAAATGGCACCATCTAGGCTTCCACTTTTTAGAAAAATTTCTGCTGCAATATTCACAATTTGACATCTCGGTGCTAACTTTGAGGGCCCTGTAAGTCCTTTCAAACTTGTAAAATGTATTTTTAATTCATATAGTTTATCTAAGACCTTCCTTCCCTAGAGTTAAAAAAAAAAAAGACAAAAAAATCCATCGAGTATCAATCATTAAGAGTATTATAGTGGTACAAAGTCACTGATAATTATATAGAAGCTAATTAATTATGCGATTTGAATAATTATAGACCGATGATTGTCAGTCTGCTCCAAGACTCTCTCTTTAAGCCCTCTCCTGCTCAGCCACAAAGATGGAAAGGGAAGGGGAGCAAGAAGGGCTTTGTCTCATTAACCACGCCTACCACTGGGCCCCCTTTCATCACTTCTCTTTTCATCTGTTTTATTCACTGTGCCTCCTCTAAAGATTTCATTTGGCAAAAGGATTTCATGCCTTAACGTGGAAAGCTACCCATGATATGTTTTTGCTCTTCTTCTGTTGATCACCCTGAGATCCAGGAGGGAAAAGAAGATTATTTCATATGAAATTTAGATAAAGAATGATAGTGAAAGAAAAAGGGGGGGATAAAATTGTTGTCTGAAAATTGTTTTATTGAGTCAATAGGCTAATTATTTCACATTGTCTACATAAAGGCTGTCTCTAGGGTGGACATCAGAAATTGGACATGTGTTATTATTTTATACCAGGGTCAGCAAAATTTTTCCATTAAAAGCCAGACAGTAAATGCTTTAGGCTTTGCAGGTGACATTTGGTCAGCTGCATATTCTTTTTGGTTGTTTTTAAATGTCTAAATCTTTAAAAATGTAAAAAACATTCTTAGCTCATGAGCTGTATAAAAATAGGCTGTGGGCCAGATCTGGCTTTTGGTTTTCAGACTATTGTTTCATATTACATTACATGCTATTTTGAGTCAGATGCATATTATGACGTCAAAGTACTTTCAATCTGATTGTATAAATGAGTGCATTTTTCAAGGGATACCTTAAGTTTAATTTCAGTGGTTTTACTTTTATGTTCAAAATGGAATGTTTCATTAAAAAATTCATGCTAAGTAAGATAATAAAATACTCATTCTAAATAAGATAGTTAACATTTAAAATTAAATACAGGCATTGGGACTTCCCTGGCTGTACAGTGGTTAAGATTCCGTGCTTCCACTGCAGGGGGCACGGTTCAATCCATGGTCTGGGAACTAAGATCCCACATGCTGTGCAGCACGGCCAGGTAAAAAAAAAAGAAAAGAAAAGAAAAGGGCAAAAATTCACCAACCATTTATGTCCTAAATAAAAATAACCAAATAGAGGGGACTTCCCTGGTGGTCCAGTGGTTAAGGACTTCGCCTTCCAATGCAGGGGGTGTGGGTTTGATTCCTGGTTGGGGAGCTAAGACCCCACATGTCTCACGGCCAAAATAAACCAAAATAAAACAGAAGGAATATTGTAACGAATTCAATAAAGACTTTAAAAATGTTCCATATCAAAAATAAATCTTTAAAAAGAAACCAGGGCTTCCCTGGTGGCGCAGTGGTTGAGAATCCGCCTGCCAGCGCAGGGGACACGGGTTCGTGCCCCGGTCCGGGAAGATCCCACATGTCGCGGAGCGGCTGGGCCCGTGAGCCATGGCCACTGAGCCTGTGCGTCTGGAGCCTGTGCTCCGCAACGGGAAAGGCCACAACAGTGAGAGGCCCGCATACCACACACACACACACAAATAATAAAAAAATAAAAAATAAAAAGAAACCAAATAAAATTAAAACATACTCTAAAATTTCAGCAAAATCAGTCTGAGTTTTAAAAAAGGGTCTTCTAACTAGGTAGTCCTCAAATTCTCAAGCATTAAATACCCAAGAAATTAATGCTATGATACACTTTAAGCTAGAATGTGACAGCGGAGCCAAGGTACATTTTGCCCATCGCAGGCCTACCACACAATAAGTGCTAAACCGCTTAGAAGATGTTGGAGACTGGAGACCTTCTGTACAATGATTATTTAAAAATTATTTTCTTTTAAAAAAAATTCATGAATTTTTTATGTGAACCTCAGTGACCATGTCCTTAAATATTATTTCAATTGTGAAATAACCTCTTTATAAAAGAAGGAAGGAATAAAAGATACATTTTAATAGTTGATTGAATAGTAACCCCACTCTCAACTATCTTACTCTCCATCCCTCAGCACTTCGCTCCCTATTTTGGATTTTTCTGTCCTTTACTTTACTTAACTTTATTGAATCTATAACTCCACCACCACCTCAGGGAAATCTAAACAATGATAGTACAATATGGTCTAGAATTACCACTCCACTTCTATGGTGAGCTAAGCCTCAAAGGTAGACATGAAGATATATGGTATACAGTATTCCAGGGGCATCCTAAGAAGTGATTTTAAAAGAGTTCTGTTAATTGTTAGTATCTCAGGTTCATCTTAAGAGAGAGCTTCCAAAATTATAATACTACCAATACTCAGGAGCTGGCAAAATAAATTCTGAATTGAAAGGTGCTTCAAATAAATATGATATTTAGCACAGCTTCCTAAGTGTTCCTTATACTGAGATTCTTCATAGTAGTCATAGAAATTCTTCTTATGCCACCTCCTTTCCATATTTGCCTAATATACCACCTAACAATTCACTTATTGTGTAAGTTTCAATTTGCCACCCATGATTATTAGCAAATTTTTAGCAAATTAGCAAATTATTAGCAAATTTTCAAGGTTAACCTACATTCTGCTCAAAAATTTTAAACTAACACTATATACCAAGCCAAAATAAAAGTACCTTGGACCACTGCAACAGCTTGTGGTAGAAGTACATAGCACTGATTCCGATTCTTCCCAGCAAAGTTTTATCTACTTCACTGTTTAGTGGATCTTTGCTAACTGAAACACAAAGTAGGTATATGGAAGAAAGTGAAACAGTCACTTAGAATGATGGAAAAGGCAAATTTAATATGGAATTAGTGATATTACCTCAAAGACCAGGTATCGGCAAACTACAGCCCATGGGCCAAATCTGGCCTGCGGCCTGTTTTTGTACAGCCTGTGAGCTTCTAAGAATGGTTTTTATTTTTAAAGGGTTGTTTGAAAAGAAAACCGTGTGACACAGATTATATGCCGTGTGTGCAAGGCCTAAAATCTGGTCCTTTGCAGTGTTTGCCGACCCTGACAGAGAATATAGCAGTGAAGAGCTGATGTAAAAAGAAAGATCTCAAAAATATACGAATTTTGTTGACGTGGCAATAGTGAAGATAGTAAAAACTTAATGATTCAAAAATTCAGATGCTCCACTATAATTTCTTAGCAATAGTTTTACCAATCTGAATGAAAAGAAAAATAAGAACATGAAACATCTGATATTCTATTGACCTTTTATCATTATAATCTAATTTAACAATAAATAGATGGAAAAATTTATAAAAAGAAGGAAAAGTATCTAAAAACTGCAGTGTTAACTTACCCCCAACATGGAGACTATTAAGAGCTTTATATGTTATGAACATTGTACCAATCAATCCATCAATCAATAATAAAGAACACTGTATCACCCTAACACACAATACTCAGACAAAAACAGTGACATTTACCTGTTTCAGCGAATTCACAAAATGGAACACCTGGTCTCTCTTCTTTACAGTCTTTTGTTAGTGTTTCAGCAATACAAGCACAAAATCTCTGGAAATCTGCAAATTTTTCACAGCCCAGTTTTATGTTAATGTATAAATTTCCCAATTTGGTCCAGTCACCTTTTTCTTTATAATGCTATGAGAATTATTAAAAACAAAACAAAAAATGCAAGTTGTCATTTATGCAAACGTATTATGGGGTAGGCACATGCAGGCATTAGTTATACAGAAATTAATAAGACAATCTCTGCAAACCTTATAAACTTACTGACAAGTGTTACAACAGCAGTAACATGTTACTGTACAATTTGCTTTTCTGTCCATAGCAATGCCTCTATAAGTTCCAGATGTTAACATACACTTGTTATAATTATCTAGATCCTAATGTACTTAATGATGTCACCCCCAAACCTGAACTACACAGTGGAGATAGATTTAAGGAAAAGAGATGATTAGCAGCATGATTTGAGCTACTTCCAGAGCAACACACTATTTTATTACTTTTAGAGATTGTATTTTACAGTTAGTTGGCCATTTATGATTTGCAGCCCACACATAATTTTGGGCATTACATTTCTTCTACAAAAGGTGCTACAAAGTAAATTTCAGTAAACTTACTATCTTCCTATTATTTTCAATTCTAAACTAAGAAAGTTTCCCATGCCAACAAAAAATTGTTTCAAGGATATAAATTCTAACTTAGATTAGATCAACAATTACTAGAAAGAGTACAAATATGATCTTAAATTTAAAAGTACAGTCATCCTGAAAGTCCTCTATTTCTTATTCAGACTTTAAATGCTTGGAGAGTGTACAATGACCTTGCCTTTACCCTGTCATGTCACATACTGCAGCCACCTATGGATCTCGACAAGAAAGCCAAGTCATTTGTGCACTGAGGGAATCTGCCTAGTGACAAGAATTAAAGGCTAAGCTATAGATTATTATAGCTTAACATAAGTTAATTTTAAACTGACCTATTTCTAGAATTATTTTTAGAACAGTTCACAACTCTAGAAATTATGTTTGCATTTCAAAGTATTAACTTGCAAAAAATTAAACTTCTTTTCCTTCTTTTCTCTGTGTAACAGCCGCATTGTAAAACTTTTCTAAAACTGGGTCACTATCCAAAGTTTCTTGGTTGTTATTGGTTTTCAGAGATCCCAGAAATTTATTTAAGAGATAAGCAACATACCTCTATTTCATTCAAGGCTGACTCTAAATCACACTTCCAGTTCTTTATAAACT
The DNA here is from genome assembly GCF_026419965.1 of Kogia breviceps. Taxonomy (NCBI): domain Eukaryota; kingdom Metazoa; phylum Chordata; class Mammalia; order Artiodactyla; family Physeteridae; genus Kogia; species Kogia breviceps. The sequence continues at coordinate 47,711,288 of NC_081319.1, read as the reverse complement.
GCCTCATCTGTAACCTTTAACAATAAAAAAGGGTTAATGTTTATCACCCCAAAAGTCAATACTGCTCCTAATTCATTTGTTCTATAATTTATACCTAAGAGACTGGAGAAAGAGAGAGTAATATACCATAAAAATTATCCAGTGCTGAAGAAAATGGCAACTGCACAGATACCTAACTTATACTATTTCCTCCTAAACCACAGGCAACAGGGAGGAAAAAGCAAATTCCACATGGAATCATACCTTCATCCTAACTTGAAGACAGAGAATGTCAAAACTTTAAAATAATTGTAAATAAAAAGAGAAAAAAAATTAAATCTCAGCACTTGATCTCTACTGCTCCCACTTTACTCTCACTGGTCCATAAGGATTTGTGGCAAGCAAATACTGACCAAAACAAAACAAAGCCAACAAACAAAAATACTTGTAGGGGAGAACCAAAAAGGGAAACTACCAGAGGGACCTAACATTGATTAGGAACTACCATTATGAAGACAAAGTCCACACTAAATTTGAAAATGCTAAGAAAAATCTGTCTGGGTATATTAGAACACAAACCACACAGAAGGACCTTAGAAGTTTTGTATGACTTAAAGAAAGCAATCTGTGAAATGTATAGACAGCTTCTGGGAAAGAAAAAAAGACAAAAATGAAAGGAGAAGCACACTGGCAACTGGGAAGAGGAGAAGAAGAAAAGGAGAAAAGAAGAGGGTTCCATTAAACTAAGAATATTGTGTGACAGCCAACTATGGGGTCAATTTTGGTTAATTAGTCCTGATGCTTTATAAATTATTCCAGAGCATTAAAAAGGAAGGACAAATCCCTAATTTTTATCCATTCATCTGTCAATGGTCATTTAGGTTGCTTCCATGTCTTGGCTATTGTAAATGGTGCTGCTATGAACATTGGGGTGCACGTAACTTTTTGAATTACAGTTTTCATCTTTTCTGGATATATGCCCAGGGATGTGATAGCTCGATCATATGGCAACTCTTTTCAGCTTTTTAAGGAATCTCCATACTGTTCACCATAGTGGCTGTACCAATTTACATTCCTACCAACAGTATAGGAAGATTCCCTTTTCTCCACACCCTCTCCAGCATTTATTATTTGTAGACTTTTTGATGATGGCCATTCTGATCGGTGTGAGGTGATACCTCATTGTAATTTTGATTTGCATTTCTCTAATAATTAGCAATGTTGAGCATCTTTTCAGGTTGATCATCTGTATGTCTCCTTTGGAGAAATGTCTATTTAGGTCTTCTGCCCATTTTTTGATTGGGTTGTTTGGCTTTTTGATATTGAGCTGTATGAGCTGTTTATATAATTTTGGAAATTAAGTCCTTGTTGTTTGCATCGTTTACAAATATTTTCTCCCAGTCTGTACGTCGTCTTTTGTTTTGTTTATGGTTTCCTTTGCTGTACAAAAGCTTTTAAGTTTCATTAGGCCCCATTTGTTTATTTTTGCTTTTATTTCTTTTGCCTAGGGAGACTGATCTAAGAAAATATTGCTATGTTTTATGTAAGAAAATGTTTTGCTGATGTTCTCTTCTAGGATTTTTTTTTTTTGCGGTACGCGGGCCTCTCACTGTTGTGGCCTCTCCCGTTGCGGGGCACAGGCTCCGGACGCGCAGGCTCAGCAGCCATGGCTCACGGGCCCAGCCGCTCTGCGGCATGTGGGATCTTCCCGGACCGGGGCACGAACCCGTGTCCCCTGCACCGGCAGGCGGATTCTCAACCACTGCGCCACCAGGGAAGCCCTCTTCTAGGATTTTTATGGTGTCATTATATCTAGGTCTTTAAACCATTTTGAGTTTATTTTTGGATATGGTGTGAGGGAATATTCTAACTTTACTGATTTAAATATATGAAGTTGTCCAGCCTTCCCAACACCACTTGTTGAAATGACTGTCTTTTCTCCATTGAATATTCTTGCCTCCTTTGTTGAAGATTAACTGATTAACTGTGTGTGGGTTTATTTCTGGGCTCTCTATTCTGTTCCATTGATCAACATGTCTGTTTTTGTGCCAGTACCATACAGTTTTTTTTTTGTTTTGTTTTTTTTTTTTTTTTTTTTTGGTATGTGGGCCTCTCACTGCTGTGGCCTCTCCCGTCGCGGAGCACAGGCTCCGGACGCGCAGGCCCAGCGGCCATGGCCCACGGGCCCAGCCACTCCGCGGCACACGGGATCCTCCCGGACCAGGGCACGAACCCGTGCCTCCCGCATCGGCAGGCGGACCCTCAACCACTGCGCCACCAGGGAAGCCCCATACAGTTTTGATTACTGTGTCTTTGTAGTATTGTCTGAAGTGTGGGAGGGCTCTGCCTCCAGCTTTGTTCTTTTTCCTCTGGATTGCTTTGGGAATTCTGGGTCTTTTGTGATTCTATATAAATTTTAGGATTATTTGTTCTAGTTCTGTGAAAAATGTCATGGGTAATTTGATAGGGATGCCATTAAATCTGTAGATTGCTTTGGGTAGGATGGTCATTTTAACAATATTAATTCTTCCAATCCAAGAGCAGTAGCATTGTTTTAAATTGCAAAATATTGGGGGCAACTTAAATACCCATCACTGATTGAATAACCTAAAGTATATCCATAAAATGGAGTACTTTGCATTGTTTAAAAGATGATGAATTCTCTATGGACTGATTTAGACTGATTTCCAGGATATAATGTCTGAGTGAAAAAAAGCAAATTAAAAAAAAAGAGTATTCATTATTCACTATATGTAATAAAGAAGTAGATGTAAGAAAATAACCCCAGAAACTGAAAGACTGGTTACCTGCAGTATGTAGGTAGAAAAGGGGTAGAGAGAAGGACGAAATGGAAATGGTGGAGCAGGGGTAAGCCAGAGGAACATTTCTCATTGCATCTTTTTAGTACAGCATTGACTGTTAGAACAGACAGCAATTTTTCACATACGTCCCTAAATAATTCAAACCAACTAGGATGTGGGATAACTGAAAATATAATACAAACAGTAGTAAATAAAACTAAACGGTCTACAAATGAATAACCACATTGAATGGGCATAGGGAAAAAAAAGAACTAAACAAAGTAACTTAGGAAGCAATATTTTGGCTGAATACTATAATAACCTTATACTAAAAATGTACTAAATTTTTTTCCCACAGAGGTATGGGTTAGCAGTTCTGAAACTACTTTTTGTGGATCATAAGACTGAATAAATGAGCAAATATATTGTAGATAATGAGAGTCAGGTTTCTCACTGTTGGAGAAAGAATTTATAAATATGAAAAAGGGAAGGCTAAGATGAACCGGTAGTGCTGGATTAGAATCAAGCTATCAGTGTGCACTCATGTTTTTTGTAATATACATAAAAATAGAGAAATAAATATATATATATCTTGTGTGTGTATGTATGTTGTGTATACATACATATATTTCCTAGTCCTGCCCACTGAGAAGACCTGGCTGCAATGATACTCTAGCAGCAATGAACACATTCAGGTCTTGGTTTTGAAATACCATTCTCTAATAAAAGGAACCAGAGCTCCTTGGAGAAATGGTTGCTGCCAATGGTGGAGCAGGGAAAAGAGAAGATGAGACTTAACTTTGTGGCTTCAAATAACAAGAAAGTGGTAGAAAAAAAAAATGATGAAAGGATGAAGGAACAAACTTGAAGGAATTCCCAAAGGTCAAATTTGGAACAATTTGAGCAACAAAATAAATAACTATATTATCAGATTATAAATAACCCATTGAATAAAATAAATAGCCATGAGTTCACACTGACATAAATTTTGAATAAGTAAATAAATGGAGAAGGGACAGCTCTTCTTTACTGAAAAATTCCAATTAATAAATGTAGAAAAGGGAGGGACTTCCCTGGTGGTGCAGTGGTTAAGACTCCACACTCCCAATGCAGGGGGCCTGGGTTCGACCTCTGGTCAGGGAACTAGATTCCACACGCATGCTGCAAATAAAAGTTCGCAAGCCACAACTAAGGAGCCCACCTGCCACAACTAAGACCTGGTGTGACCAAATAAATAAATAAATATTTTTTAAAAACCCCAGCAATAACAGCTATTTTTTTTAAAAAAGAGGAAGCATGCTATTTAAAAATAAATAAATAAATGTAGAAAAGGGACTTTCTTGGTGGTCCAGTGGTTAAGACTCAGTGATCCAAATGCAAGGGGCCCGGGTTCGATCCCTGGTCAGGGAACTAGATCCTGCATGCTGCAACTAAAGATCCTGCATGCCGCAACTAAGGCCCGGTGCAGCCAAATAAATAAATAAATAAAAATTTTTTTTAATGTAGAAAAAAATGGGAAAATACAAAATCACCATTGGGTAAATACCACAGTAGTAACCTGTAGTAAAGAACCACTGAAGGGCTTCCCTGGTGGCGCAGTGGTTGAGAGTCCGCCTGCTGATGCAGGGGACACGGGTTCGTGCCCCGGTCTGGGAAGATCCCACATGCCGTGGAGCAGCTGAGCCCGTGAGCCATGGCCGCTGAGCCTGCGCGTCCGGAGCCTGTGCCCCGCAGCGGGAGAGGCCACAACGGTGAGAGGCCCGCGTACCGCAAAAAAAACAAAAACAAAAAGAACCACTGAAGAATACTAAAATTAATGTATGAAGTTTTGAGGAGAAACAGCATAATACATAATGCTAAAGTCTCTTCTCCAAGATATTTATTCATTACAATAGAACAAAGAGTAACTTTACAGTGTAGAAACTTGGCAGATAATCTTTTAAACTAAGTGATAAAGGTTAACTTAACCAGTAATAAGCTATACTGAAACATGTGCATCCTACTACAGTGCAATATAATCTGTAGTGAGTTAATGGATTTATACCAAAATTAATTTCCTAGTTTTGATAATGGCACTATTATTATGTAGGATGTTAACATGAAAGGACGCTAAATGACGGGAACATGGGAATTCGCCAAACTAATTTTTGCAACATTTCTGTAAATCTAAGATTATTACAAAATACAATTTTTAAAGTCATTAAATGTATGTTAACAAATTTCCTAGATTATATACACACCTAAATTTTCACTGATGTCCTGAATATAAATGTCAGAATTCTTTGTAGTAGCCTTATCCACTGAAAGTGAAAGCCTTTCAAATGAACTACAGCTAACTAAAAATTATAATCAAAATCAAAATAAGAATGTCCATTAAAATTCATTTCCCTTGTATAGATATGGGTAATTATTTCAAAGAACATCAGGAAATATAAATTCAAATATAAAATAATAGATATTAAATTTCTTTTTCCTTCTGCCTTGGGGATGGGTCCATATCCCCAACCATGATCTACACCTCTTAGCTACCCAGAGTTATTTTTTAATTTTCTCCTTCAGTAATAAATAGGTCACCAATGTTAATACCTCCTAAAAAATACAAGATAACTGTTTTGAAGCAAGCACAGAGGAAGGGGCAGAGTGCATAAGGATACAACTTTCAAAATTAGGGGTTACCAAATAAATTGTCATAATTTTCATATGTAACATAAATATTATTAACTATCACTAAAGGAATTTTAAAAAATCATTGAACCTGAAGAACTCAAATGTACCTTAAATGCTGGTGTTTGAAGGGAAGTAGTATAATTAGAGCTGAAATTTCCTAACTGCACCATGGCATCCAGAGCACTACAGCAAATTCACAGGGGCTCCTCAGGTTATTTTAAATTTTCAAGCGACATCTGTCTGACACTGTCAAGCTGCTATTAACTTGTTTGGATTTAATTACTTAATAAACGGTACTGTTAATGTATTTATTTTGGCCTCTGGACACTGTGAACCAAGAAAGTTTGGAAACCTCTGTACTAGAGGATAATGAGAAATGAGATAAAAACAACTGTGGAAGCTCCTCTGAAGGAGCTTTCGGGGCACTCTCAAGGACTTTGGTGGTTGATATCATTTGCACTTTATCAAATCTGATTTTGTTAAAAAGTTATAGTTCATTTAAATACTTAAAATTTGTACACTTTTCTCTATGTATGTGACAGAGTAATAAAAATTTTTATAGAAGTCATGGCTTTCCTTTTTCTCAATACAGGTATATTATGCTACTACTCTTACAATTAGCACAGGGTTTTTTTTTTTTTTTTTAAGGCCTTTGGAGGCCCATAAACTGAGTAGAGAAAGTGAACAAGTGAGAGAAAGAATGAAGAAGAGGGATTCCCTGGTGGCTCAGTGGTTAAGAATCCACCTGCCAATGCAGGGGACATGGGTTTGAGCCTTTGTCTGGGAAGATCCCACAGGCTGTGGAGCAACTAAGCCCGTGCGCCACAACTACTGAGCCTGAGCTCCATAGCCTGCAAGCCACAACTCCTGAAGCCCGGGCACCTAGAGCCCATGCTCTGCAACAAGAGAAGCCACTGCAATGAGAAGCCTGAACCCCACAACAAAGAGTAGCCCCCGCTCACTGCAACTAGGGAAAGCCCGCGCACAGCAACAAAGACCCAACGCAGCCATCAATCAATCAATCAATCAATCAATCAATAAAAAGAATGAAGGAGAGACATTAAAATATTTCATTTAGTTAATGTGGCAAGAAGTGAAAGAGAAAAAAGAATTAAAGTAATTTGTATACACATAAGAGAGTGCATTAAGTAGAATCAAGTAAGTTGTGAAACAGAGCAAGGGAGACTTTACATTTGATCTGCCAGGTACTGAGATGAAATCAGGTATTGAAAAAGATCTGGTGAGGCTGGCCAGGAGGGTTGGCTAGAAGCATCTGATGACAATGTGACTAGGCCATAGCCAAAAGAAGGAGAAGGGCTTACGGTGAGCATATGAACAATAATAAGTGCTTTGCCTTCATCCTTTTTAATTCCCCACCAAAATACATATATTTTAGTCCTAATTATAATGATTCTTCTTACCTGGATTTCATTTCCAGAACTGCAGTTATTTCTTGCTTGGAAGCCTGTACTTGGTATAAAAGCTTAATAATATAGTTAAAGTGTTCTGGGTCAAGTACCATCCCAGCTTCAACAAGCTGCAGAAGAGGGAAAAAAGTAGTCATTCTCATAAAAATATGAAAGAGTCAAAACCAATGTGTGTGGAAAAAACTAAGAGACTGATGGAAGAAATGAAACATGGAGACAAACAGAATAAAAATTCATTTTAAAACTTTGAAGCATATTTTTCTTCAACTATTTGAGAACCACAATAAGATTGCTTACATCAAGAATTTAAAGCAAAAATGAAAATAATACTTTTGAATGCAAACTTGAATATTCTTCCTGTTCTCCAAGTTAGCTCAACCACCTTTATCAGCTGTACCTCATTTGGTACTCACTCTGTCTTTTAGTTAAGTATAGCACTGGTGGTTGTACTGTATCCCTGATGATAAAATTCCTGAGAGGTATTAAACTGAGGTTTTCTACAATGACTACAGGTGAGCAGTAATTTCTTTTTATTTTTTTAATTTTAAATTTAGCTATCGGGCTTCCCTGGTGGTGCAGTGGTTGAGAGTCTGCCTGCCGATGCAGGGGACACAGGTTCATGACCCGGTCCGGGAAGATCCCACATGCTGCGGAGCGGCTGGGCCCGTGAGCCATGGCTGCTGAGCCTGTGCGTCCAGAGCCTGTGCTCCACAACGGGAGAGGCCACAACAGTGAGAGGCCAGTGTACCACAAAAAAAAAAAAATTTAGCTAGCTATCTTCCAGTTTCGTTGAGATATAATTGACATGCAGCACTGTATAAGTTTAAGGTGTACAGCATAATGATGACTTACATACATCATGAAAAGATTACAGTAATTTGAATGAACATCCATCATCTCATATACATACAAAATAAAAGAAAAAAATTTTTTTCCTTGTGATGAGAGCTCTCAGGATTTAATCTCTTAACAACTTTCATATAGAACACACAGCCATGTTCATTCTATTCTTCATGTTGTATAATACATCCCTAGTTCTCATTTATCTGATAACTGGAAGTTTGTACGTTCTGACCACCTTCATCCAATTCCCAATCCCCCCATCACCGGCCTCTGGTAACCACAAATCTGATCTCTTTTTCTATGAGTTTGTTTTCTGAAGTATAATTAACCTACAACACTACGTTAGTTACTGGTGCACAATATGGTGATTTGATATTTCTGTACATTACAAAATGATAACCATAAGTCTAGTTACTATCTGTCACCATACAAAGATACTACATTATTACTGATTATATTCCCCATGCCCATGCCGTACATTTCATCCCCGTGACTCATTTGTTATGTAACTGGAAGTTTGAATAATTCTTTTTTTTTTTTTTTTTTTTTTTTGCTGTACGTGGGCCTCTCACTGTTGTGGCCTCTCCCGTTGTGGAGCACAGGCTCCAGACACGCAGGCTCAGCGGCCATGGCTCATGGGCCCAGCTGCTCCGTGGCATGTGGGATCTTCCCGGACCGGGGCACGAACCTGTAACCCCTGCATCGGCAGGCGGACTCTCAACCACTGCGCCACCAGGGAAGCCCTTGAGTAATTCTTGATTCAAAAAATTTCCAAGCAAGTAACTTTGTCAAGTTTTGTAATGTGGAACTAGAGGTATTCACTGAAATATTTGTTCACCTGCTAGAGTGGTTCCAATGCTGCTTCCTAAACAGAATGGGTGAGAATTGGGTGTTTTCCTGCTATTAAGCCTATTCTGAAATGAATGGCTGGGTAGTACCAAATACTAGGGAATATTCAACAACAGTAAAAATTTTAATGTATCTTTAAAAAGCTGTAAAAATTGTTGTTTTTCTTTTTGCTTAATGCCAAATAGAAAATTAACTCCTTGCCACCATATTCTTATCTATCTGCTTTGTTTGGTAACAATGTCCTATTTCTACATTGATCTGTGTATTTACTTTTGTTATATATGACCTCAAATCTTTTTTTTTTTGCGGTACGCGGGCCTCTCACTGTTGTGGCCTCTCCCGTTGTGGAGCACAGGCTCCGGATGCGCAGGCTCAGCGGCCCATGGCTCACGGGCCCAGCCGCTCCGCGGCATGTGGGATCTTCCCGGACCGGGGCACAAACCCGTGTCCCCTGCATCAGCAGGTGGACTCTCAACCACTGCGCCACCAGGGAAGCCCTCAAATCTTTTTGAAAAAGAAAACTTTCTTTAATCATCCTTAAGAAGTAGAGATGAGGACAGTTCACGAATCTGAAAGAAGTCACCTCGAGTGCTTAGAACTATTTAATTACGGGGAAACCCTGTCAGTCACTGGAGTCTGTTTATAAACCCTATTTCTGGAGAAAAAGAACATTTCTGAAAACAGAATTCTTTGGCATTGGGAATGTGAGTAAAATGCAATTTAAGAGTGTAAGCAGAAATCATTATTTTCTTGGTTATTCAGTATTAGAGAATAAAAGGGATAAAATGAAATCATACCTTGCGAAAGATATCAATTAAAGCAGGTACAGCATTCCTTAATTTCATAGTTGCCACACACTCAAATGTTTTTAGTAATATTTTCAGAGCAGGCTGGATAAAACAAAAAAAATTACACTCATTTTCATGTCTTCTTTCAATACACCTTAAGTTTCTCAAATTCGTTTATGATGAAAAAAAAGTGTTCTCTACAAAGTATTCAACAGAAATGTAACTGCTCAATTATACAAACAAGAAATATAACAGATAAATTAACTTAAAATATTAGAAAAATATATTTTCAGTTACTTACCAGCATTTTAACCATTATGCTGAGGCTCATGACCTGAAATACTTCTTTCAGTAAACAATGTTTGAGTAGAGAATTGAGAAGGTTATTTAGCACTTGTAGATCAAAGTGTATACCCGGAGGGAACTTTCTGTAGTACGCCATAAACGTGTTTGCTAAAAAGGAAGAAGTATATATTAAAGTTATTTGCTGCTTTTAAGATATTCATCTTTCCTAAATTAGAAAATCTTTCCATATTTAAAGATCAAGTAGTATAAATTCATTTTCTTAAAAGGTACACTTCCAGTATCAGAAATACATGATGAACATAAATTAAAGCAGAAGTTAATGGCAATAACATGTTAACCAGGATGTTAGGCACTAGGATTGGGAGCTAACTCATGTGCTATCCCCAAAAAATAGGGCCAGTTAAACTGCCTCATACATAATGGTCTAAACACGAACTCCTAAGGAGCCACACTCCCATGGAGACTTCAGGCAGTGGCCTGTTTAGGGGTGGATGCAGACTATTTTGACATATACCCCTTCTTGCTGTTTTAACCCCCATCAACATGTTGACTCTGGGGATATTTTTATTCCAATTTATGATATAAACATTCTGCCAAAAATTATAACACTTCTTAATTTCCTTTGAGAAAGTAGTTTCTTAACGGACACTTGGGTTGCTTCACATTTTACTGTGAATAATGCTGCTATAAACATGGGTGTACAAATATCTTTTGAGACCCCGCTGTCAATTCTTTCGTGTATATATCAAGAGAAGAACTGCTAGGCCATACAGTAACTCTATTTTTAATTTTTTGAGGAACTGTCATACTGTTTTTCCACAGTGTCTGTACTATTTTACATTCCTGCCGATAGGGTATAAGGGTTCCAATTTCTCCACACCCTCACTAACACTTGTTGTTTTCTGTTTTTTTCAATAGCAGTCATCCTAATGGGTGTAAGGTGGTATCTCAATGTAGTTTTGATTTGCATTTCCCTTAGGATTAGTGATACTGAGCATCTTTTTACATGCTTATTGGCCATTTGTGTACCTTTGGAGAAATGTCTTTTCAAGTACTTTGGCTATTTTTGAATCAGGTTTTGTTGTTGAGTATTAGGGGTTCTCTGTATATTCTGGATACCAATTCTTTATCAGATATATGATTTACAAATACTTTCTCCCATTCTGTGGGCAGCTGTTTTATCTTGCTGATATTGTCTCTTAATGAACGAAATTTTAAATTTTTCATGAAGTTCAATTTGTCTATTTTTTCTTTGTTGCTATTGTCTTTGGTGTCATATCCAAGAAATCACTGCCAAATCCAATGTGTGATGCTTTTGTCTTTATGCTTTCTTCTCAGAGTTTTATTGTTGTACGTCTTACATTAAGGACTTTAATCAATTTTGAACTAATTTTTGTATATAGTGTTAGATAAGGGTCCAATTTTATTCTTTTGCTTGTGGATATTTAGTTTTCCCAGCACTAAAAAACTATCCTTTCACTAGTGAATGATCTTGTCATCCTTCTCAAAAATCATTTGACCATATATGTGAGGATTTATATCCGGGATCTCTAGTCTAGTCCATTGGTTTATATGTCTGTCTTTATACCAGTACCACACTGTTTTGATTACTATAGGTCTGTAGTAAGTTTTCAAGATAGGAAGTATGAGTCCTCCAGGCTTTTTCTTTTTTTTTTTTTTTTCAGGTTTTTTTCTTTTTCAAGATTATTTCGGGATTCCTTGGGGATCACTTGGGAAGTAATGACATTTTAACAACACTAAGTTTTCCAATCTGTGAACATGGGATGTGTTTCCATTGATTTATCTTCAATTTCTTTCAGCAATATTTTGTAGATTTCATTGTACAAGTCTATCACTTCCTTGGTTAAGTTAGTAAGTATTTTATTCTTTTTTATGCTATTGTAAACGGAATTGTTTTTGTAATTTCCCTGTCAGACTGTTCAATGTCAGTGTATAGAAATGCCCAGATATGGATTTTTAATGTTGAGGTAGTTTCCTTTTATTCCTAGTCTTTTGAGTGTTTCTATCATGAAAAGGTGTTGAATTTTGTCAAATGCTTTTTCTGAATCAACTGAGATGATCATGCGGTTTTTCCTCTTCATTCTGTTAATGTGGTGTATTACTCTGATTGATTTTTGTATGTTGAACTAGCCTTGCATTCGAAAAATAAATTCCACTTGGTCACGGTCTATGATCCTTCCAATATACTGCTGAATTTGGTTTGTTAGTTTTTGTTGAGGATTTCGGTATCAATGTTCATAAGGGGTATTGATCTGTAGTTACCTTTTTGGCAGTTTCTTTATCTGGCTTTGGTATTAGGGCAATGGTAGTCTCAGCCTCATAGAATGAGTTAGCAAGTGTTCCCTTTTCAATTTCTGGGAAAAGTTTGAGGATTGATATTAGTTCTTTAAATGTTTGGTAGGACTCACCAGTGAGACCATTCGGTGCAGGGCTTTTCTTTGTCAGAACATTTTTGATTATTGATTCAATCTCCTTACTAGCTGTAGATCTATTCAGATTTTCTATTTCTTCATCATTTAGTCTTGGAAGATTTTGTTTTTCTAGGAATTTGTCCATTTCATCTAAGTTATCCAATTTGCTTGGCACACAATTATTCACAGTATTCTCTTATAATCATTTTTATTTGTGTAGAATCGTATTATTGTCCCCCCTTTTTAAATTTTAGCAATTTCAATCTTCTCTCCTTTTTTCTTAGTCCATCTAGCCAAAGATTTCTTAATTTTGTTGGTCTTTTTGAAACACCAGCTTTCAGTTTTATTGATTTTCTTCTCATTGTTTTTCTATTCTCATTGTTCTCTATTTCATTTATCTCTGCTCTGATTTTTATCATTTCCTTCCTTCTACTAGCTTTAGGTTTAGTTTGTTTTTCTTTCTCTAGTTTCTTAAGTTGTAAAGTTAGGTTGTTGATTTGAGATTTCTTGTTTTTTAACATAAACATTTATACAATAGCTATAAATTTCCCTCTTAAGTACCATTTTCACTCCATCTCATAAGTTTTGGAATGTTGTGTTTCATTTTCGTATGTCTCTAAGTATTTTCTGATTTCCCTTGTGATATCTTCTGTGATCCCTTGGTTGTTTAAAAGTATGTTCGATTTCCACAATTTTGTTAATTTTCCAGTTTTCTTCTGTTACTGGTTTCTAATTCCATCCTGTTGTGATCAGAGGAGATACTTTGTATAATATCTATCTTTTAAAATCTGTTGAGACTTAATTTGTGGCCAAACACATGGTCTATCGGGAAGGTGCCCCATGTGCTCTTGAGAAGAATATGTATACTATTGTTGTTGGGTAAAGTGTTCTGTATGTGTCTGTTAGATCTAGTGTGTATATTGTGTTGAGTCCTCTATTTCTTTACTTATCTTCTGTTTGGTTGTTCTATCCATTATTGTGAGTGGGGTATTAAAGCCTCCAACTATTATTGTAGAACTATTTCTCTCATTAATTCTGTAAGTTTTTGCTTTATGTATTTTGATCGTCTGTCATTAGATATAAATGTTTATACTGCTGCTGTACTGAACCTTTCATTACTGTATATAATATCCTTCTTTTTCTCTTGTAACCTTTTTTGATTTAAAGTCTATTCTGTCTAATATTAGTATAGCCACTCCTGCTCTCTTCTGGTTACTATTTGTATAGAATATTTTTTCCATCCTTTCACTTTCAATCTATTTGTCTTTGGCTCTAAAGTGAACATTTTGTAGACAGCATATAATTGGATAATGTGTTTTTATTCATTCTCCCAATCTATGTCTTTTGAATGGAGAACTTAATCTATTTACTTTAAAAGTAATTACTGATAATGAAGGACTTACTTCTGATTTTGCTATTTGTTTTCTATATGTCTCATAGCTTTTTTGTCCCTCATTTCCTGCATTACTCTCTTCTTTTGTGTTTACCTGATTTTTTTTTTTTTTTTTTTTGCAGTACACGGGCCTCTCACTGTTGTGGCCTCTCCCGTTGCGGAGCACAGGCTCCGGACGCGCACGCTCAGCAGCCATGGCTCACAGGCCCAGCCACTCCGCGGCATATGGGATCTTCCTGGACCAGGGCATGAACCCGTGCCCCCTGCACTGGCAGACGGACTCTCAACCACTGCGCCACCAGCGAAGCCCTAGTTGATTTTTTTGAGTGAGAGTTTTAAATCCTTTTTCATTTCCTTTTGTGCATATTCTATAGCTATTGAGGTTACCGTGGGATTTATACCAGCTTAACTTCAATAATATACAGAAACTCTGCTTCTTTACAGCTTCATCCCCACCCCTTTCAGTTGCTGAGGTCACAAATTACATTTTTATATACTGTGTGCCTGAAAACATTAACTAACAGTTCTTTCAAATGCATCAGTCTCTTAAATAATATGGAAAAGAGGATTTGGAGTTACCAATCAAACTTACAATAATACTAGTTTTTACACTAATAATATACTTTTCTTTAAAGGTATTAGTTTCTTAAATCATGTAAAAAACAGAAAGTACAGTACAAACCATTGTTACAATACTAGCTTTTATAACTACCAATGTATTTACTTTTATTGAGATCCTTATTTCTCCATATGATCTCAAGTTACTGTCTCATGCCCTTTCATTTCACTTTGCAAGCCTCCCTTGAGCATTTTTTGAAGGGCAGGTCTAAAGGAAACAAACTCTCTCAGCTTTTGTTTATCTGGGAATGTCATACCAATAATTTATCCCTCAATTCTGAAGGACACTTTTGCTAGATATAGGATTCTCAGTTGACAGATATTTTCTTTTAGCACTTTGAATATACTGGCCTACTGCCTTCTGGCCTCCAAAGTTTCTGATGAGAAGTCTGCTTATACTCTTATTGGGGATCCCTTGTATGTGATAATTTGCTTCTCTCTTGCTGCTTTCAAGATCCTCTCTTTGCCTCTGGCTTTTGAAAGTTTGATTAAAATGTGTCTTGGCGTGTGTCTCTTTGAGTTCATCTCAGAGTTTGCTGAGCTTCTTGGATATTTATATTTATAACTTTCATCAAATTTGGGAAGTTTTCAGCCATTATTTGCTCAGATATTCTCTCTACCCCTTTCTCTTTCTCTTCTCCTTCTGAGACTTCCACAGTGTTCTGTTTCATGGTGTTCCTCAGGCTGTATTCACTGTTCTTCAAACTTTTTTCTTTCTGTTCCTCAGACCTAATATTTTCCACTCTCCTATCTTCAAGTTCTCTGATTCTTTTGCCTGCTCAAATCTACCTTTGAATCCCTCTAGTGAATTTTTCATTTCAGTTATTGTATTTTTCAACTCCAGAATTTTTCTGGTTTCTTTTTAGGTTTACCTATCTCTCTGATATTTCCATTTTGTTCACACATTATTTTCTTGACTTTCCCCATATCTTCCTTAGTTCTTCAAGCACCTTTAAGACAGATGTTTTAAAATCATTGTCTAATTTATCTGCCATCAGGTCTTTTACAAGGATAGTTTCTGTTGATTTATTTTTTCCTTTGAATAGGCCATATTTTGCTCATTTCTTTGTATGTCATATGACTTTTTGATTGAAAAGTGGGCATTTGAATCCAATAATGTGGTAACTCTGGAGCTCAGAATACATATATTTTAAAATATTTGAAGCTAATAGCTTTTTTCAGTTTATATTTATATAAACAAATTTTTATCTTTTGTGCTTCCTTTGATTACTCTAAACCACAGAAATTATCAACTTTCAAAAATATCTGATTGAAAATGTTAATTCTTTTTACTGAATTACCAACATACTACAATTATTCATTTTGGTGTATGCTAAGCAGTAGTAGTTTTTCACTATGATTTTAGTCAAACAACTTCTGGAAAAAGAATTTTATGTGGAAATTCAAATATAAAACATAAAAATGAACTTTTGGTTAAATAGGGTAATGGGTAGTCCTACCCTCTCAGTACCTCCCCTTGTGAACTAGGTGGTCCCTGAGGCCTCTTTGTAGAGCCTGAGCAGTTAGATCTATACTTTATAGCAGTGATATTCAGAGTTTCTCTTTCTAAGTTGCTATCCAGTTTTCCTAACATCATGCATAAAATGAGCCTTCCTTCCCAAACCCTATGCTCTTTCTAAACAGTAAACCTCTTCATACATAATATCAAGTTTATTCTGAGCTATCTATCTGTTCCACTGATCTAACTTTCTATTTTCACATCAAACATAATTTATGTAGGTTTTTGCCAACTTCCTGCACTTATTCTTCACTATAGGTTTTTATTTTTGTTGTCTGTATTTATTGTTTTATAACTGAATAAACATATATTTTTCCTTTTCCCATACTGGATATTCACACAACCAGAATTATGTTTTGGGGAGTTTTGCATTTTTTCCATGTCATCCTCTTTTCTTCCATATATGTTATGGAATTATTTCTGGAATATAAATGTTCATCCATATCTAACCATATGTAGCTTCTCCTCCTTGGTTATCACAACCTGTCAGGTGACAGGTATATTCCCTATATAAGCTCCCATTACTTCTACCTTAACTACTTCCTCCTTGCTACAGCTGGATTAAGTCCAGACTACCAGTTCCCTCATATGCTTCCTCTAATCCTTAGAGGAGATGATGTCACCAGCAAAACAAACTTGTCAGAGATTTTGTTTTTAGCTAGATGAGATTTTAAGCAGATGAATATGGTGCTCTGTTACTATCATACTATGTGGTTTTGGTGGCTGTGTCAGGGTGACAAATGTAAAGCTTGGTCCCTTCCTCTTGGGACTCACAATGTAGTAGGGGGAGATGGGAGCAGGGAATAGGATGAGGCTGTGGAGTCAGATAAGGGCCTAATAGAGGAGACTATCCTATTTCCTATGAGTAAGCTTTGAAAGATGAATAGGTCTTTGCTATGGGGAAGTGGGATAAAAGAAAGGGATGCTGGGTAGAGAGAGGAGTGCCCTCTCTATTATAACACAGCATGCCCTATTTAGGGAACTGCACAGAACGATGGATGGTGCACTGGCTACAAGGGATAGTGTAAAAAGGAAAGGGCTAATAAGTAAGGAAGATACAGTTTCTGAAAGATCCCTTCAGAAAGATTTTAAGCCAATTAACAATATCCTTTTTCCTGTCTTACAACTGTAAATAAAATTTCTATGTCATGAAAATATTAGTTATGTGAGGGAATTACAGTATTAGGTGGATTATAATTTTTTTATTAACCAAAATGCCACACTTACTATTAATCCTTTCTAAGACCAAGAGAGCTACTCTAAGGCATTCAGTTTTCATACTCAAAAGTACTGAATTTACTTTCAAACTATTAAGACAATAGCACATTGTTTGAAACTCTCGTATTAATAAATTCATAGTAATCATTCCATTGTCTCATACCTGCACGCTGTAGCAAACAAAGCTTGTTGATACTTATATATTTCTTAAACACATCCATACAAACCTATAAAAGTCACGAAAAATATAAAATTACCTTTTTATATTTCGTAAAATCTACACAAATTTCAGTCCTATCTTTTTGCTTTTTCCAATTTTTTTAAGTCAATTGAAAGCAATGGAATAAAGAAGCTGATGTTAGGTTAACTAAGATTTGAAATGTACACTGAATTCATTACAAAAATCTTATTCAGAGAATCTCTGTCAAAGAAATAGTCTAGGAAACAGAGTCAAGATTAGCAATCAACTGGCGAAGGGAGGACATCTTTTACTGGTATAAGGAGAAACACATGGACCAATGGATTAGAACAGAGATCTATAAATAGATCCACTCATACACAATCAGCTGATTTATGACATGGTGATACTGCAGTGCAGTGGGGGAAAGGACGGTTTTGGGTCACCTGGAAATATACATGGGAAAAAATATGTATCTAGACCTTCTCACATCCTAAACAAAAATTAATTCTAGATGGCTTAGAGTTCTAAATGTAAATATCAAGATAAGACAAGAAAACTTTTAAAGGAAAAACATAAAAGAACATCTTCATGATCTTGGCAAAGCTTTCTTGAACGGCATGTAAAAAGTCAACACCATAAAAGGGAAAAAATGGATATGATTGGACTATATAAAGATTAATAATTTTGTTTACCAAAGGCACTTTTAAAAGGGTGAAAAGTTTGACCCACCTCCTAGAGAAATGGAAATAAAAACAAAAATAAACAAACGGGACCTAATGAAACTTAAAAGCTTTTGCACAGCAAAGGATACCATAAACAAGACCAAAAGACAACCCTCAGAATGGGAGAAACTATTTGCAAATGAAGCAACTGACAAAGGATTAATCTCCAAAATATACAAGCAGCTCTTGCAGCTCAATATCAAAAAAACAAACAACCCAATCCAAAGATATACAGCTTGCCAACAAACACATGAAAGGATGCTCAACACCACTAATCATTAGAGAAAAGCAAATCAAAACTACAATGAGGTATCACCTCACGCCAGTCAGAATGGTCATCATCAAAAAATCTACAATCAATCAATGCTGGAGAGGGTGTGGAGAAAAGGGAACCCTTTGCACTGTTGGTAGGAATGTAAACTGATACAGCCGCTAAGGAGAACAGTATGGAGGTTCCTTAAAAAACTAAAAATAGAACTACCATATGACCCAGCAATCCCACTACTGGGCATATACCCTGAGAAAACCATAATTCAAAAAGAGTCACGTACCACAATGTTCATTGCAGCTCTATTTACAATAGCCAGGACACAGAAGCAACCTAAGTGCCCATCGACAGATGAATGGATAAAGAAGATGTGACACATATATAATGGAATATTACTCAGCCATAAAAAGAAACGAAATTGAGTTATTTGTAGTGAGGTGGATGGACCTACAGTCTGTCATACAGAGTGAAGTAAGTCAGAAAGAGAAAAACAAATACCATATGCTAATACATATATATGGAATCTAAAAAAAAGAAAGAAAAAGTGGTTCTGAAGAACCTAGGGGCAGGACAGGAATAAAGACGCAGACATAGAGAATGGACTTGAGGACACAGGGAGTGGGAAGGGTAAGCTGGGACGAAGTGAGAGAGTGGCAATGACATATATAGGCTACCGAACGTAAAACAGATAGCTAGTGGGAAGCAGCTGCATAGCACAGGGAGATCAGCTCGTGCTTTGTGACCACCTAGAGGGGTGGGATAGGGAGAGTGGGAGGGAGACGCAAGAAGGAGGGGATATGGGGATATATGTGTATGTATAGCTGATTCACTGTGTTATACAGCAGCAACTAACACAACAATGTAAAGCAATTATACTCCAATAAAGATGTTAAAATAAAATAAAATTAGAGATTTAGCTAAGCAAAAATAAATAAATAAACACATAAAATAAAAGGGTGAAAAGGCCTGTTGGTGGAATGTAAATTGGTACCATTATGGAGCACAGTATGGAGGTTCCTTAAAAACTAAATACAGAACTACCATATGACCCAGCAATCCCCCTCTTGGGCATATATCTGGAGAAAATCATAAATTGAAAAGATACATGCACCCCAACATTCATTGCAGCATTATTTACAATAGCCAAGACATGGAAACAATCTAAATGTCCAATGACAGAGGAGTGGATAAAGAAGATGTGGTACATATATACAATGGAATATAAGTCATAAAAAAGAATGAAATAATGCTATTTGCAGCAAGATGGATGCAACTAGAGATGATCATACTAAGTGAAGTAAGTCAGAAAGAGAAAGACAAATATATGATATTGCTTATATGTGGAATCTAAAAAAATGGTACAAATGAACTTATTTACAAAATAGAAATAGAGTCACAGATATAGAAAACAAACTTATGGTTTACCAGGGGGAAAGGGGGAGGGGAAGGGATAAATTGGGAGATTGGAATTGACATATACATACCACTATATATAAAATAGATAACTAATAAGGACCTACTGTACAGCACAGAGAACTCTACTCAATACCCTGTAATGACCTATATGTGAAAAGAAACTAAAAAAGAGTGGATATATGTATATATATGTAACTGATTTACTTTGCTGTACACATGAAACTAACACAACATTGTAAATCAACTATACTCCAAAAAAATTAAAAAAATAAAAGGATGAAAAGGCAACTTGTAAAGCAGTAAAAGTTACTTGCAATATGTATATCCAACAAAGCATTTGTATCCAGAATATGTAAAGAATTCTTAAGATGGACAAGAAAAAGATAATCCTCTAGAATACAGGCAAAATATTTAGATATTTACAGAAAGGGGATATTCAAACACCCACCAAACATTGTGAAAGATGCTCAACTTCATCAGTCACCAGGGAAGGTACCACTCCCTACCCACTAGAATGGCTTAAATTAAAAGGCTGATAACACCAAGAGCTGGTGAGGATGTAAAGCAACCAGAACTCTCAAACATT
The DNA here is from genome assembly GCF_026419965.1 of Kogia breviceps. Taxonomy (NCBI): domain Eukaryota; kingdom Metazoa; phylum Chordata; class Mammalia; order Artiodactyla; family Physeteridae; genus Kogia; species Kogia breviceps. The sequence continues at coordinate 47,691,275 of NC_081319.1, read as the reverse complement.
GCTGGTTAGAGTGTAATTTCGTAAACCACTTTGGAAATCTGTCTGGCAGTATCTACTAAAGTTGAATATATGTACACCCTTTGACCCAATAATTCCCGTTTTAAGTATAACCCATCAGAATGTGTTCATATGTTCACCAAAAGACATGCAGAACACTACTGTATTTACCAAATTTAGAAACCACCCATCAAAAGCAGTATTTATCAACAAAAAACATTTTGATATACTCATACAATGGAATATTTAATATTATACAGCAATGAGAAAGAAACATCTACAATTAAGTAAAAAAGTACAGATGAATGTCAAAAATGTTGAGTAAAAGCAGCCAGAAACAAAATAATACAAATTGTATGATTCCATTTATGTAAAGCACAAAATCAGGCAAATCTCATATATTAGGAGTTGATGAAAATCTGAATTAAAACATATGACTGAGATGGTTATTAAAACAATCTCTACTTCAAAGACTTAACATATTTTACCTTTTCATCCCCTTGCTCAGGCACGTGAGCAAACTTGCACTGTGATCGCTCACAGCCACGTAATGTATTAAAATGAAATTTGCAATATCTATGGGGTATCATCAACCCTAGGGGCTTCTGGAACACCTAGAAAATTAGACAAATTCCCTTTCTGTATTAATTGTAAAACACTTACTGCAATCAAGTGAGAAAGTATTTGAAACCACCAGAAAAATTAAACATCCAAAAAAGTATCACGATAAATTGTTTGCTGACTTGATAAAAAGTAACTCCAAACAATTTATATTTTTAAAAATTATGAAAAATATCAATTTAAAGTTACTTCTCTGAATTTTTGCAATTTCCTTTAGTGTAAAACTTTTATATTTCATCAGTTACTACCATTTTACTCTAAGTGGTTTTAAAAGTTTATACTTTCCCTCCTCCTTTTCATGTGCCTGCCCTTTTAACTTGTATAAAAAGTTAATTCTGTAATAATATGCGTATTTCAGATGCATTTATTAGAACCAAAAATTTCCTTAGCTTTTCTGATTAACGGAAAAAGGCAATGAGTGAAAGCTTTTTACAACAGGCTTTTCCTATCAATTGCTTTATATCATTAGCTTTCTCCCTCATCACAGAGAACTATTCATCCTGTATTTTCTGTTTTGGATATCCCATCCCCCACCCTTCTGCCTTAAACCTGTTATACTGTTTGTGAATATCCTCTGAATCGCTACCCATTTTCTGTCCCTTACCACCAACCCCCATTTAAAATCCATAAAATGTCCAGAACTGCTTAAATGATGATAGGGAAATTAATCAGGAAGCCCCAAAGTACAAGCTTATAGGATTTTTTTTAATGGGGTGCTTACCCCTACATTTTTTTCCCTCTTAAATATTTCACAAATTTCAGGATCCTGCGGCTTTAGAAGAGAATGTTTTCCTGGAAATCTGAAATCTAGAAATGATTAAGAATGACATTACATTCCAATATGTTACAACTTATTCCTTTCATAACAATCAAACAGATGACTACTATTATCTGCTTTAATATTTCACTTTGGACTTCTTGTGCTCAGTTCAAGGTCTGCTGCTGTGGTATGTTCCTGTGAAATATACAGTAATTTATATCTTAGGTGTTCCTTAAGGATGACTAGATCTGAACTTAATATTTTAAATTCATTATAAGCTAAAGATGCTTTCTTAAAAGCCTTACATCGCAGAATTGAGTACTATATTCAAATGATTGTAAGTTAAACAGACAAATATTACACACAATAAACCTTTCTTAGGGAAGAAAACTACTGACAAACCCAGGTGCTATGGACCGACTGTGTCTCCCCCCCAATTCATATATTGAAGCCTTAACCCCCGAAGTGACTGTGTTTGGAGTTAGGGCCTTTTGCAGAAGTAATTAAGGTTAAATGGGGTAGTAAAAATGAGGCCCTGATCTGACAGAATCAATGTCTTTATAAGAGACACCAGAGAGCTTTCTCTCTCTCTCTCTTTCTTTCTCTCTCTCTCTCTCTCTCTCTCTTTCTCTCTCTCTCCCCCCATGCACATGCACCAAGGAAAGGCCATGTGAGGACTCAGTGAAAAGGCTGCCGTCTGTAAGCCAGGAAGACAGCCAGAAACTGAACTCCACTAGAAACTTGATCTTGGACTTCTAGCTTCCAGAACTGTGTGAAATGAATATTTGTTGTTTAAGCCACCCTGTCTGTGGCATTTTGTTGTGGCAGCCCGAGCTGACTATTATACCAGGGATCATTATCCCTTAATGTTAGTCTTTTAAAATGAGAATTAGGACATTTAAAAATTATTTTTTCTAAAGATAACACAAAAATGTTTTTTATCTTAAGTAATTTCACTTTTCATTTTGGCAGCATCCAGATATAATTTGGGACAAGTTGACGTTTTTGCTGCATAGCTTTGCAGTACTTTTCATTATGAAACCTGTAAAGCTTTTTAAGCTAAAACATGTGATCATCATGGGCTTGCTGCTATAGTAAACAACACCAGGCAGCATGAAGTCAGTAATGGGAGGTCCGGAAGAGTTAGGTGTGAGCTACATACACAAGAGGATTTTATTGTTTCTAAATTAATTCTTCAATCTAGTTTATTTTTTCACAGCATTATGAATTATCAAAAAAAGACACAAATTCTAAACTACATTCTAAATTTCTAAAACACTCACTTAAAATATGAATATTTTAGGTATAAACTATAATTTACCTATACTACCACTATCGCATAAATATAGATATCTCAGAAGTTGTTCCATCAAAAGTACTAACTAAAGGTACACAAACCTTCTACTCTTAGCATAACCTATACTTGTTTCAATTTTTCTTTTCTTTTGTTTTTTGGGCCCTGCCACACAGCTTGCGGGATCTTAGTTCACTGACCAGGGATTGAACTCGTGCCCCCTGCAGTGGATGTGCAGAGTCCTAACCACTGGACTGCTGCCAGGGAATTCCTTCAATATTTTTCTTAACTTTTTTGTTTTTGGGGGAAAAATCTCCTGTATCATTTCTATATTATCAAAAGCCAACAGAATTTTACTAAGAAAATTGTACCATTCATCCAGGGCTTCAGTAATGTGTCTTCCTGATGAGCACTTAGATTCAAAGGTGGCACTGGCACTGATAAGCACAGAGGTTTGGGGCCCAGTGCTGCCAACTGACATTCACCAACCACATTCTCTGTATTTTTAGAATCATTGCTGTGTGAACAGAAAAACAAAAATCAGGATTTAAATTTATTCTAAAAACATAAAGTAATGAGAATCAAATAAGTAGAAACACATCCTAATGATAGTATTGATGTAATCTACATACTATGCTGTGTACTACCATCATATAGTATGCTTCTTCAGTATTTTCAAAAGGTTGTTCCTGCCTTCTTAACTAGAAAACTCATACTTGTTAAATGGCTAGGGTATGGGTAGAAGTGGGGTGGTGGGGTTAAAATCAGAACGAAGTATTTCTGATCATGTCAGACAAAAGGTTTGAGGAAGAACTGGACTAGCATCCAAATCCAGAAAAAATCATGCAATGATTCTATTAATAGTGCAATAAAATAAATGAATTGTAAGTTACTCTTCAGGACATGTATATATAATAAATTTATACATGTACTTGAGACCTTCCTTTGGGAAGAAGGTATAAGAAATGTATTGTTCTAGGCTACTGATTTAAACAGCTTTGACTGTGTTCTAATATGTGAGATCCTATATAGCCAATTTAAAAAAAAACTTAATTTGGAGGTCACTTACCTAGAAAAATAAATAACTTAAGCAAGGGGGAGGGTGGAAAGTACCTCAGAGCTATCAGATATAAATGAATTTACTTTTTCGGAGAAAGACTTATACCCTCATTCAGATACTACAGTATTTCACCTTACACACAATTCTAATAAAGCTTTTTCAGCTGGGGTTCCCTTGGCCAGCGGAAAGTAAAAATAGTAAGAAAAGGGGCCAATGCTTATAACAGTTGAAACCTAGTAGCACTGATGGGAGTTCAATAATTTCACACAAAATAAATATATTTGTTTCTCTTCCCAACTTGGGATATCATTGCTATGTGCAATTATCATACCCCCTCCAAATAAAACAAAATAAAAGCAGTAACATAAAACAAATATGAATTATGGAATTTTATAGATGGAAAAGATTATCTAGAAAAATTCTTCTATTTTGATTGGGTAATGAAACCCAGGGTAATGTGGTGACTTACCCAATGTCACACTCCTGCTCATTATGGCAAAGCCAAAGTGATGACAAAACTCTGCAGGATGCAAATACTTAGCTTGTAAGCAAAATGTTTTTAATAGGAAAAAAAAAGTTAACCTTGTCACATTTTCATTTTAAGATCTTCAAGTGGGCATGAACCATACGGGCTTCTATGCCAATCTAATTCTTACCTAGGCTTTTCTTTAACATAATGGTTCTCAAACTTGAACATGTAGCAGGATTAGTTGGTGACCTTCTTGAAACACAGACTGATGGGCCCCATTTCCAGAGTTTCTGATTCAGTAGGTCAGGGGTGGGAACAAATAATTTACATTTCTGACAAGTTCCCACATGATGCAGCTGCTCCAAGGACCACACTTTGAAAAACACTGCCTTAACATAAAAGAACTTGAACATATTTGTCACCTGACTTGACTGTGTCTTGCCTCAACAGCAAAACATGTGTGGGGGGTGGACCAAATTACCTCCAAGGTGTCCTCTAAATCTAAATTTGGTATCTGAATATGTTCCAGTGAGTGTACTGTAGCTCTCAGTACTAATCGCTGCAGACATAGAAGATACCTGCAAATTGCAATGTTCATCTGATTTCAGCTAGTCTTACCTTCATAGAAGTCACATACACATCTTTTTTTTCTTTTGTTTTATCACTATTCCTCATTCCTCCCTCAAAAAATATTTTAATGGCTCCAAACACTTAGTGATAGCTTTAAGGTAACTTACAATATCCCTGACATCTGTATACACCTGACACATTAATTAAATAATATCCATGTATTGTTTATGGCATAGTAGCCCAAGTATATACAGGAGAGAATGAAAAATATGCTCAAGGTACAAATTACATGAATGACTATTTTAACATTATGTAATTAAAAATTATGTTACAGACCTTTTGCAAACTTCATAAATATCTTCTTTTTCTTCTTGAATAGTCACCTTGTCCAAAAATCTACACTGTGAAGAAATTATGGTTAAAGAGTATAAGTGACTATCTCTGCATTCCATATTAGGCTATGAGGCTTACCAGATCAGAATGTACTAGATGTTAATTAAATGACTAGCTTATGGTCAAGCAGGAAAATAATTCTACTGTACATTATTTAAAATATGAACACTGATTTTAAAATTTCTGCTGTTGAGAAAAACTAATATAAATCAATATATTTTTCCCAGTTTTTGATGTCAGCTTTAGTTATGCAAGCCACCATTTCAACTTATTTTGGACAATTAAACTTATATTTCTTTTTACTCAGAAAAAACCAGCTTTGAGTGATTTTTACTTTTAGGTGGTATTTACCAACATAAATGTATTTTTCATTGGAAATATTTATATGTATTTAAAACATTGCTACACTTAAAGCACTTTACAATTAGTAATTAGTGTTTTGGGAATTGTGATTCTCTAATTATAAGAAAATTATACATACTAGACCTTTGAAAAAATAGGCACCAAGAAAATAAACACCCCAAATCACCCATCATTTGGGCAGCCAGAGATAACCACTTAATATCTTCCTTTATATGTTTTTAGTCTTTTTGAAGTACACAATCATATTTTACAATAGTGATACACACTATATATACAATTGTAACTATAAAAATCAACTGAGTAACATGAAACACTAGCAAATAGAAAGATATAGCATGTTCCTGGATGAGAATGTTAAAGGTAAAAAATGTTAATAGCCTGCAAATTAATTTATACGTTTAAAAAATTACTTTACAACGTGTGTGTAAAGCTCTTAGAAGAGCGTAAGAATAGCCAAAAATATTTTAGATTTATAATACATGTTAGTATCTTTTAAAGCAAGCCTTCCTGACTTTTTATTTTTCAAGTAACTGACAGTATGGAATTGGTACAGAACCTGAGCAATTAATGAAATAAAAGACAAGTAAAAGAATCATTCTAGGCTTCCCTGGTGGCGCAGTGGTTGAGAGTTCGCCTGCCGATGCAGGGGACACGGGTTTGTGCCCTGGTCTGGGAAGATCCCACATGCCGTGGAGTGGCTGGGCCCATGAGCCATGGCCGCTGAGTCTGTGCGTCCGGAGCCTGTGCTCCACAACGGGAGAGGCCACAACAGTGAGAAGCCCACCTACCGCAAAAAAAAAAAAAATCATTCTATACATAAAAATTGAAACTATTAAAGATGGCATCTGAAATCTGTGAGGAAATGATTCAATAAATAGTAATAGAACAACAGGCTAGCTGACTGGATGGAAAAAAGCTTGGTACCAATTCACCATATGCCAAAATACTTTAGGTTCATTAAAGATTTAAATATAAAAAATACTGAAAGTATCAAAAATAAAATAAAGGTGAGTAGTTATATACTTTGGAGGCTGGAAAAAGCCTAAGCTGACACCAAAGGCAGAAACCATGAATTATGTTACTGGTAGGTTTGAATACAAACATTTAAAATATTTTCATATGCTAAGATGACAAAAGTCACCTGTCAAAATAAGAACAGAAAGGTTACATTGTTTCTACATTTTTTCTTCCAAGATAAAATTTAGATTTATATTGATAAAAAATTTAAACATAATAAATAACACCAAAAAAGCACTAGAAAAAGATACAGGTGCACACTTTTAATCCAGAAACGGAGGTTTCTCTAAATACAACTCATAACTCAAATATCATAAAATAAAACATACATATGAGGGGTTTCCCTGGTGGCTCAGTGGTTGAGAATCTGCCTGCCAATGCAGGGGACACGGGTTTGAGCCCTGGTATGGGAAGATCCCACATGCTGCGGAACAACTAGGCCCGTGAGCCACAACTACTGAGCCTGTGCTCCACAACAGGAGAGGCCACGACAATGAGAGGCCTGCACACCGCGATGAAGAGTGGCCCCCGCTCACCCCAACTAGAGAAAGTCCTCGCACTGAAACGAGGACCCAACACGCCAAAAACAAATAAATAAATTAAAACAACAACAACAACAAAAAACCCCACAAAAAACCACATACATTTGACTAAATAAAAATAAAAAGCTCCTAAACCAAGTCAAACACAAATGAAAAAACAGGAAAAAGTATGGCAACATATAACAAAGAACAAATATGCTTAATATATGAAAAGTTCCTGCAAATAAAAAAAGATCAAAATCCCAAAAGAAAAATGGGCAAAGGATGTAAAAAAGAAGTTCACAGAAGAAAATGTAAATGGCTTTTACACATACTAAAAGATGCTTAACTAGACTCATAAGAGAAAAGCAAATGAAAAGTCATTTGTAAAAATGTACAGATGGACAAAAATAAAAAAATTTTAATACTGAGTTGGTGAGTGTGTGGGGGAGAAAACTGTCATTCCCATACAATGTTGATGGAAGCATAAATCAAAGCAATCTCTATGTAGGGCAATCTGAAAATTCTACTTCTAAGAATTAATCCAAAAATGCTTGCACATATGCAAAATGCCTTATGCTCAAGGATGCATAATGCAACAATGTTAAAATAGCAAAAAATGGGAACAAACCAAGTGTCCATCAACAGTGTAACTTGTTGAATAGAGTATACCCATATAGTGGATAATTATATAATTGTAAAAACAAAGTATCATTACATATATGGAAAGGAAACAATCTCCATTATACATTAAGTTAAAAAAAGACAAAGAATGGTAAGTTGTCATTTGTATAAAATTAAAAAGAATACACAATAGGTCCAGTTTGAGAAATGGCAAATAAGTTATCTCTTATTAGGCTAATCCTTCTTCAGGTAACAACTATAACTCTCAGATGAACTATAAAAAAAGACTGCCTGAAAACACTGGAGAGTTATGAAAAGTAGGCAGAATCTGGAGGGAAAGAGGGAATGACACTGGGTAACAGTCCTGTTTTTATGGATTTATTCTTAAAGAGAGGCCTTAATTGGTTGGAACCACTGGGAAAGGCTAAAAATTTGCCATACTGACACAAAGAACCAGAAGACAGAGTACAGGGCAAAGTCAGAAACTGGGAAGTGAGACTGGGAATCCTGGAAACAGGAGAGCCTAAGAGAGAAAGCCCCCAAATCTGCTTTAAACTTGGTTCAAATCTCCAGCTGACCTTTGAACTACACCTTTGTAAGGTAGACTCCAAAAAACCCAGATGACACTAAACGAACTGAATAAACATTTCAACTGCCTACTACCGCAGGGGAGTAACCTGGAGGCCAAGTCCACCCAAGTTAAAACCTAAGCATGCAATTACCAGACAGCCCAGCAACTGCAAACCTGGGCATTTATTTCAAAATACCAAAGTTACAGAGATGAAAAACATATTAATGGTTACTAAGGTTACGGAAGTTAGGGGTAGGGAGGGATATGTGACAAAGGGGTAGAATAAGGAATATCTTTGTAGTGATGGCATAATTATCTTTTTTTTTTTTTTTTTTTTTTGCGGTACGTGGGCCTCTCACTGTTGTGGCCTCTCCCGTTGCGGAGCACAGGCTCCAGATGCACAGGCTGAGCGGCCATGGCTCACGGGCCCAGCCGCTCCACAGCATGTGGGATCTTCCTGGACCTGGGCACGAACCCGTGTCCCCTGCATCGGCAGGCGGACTCTCAACCACTGCGCCACTAGGGAAGCCCAGCATTATTATCTTGATTGCAGTGGTGGCTACAAAAATCTGCACACTTGGTAATATACACAGAACTACACACATAATACCAAATTTCTGCTTCTGATATTGTGCTTTAAGATGTAATCATGGAGGAAAACTACTTTTGCAACTTTCTGTGAATTTACAAGTGTTTCACAATAAAAATTAAAAAGTACACTAGCATTTCAACTATCTGGGGCTCAAAACTAGAATCATTAAGCAACTACTACCATGGTAAATCTAAAAATTGTTATATATGGATTCTGGGTATAACTGATATACAAGAGAAAGAAAAAACAAGGTCTATGGAAAAGACAGAAATATATATACATGTAAAAGATCAGTAAGGAAGCATTTTTCAAAACTAAGAAGACCATGCATAAAAGCAGAAAAGTGGTAGGCTAGACATATGTCCTATAAATCAACCTATTTACCCTCTAAAGTTCCTAAAATATAAGGTGAGAGATGGATAAAGTTTGTTAATTCCCAAATTTTAGGGCCAGATATTTTAAAGACAAATATTATTGACAGGGTCATGTACCAGTATTTTCTAAAGAGTTGCTACTTTGAAGCTTACCATGGTATCAGAAAAATAAAAGTATCACTCCCCCTCCCTTAAACAAATCCAAAAAGTAGTACCACACTAGGAAGCAGCTAAATGATTTTGGGGATTATTTTTAAAAGAGCTAATATTGAAAATAGTCTACATCTTTAAATATTTAGCTTTAAGAACTCAGTGAATTCCAGCAAACATCTCTTAAAATCTATCCTTGCAGAATTGAAAGCAAAAAGTCTTCTCTTCTGCTTGAAGTAGAACAGAGTACAAACCGTTTATTTTTTAATGTTTTAGAGCAAAGGTTGGAAAACTATAGCCTGCAGGCTGCCTGTTTTTGTAAATAAAGTTTTATTTGAACACAGCAATTGACATTTGTTTACATATTGTCTATGGCTTCTTTCTCCTTACAATAACAGAGCTGAGTAGCTAGGACAGCAACCATATGGCCCACAAAGCCAGACAAATATTTACCATCTAGTCTTAAAGAAAAGGTTTGCTGACCCCTGCTATAGAGTCAAGGGATTCTACTGTGTGATCCTGGACAAGATACTAAGTCTCAGGTTTTCCATCTGCAAAGGGAAATAGCAGTACACACTTCATGTGCAGTAAAGGATTAACTCAGTAAATTTGGGTTGTCCACATGCCATATGTTAAAGGCCTGGCCTGTGACCTGCTCCTAGAAGGTAACTTCTAAGCCCTTGGAATATGCTGCCTGATTGTGTGTCTTTGTTTACCTGGGTGTCTGGGATCACAACAGATAGTGTAAGCTAACAGTGTAATTTATGGAAGAGGCCTTGGGCCACTCCAGAAAGTCTTTGTGATTTATGACGGAGTCCTTGAGCCATGTAGTATCAGCTTGACCTCTGGAGGGACTGGATGGAGACTGAGTGACTAAGGTCAGCTACGCAGGTGGTCAACCATGCCTATGTGACTGACTCCAATAAAAACCCTGACCAAGCTTCAGGCAAGTCCCTGGCTGGCAATATTGTTTTTGTCATACATCACTCCTGGGAGAAGCAAGCAGTGTCCACGTGACTCTATTGGGAGAGAAAAACTGGAAGCTTGTACTCAGTTTCTCCTGTGCTCTGCCCTATGTGACTCTTTCTTTTGCTGACTTTAATCTGTATTCTTTCACTGAAATAAACTGTAACCTTGAGTTACAATAACAGCTTTGCCAATCTCTGTGAGTTCTTCTAGCAAATCACTGAACCTGAGGGTGGTTTTGGGAACTCCTGAACAGCACCTCCTTATATCATAGGGATAAGATATAACCAGTGCTAAGTCTCTAGCACTGGCTGGCTGGCATTTAATAAAGGCTCAATACATACTGTCTGTTATCATCAAACCATTAAGCAAAAACTTTGTGATATTTTTATGCATGCTACAGGACATTTCTAACATTTAAAGACTATTTTTTTAAATGTGGACCATTTTTTAAAGTCTTTATTGAATTTGTTACAATATTGCTTCTGTTTTATGTTTTGATTTTTTTGGCCCCAAGGCATGTGGGATCTTAGCTCCCCAACCAGGGATCAAACCTGCACCCCCTGCATTGGAAGGCGAAGTCCTAACCACTGGACCTCCAGGGAAGTCCCTAAAGACTATTTTCAAATGAGGTTCACATTCAATATTCATTCAACAACCATTTGGGACTTCCCTGGCAGTCCAGTGGTTAAGAATCTGTGCTTCCATTGCAGGGCACACAGGTTTGATCCCTGGTCGGGGAACTAATATCCTGCATGCCATGTGGGGCGGCCAAAAAAACCCAATCATTTGTGTTATTACTCTGTATCAGCCACTGCTCTAGGTGCTGAAGATTCATTTGTGAGCAAAATGGACAAAAATCTTTGCCTTTATGGAGTTTCATTCTAGCAGGAAGAGACAGAGATAAACATAAATAAGTAAATGTAAAGTATATTACATCATGATAAGTACAAGAAAGGGGGATATGAAATGTTGACAGAACGGAGAATACTGGAATTTTAGGTTGGATGGCTAGGGGAGGTCTCTCTGAGAACATGAAATTTGAGTAAAGATGTGAAGGAAATAAGAAAGTAAGCTATATCTTTTTTTTTTAAGAGATAAAATGGCAAGGGCAAAGGCCGTGAAGTGGGAGAAAGCCTGGTTTGTTCCAAGAACAAACAAGGAGGCTAATGTGGTCAGAGTAAAATGGATAAGGAGAGTAGTCAGAGATCAGAGAGGTAACAACGTAGGGGAGGGGTAGCGGGAACAGGTAAAGGGCCATGTAGGTCACAGTAAGGAATCTGAATATTAAAAGCCACTGGAGAGTTTGAAGCAGAAGAATAACATGATCTAATTTATGCTATGTTGAGAATAAACTACAAGAGGACAATACCAGAAGCTGGAGAAATGTTAGGAGACCACTGCAGTAATTCAGGCAGGAGATGATATTAGGCGGGGCCTGGCCCTGGGCCTGTGTGGTATGTGTGGGAGTGATGAAAAGTGAATAATTTCCAGACATCATCTGAAGCTAAGGCCAACAAGATTTCCTTACAATCTGGATATGGAGTAAGAGAAAAAGAAAGTAAGGAAATCCAAGGTTTTTGAGCCTAAATAACTTATAAAGGATGGAGTTGCCTTTAATAGGAAAGGGGAAAATTACAGGAACGGCTGGTTTGTGGTAGAGTAGGGGACATCTAACAGGAGGTCAGTTTTGAACACGTTAAGTTTGAGAAGTGTAATTGGACTTTTAATTTCCACTTTCCAAGTGGAAAAATCAAGTAGGCAACTAGACAGAACGGTCTGCAGCTCAGAGACGAAGTTCAAGCTGGAGATATCAATTTGAGAGTCTGAGCACACAGATGGCATTCAATGCAATGAGGTTGGATGAGACCATCTAAGGAGCAAATCTAGATAGGAAAAAACAACAGACTCCTGGTCTAGGCAACTGGGTCGCTCCAACATGTAGAGGTCAGGGAGATCAGGAGAGACCAGCGAAACCAACTGGGAAGTTGCAGACAGACAGGACACTAGGCATGCATGTCTAACCTGAAAGCCATGTGAAAAAAATGTTTCAAGGAATGCGTGATCAACTGTTAAATACTGGTGATAGGTTAAGTAAGATTAAGACTGAACTAAGTCTATTAGATTCAGCAACGAGCAGGTCACTGGAGAGTTTAAGACAGGTAGTTTTGGTGGAGGTGAAGGTGAGTATCTTTGGAACTGGAGGAGAGAAACTGGGGATAGAGGGTCTAGACAAGTCTTTGGAGAAATAGGACTACAGGTGAGAAGGAAAATGGGACCATGAAAGTGTATTTTTGGTTTTGTTTGAAGATGGGAGAAAAGCATGCTTATGTTTAAGAGAATGCTCCAGTAATGAAAGGAGAATTACTGGAGCAGTATTTTAAGAGAGGGAAGAGATGGATTCTAGCACACAGGTGAAGGGAATAGCCTTGGCCTGTTCATCCAGTGTAACAGAAGTGAAGCTGGAGTTTTGGGAACAGGTGCAGGTAGGTGGCCTAATGTATTGGTAGGAACTTAGGAAGTTCTTTTCCAATTATTTCAATTTTCTTGGTAGGTAGGAAACAAGTAGGAAACAAGGTTGTTAGCTATGAGGACAAATGAGGAGGAATAAGGAGAAAGAAGAAAACATGAAATAGTTGTCTAGGAGTCAACTAAATTATTCAAAAGGTTAAGACAATCATACACATTATCTGGCAGATAATTGATACCCCAAATTTTCTCCATATCACACACCAGTGGTATGTTCCAACATCAAGTTAGGTTTAGCTCCAATTCCTATGCCTTCTATATCTGTGGTCGAATAACCGATGCTTGCATTCATAGCACTCAGGCACTATGATATTCTAAAATTTCAAAGAAGATCAAATGATATTCAGTACTTTATACTTAGTGAGGCAGGAAGATATGTAACAATTTAGAAAGACTTACATAGGTTTGAGAAGAACTTTAGGATTCTAAAAAGCTAAATATATAATTAAACAGCACACCCCATTTTCCCAGACAAGTGAAACTCTATTAATACTGTGCTTATGGCAAGCATCAAGCTGTATGTCCCATGGCCAGAATGACGTGACTCTTTTACTCAACAAAAAGGCCATTCCCTTGTCACCTGACAGCACTGCTAAGATGGACTTCTGTATTTACCACTATTTGGACCAAGAAATAAGAAAATGCAAAAGATTCCCTAGTACCTTTTCATCCAAGTCTGAACTTTTTGTGTGTTCACTGACGTCTCCCAGTTTTTCATTTGAAGAAGTCTCATTAGTAACTTCACCTAAGGAAATGTTTGCACCTTTGGAATCAAATTTTATCTCACTTGCTGAAAAGAAATAATATTCAACTGTAGAAACTTTAAATGACAAAATAACCAAGTCATTTAAAGACTGTTCTAAAAATGAGTTAGAATTCAGAGACTCTTTTAAAAGTCCAATGTGACAAATATGAAGCAGCATTTTCAGCAAATTATACATTTATTCCTCCCTCTCTATCAAAATAACTCCATTACATGGTATAAAAAGAATTGGCAGTAAGACAAAATTGAGACATAAAGATAAATTTAAGAATCTTTCTTGATTATGTCCATCTATTTTTCAATATATTTTTAAAACTTGAAAGTTTTTGAAATTAACTTTCAAATTATTTCCTGTAAAGATTCAGTTATTTAAACTTAGGATTAGCTATTATTAAAAAAATATTAAAAAGGACTCAGATTTAAAATGTGGTAAAGCTTAAATATATATTTCAATTTCAAAAATGAGACTACAAAAATTGCTAAGGTCAATTATCTTTTGTAGACAAAGCCTAACAAAGTTATTTCTTAAATAATCAACTGGAAAATTTCTCAAAATCTGATCTGCCAACCAGGCAAAACTGAGGAAAACTGACAAACTGTAAAACGTGGATGACAGACTCTAAAATGAAAAGCTTCCTATTTTAATGAATTCATTCTGACTATGCCTAAATAGAGATATAAAAATACTTCAATATTACACATTCTGAAAATGTCAAATTTTACCTGCTGACAAGGAAGCACAGATCTCTGACTTCATCAATTCAGGATCCAGCACAGGGAGTTCTCTACTATAAAGCAAACAGAGCTTACACATTATAACATATTCTAGCAGAACTATCCACTCTTCTAAACATTACACAATACTAGCTTTAGCAGCTGGTGAACATCAGCTCAAGTCCTCGAAGGCCAGAGTACTATTCTGGGATAGCACACCCAAGCAGATTCTGCATTTGGTTCTTTCACCACATTCACCACAACTGTTAGGGAGTGCTGCCACTCAAACTTTGTTACTCAGAGAGAACTCATGATATATACCAAGCATTTAAAACATTTTTAAAGTATTACACCAATGCAAGATAATGTTTACCTCCTACTCTTAAGCGCGTGTATGTATGTCTTACTGCCAATGTAAAAGGAAGAGTGTGAGAGCAGTTTGAGTCTCTTTTTGTAGTCTCTGAAGACAACCTAAGGTCTAAAGGTAACAGCTATGGAGATCAGAGTTAAACCAACCTGGGTTCAAATATTGCTCTGTCACTTACTATGTCAACCGTGGCAAAATTATTTAAATTCTTTGAGTCTAACCATACCTGTAAAATGAGAATACCACCTACCCACAAGGTTATTGTGAGGATTAAGTAAGATAAAATGTTCTTAAAGCCAATGGCATAGGCTCAACAAATGAAAACTACAGCTATAGGAGCCACTCAAAAACAAATGGCCAAACACTATTCTATTTTTAAAAACTTGGACAAAAGTATATAAAAGTACACAGAATAAAATATAATAAGACTTCCCTGGTGGCACAGTGGTTACGAATCCGCCTGCCTGGACAAGAATAAAGATGCAGACATAATGAATGGACTTGAGGACACGGGGAGGGGGAATGGTAAGCTGGGACGAAGTGAGAGGGTAGCACTGACATATATACACTACCAAATGTAAAACAGATAGCTAGTGGGAAGCGGCTGCATAGCACAGGGATGTCAGCTCGGTGCTTTGTGACCACCTAGAGGGGTGGGGTAGGGAGGGTGGGAGGGGAGGTGCAAGGGGGAGGAGTTATGGGGATATACGTATACATATAGCTGATTCACTTTGTTATACAGCAGAAACTAACACAACATTGTAAAGCAATTATACTCCAATAAAGATGTTTAAAAAAAGTAAATGCATTTATATAACTTTAAGTTTATAGACACATGTATGAAAACCAATGGCTTTTTAAATTATATGACATTATACTTTGTGAGAGGGATTTTCCTTTCAAGTTTCAATGTTACCTCAATTATTCAGAACCTCAATTCTGCTTTTTAAAAAACTTTTCTCTGAAAATACTATCGTCTTTGATTTTCTGCTTTGAACTACCTTATCATTTAAAAAAACTTGTGTATATAACAACAACAAAAAAAAAAAATGCAGGGGACACAGGTTCGAGCCCTGGTCTGGGAAGATCCCACATGCCATGCAGCAACTGAGCCCGTGTGCCACAACTACTGAGCCTGCGCTCTAGAGCCCACGAGCCACAACTACTGAGCCCATGTGCCACAACTACTGAAGCCTGCGCGCCTAGAGCCCGTGCTCCGCAACAAGAGAAGCCGCTGCAATGAGAAGCCCGCACACCACAACAAGGAGTAGCCCCCGCATGCCGCAACTAGAAAAAAGCCCTCGTGCAACAATGAAGACCCAATGCGGCCAAAGTAAATATAAAATAAATAAATTTTAAAAAGAATGGGAAAATAAAATTACAAACAAGACACAAATATATACAAATCTCTTCCCCCAATTCATACCTCTTGACTCATATCTGTCCACTAGAATATCTCCATTTCAGTATTTCAAAGGTCTCTCCAACTCAACATGTCTAAATTTGCCCTCATGACCAGCATCCCTCCCCAATCCTGCCTGTTTTCATCAGAGAATTGTAATGCCCTTCTTTGAAACAAGAGAAACCAGGTATCATCCTTAACTCCTACGCTCTGACCTCGCCCCCATTTGATTAATCAATCTTCACTTCCTAAACCTCTCTCAAATCCACTCCCACTTCTGGTTGAAGTCACCATGTCCTTTGGTCTAATTATGACAATAGCTCCTTGCCAATTTATTCTCCACATCAGAGCTATCATGATTTTTAAAATGTAAATCTGATCAAATTCTCTACTTGAAGTAAAGTCCTTCAGTGAACCCCTATATGCTCTTAGGATAAAGTTCAAACTCACCATGAATTCTAGTTTGTCTAGGATGATCTGTGTATGCCTCTTATCCTGGCATATTAATTATTAATACCTACCCCCCATTTTCCCTCTCAAAATTTTTGCAATTCAGAAGATCAGTTCTATGGTCATCCTATTTACAAAGCCCTGCACAACTGAGCTTTCTGCATATTCTGTAGCTTCATTTCTTGCCACCTGAACACTAAGCCATGGGATGTTATTTCTGTCTCTCAGTTGTAACATGCTCTTCCCTGCAGGCCTACCTATAGACTACTCCTTCCCTCTCAATTTTCTACTCACTTTTCTTCACCTGTTGCCTAGTTCCTATTCATTCTTTAGTGTTCAACTTAAATGTTACTAGGGCGAGGAAGCCTTCAACACCTTGCACTTTTCCTATCATATTTTATTGTATTTGCTTAATCACTTGCAGCCCCTGATAGACTAAAAGCTCTGTGAGAACAAGGTCCATGTGCATCTAGTTGCTAACCATATACTCAGCACCTAACATCCTCCTGGCCAGACACTAGGGAGACACAAATGAAGATGCCTCTCTCCTGTCTACAAACTCCCAGCATAGGAGGAGGTGCACATACAAGCAGACATAACATACTGAGATCTGTGCCAAGAGAACTACTGGAACAAATCCCTAGAATAATATCTCAGATGTGATTTAGAGGACAAATAAATGAAAAGAAAGGAACCTTTGGATAAAGAAACACACGCAAAAGGATTCAGATAATGACATATTGTGGAAACAGTGAACTGCCTGCTCTGCTTATCTTTTATTAGCCTCTCCCCACACTTTCCTCCCCACCAACCCCATAGCTGCCAAAGAGAGAATGGATGCAGATTCACCAAAGAGCCATAAAAAGCCATGCCAAGCAATTTAGACTCTATCCTCAGGTGGCTGAAAGCCACCGGAGCACTGTAAGCAGTCACTGGCAGATCAATTTCTACTTCAAAATATTACTGTGGAGGAGGATATACTAAGAGAGTTCAGGAAGATTAACCAGGAGGTAATTACAATAATTTAGAAGAAATATGAATAAGATAGTAGCAGTGAGAATTGAGAGAAAGGAAAAACCATGAGAGATATTCAAGGTAATAGCATAAATAGGATTAACTGACTCAATAAATAAAGAAGAATTGAGGGCTGTTTCTCACTATACTGAAAGTTACATTCACAAATAGGTACAGCCCAGACACAAAGAAGGTTATTCCTTAAAAAAAAAAACCCCAAAACCCAAAAAAGTAAATAAGTATAGCAAGTGTACTGCTTTAATTTCAAAGTATTACAACAGTATTTTTAATACTGCTGGTATAGTTCGTAAGAGTGAGTAACTTTTTACTATGAATAAGTAACTTACAAGGAAGGTAAAATTGCACATGCCACTCTTGTTAGAAGTAATTTAGTTTTGTTTTGACTTTACAAGACACAAGGAGATACGAGAAACTTAAATTCATCTAGATTAGGAAAAATAAAATTGTAACCCCCAAAATATATTATAGCTTTGCATTAGTGGAGTAGAAAGGGGGGAAAATGAAGGGTAGAAGGAGAAAAGGAGAGAAACAGACTTGGGTGAGGCTACAGAATACAGGGAAGCAAGAGAGAAGATCTGAGCAAAAAGGAGAGGAGAAAAAGAGAGGCTTCTGAAGAACTACATAGATTGCATCAGGTTTATCCTCTAACAGAGCATTTTTCAAGGGGGTGAGGAAAGTTAATGGGTTCCAACCAGGATTTTTAAATAAAACAGAATAAAACACAAAATATGATACTAGACCACATGTAGTAAGGGAAATACTATTTTTATAAATCTATTGTCTTACATATTCATAGGTAGGTACCAGACTGTAATGTAAAATGTATCTTTAGTACGGGTAACTGACAAACAGGTTTGAAGACGACAGCTCTAGAATAATTATTAGCAGAAAAAGCTTGAAAACTAAGAGAATGTTATTGCCCAAGAAAAGTTCAGAATCTTATTGCTCAAGGAAAATTCAGAAAAAATTCCCAAGAAAAATTCAGAATGCCCAAGAAAAATTCAGAATGTTACTGCTTCCTTTTGAGATGCTAACTAGCTGAATGCAGTCAATGTCCACTTATTTACACATTCACACCTTGTTTGCGAAAAGGACTACCATAAACTTACTGGGGCAATTATTCTGCAGATAAGAGTGGCCAAAACCAGAAATATTACAGTATCCAATTCACTAGGCCGGATGTTCCTAAGCCTGATGCCAGGATGTGAGGTGCTCGGTCTCCTGATATTACAAACGGTAACTCCAAGTACAGTACCATTTATTTCAGCAAAAACAAACAATGGTTTATGTGGTCCAAAAGAGAAAAAAGTAAAAATCATAATGATGCTTCTTCATACTGCACCACCTGCTACTTTAAAGAGAAGGATAAGGTCTTCCCTGGTGGCGCAGTGGTTGAGAATCCGCCTGCTATTGCATGGGACACAGGTTCAAGCCCTGGTCTGGGAAGATCCCACATGCCGCGGAGCAACTAAGCCCATGCATCACAACTACGGAAGCCCGTGTGCCTAGAGCCCATGTACCGCAACAAGAGAAGGCACCACAATGAGAAACCAACGCACTGCAAGGAAGAGTAGCCTCCGCTCGCTGCAACTAGAGAAAGCCCGCGTGCAGCAACGAAGACCAAAGGCAGCCATAAATAAATAAATGAATTAATTAATTAAAAAAATAAAGAGGAGGACGAGATGAGAGAGGAAAGGGGTCAAAAAGTAAATAATGTTCTGTGGCAGTCTATAGAATAATGGATTTGAAGCCATGTAAAGAACCAAAGTGCCACTCTTCCAGCATGCTGTTTTGGGGAGGGGAGATCGACTTTGGAGCAGGTTGCCCTGTGTCCAGATCTCAGCTCTGATACTTACTAGCTGTGTGTCCTTTGGAAAGTTAGTGACTTTGATTCAATTTTAAAGATAGGGTCAGTTTCAATCTCAGAATTGTTCTACTTAATGAAATAGCATAAGTAATGTATCTAGCACAGGGTAGACACTAAACGTCAGTTCTTACAATTAAGTGTAAAATTGTGCATTATAGTTAAGAGTGCCTCAGATATTCAGTGGACAGGGAGAGAGGAGTAAGATGAGCTTCTTGAAAGACAGGCCAAGGAGATTAAATATATGAGGGAAAGAAAGAGAATGACCTTTACTTTTGCTGGAAACCATTCTTTGTTTTTGTTTTTTTGGGGGTCATTTGGTAATGTAAACCTGGTGACAGAGGCCAGTCTCTTGGGGAACAAACTGATTCCCCAAGATTCTGAGAAAGTATGTGGGGTGGATTTCTTGAGATGACATAATTTACCCAGGATAGATCCATGCTAGGCACGGTCTAATGGGACTCAAATGCCTGAGCAAAAGTAATAGGCTTTTATTTTCTGTACAGTGGTGCTAGGTATTTTTCCCCCTAGAAGTTTATTATTTACCAGCTCTAGAATGTACAACGGCTTTTCACGGATTTAAGTCCAAGTTGCAAAGGTGGTATAAATGATCCAAACTGATCACCAGCACCAATTCTATACCAAGTTCAAATTTTGATGCCTAATTTTCCAACCTTCTTAGTCTGGTATCACCCTACTTATAAAGTCTTATTTTTACTATTCTTAAACATCTATCTGCTTTAGAAAAAAAGGATTCACTGTCTCCATTTATATATATTCCAATGCTTGAGAAACAGCCTACAACACAGTAGGAATTGAAACCTTAATTCCCTCCCCTCCCTCAATGTATGAGTGACTGGGTTTACAAAGGCAAATGAGACATGGACATTTCCCACCCTCAAGAAGTCCAACGGTTTATGTGAGCCATGGAATACAAGATATGGTACACAAAAGTTAAATATCTGTCTCTCACACACACAAAGAGAAAATGATGTTCCCATGGAAAAGTGTCTGAGATATCTACTCTAAACCAAGAACTTATTATAGAGGATAACAGCAGAAACAAAAAGGAAAGAAAGAAAGAAAAATAGAGAATATACACAAGAGTATATATTCTTGTGCAATTGTATTTACATCAGTGGGTACCAAGATGAAAATTAGCCTGTATTCAGTAACAAAAAATATGTTCTCCTCTCAAGACTTCACTGAACTCATTAAATGTTGCATCTACAAAGAAAATAAAACAAGACTAATAACTGTGTTTACAATAAAATGGGCAAATAAAACATATTTTACCAAAATTATTGTCTACTAGATTAGTGTATGTTTTGTTGGCTAAAGTTAAATTTTCTGATTCCTGTTGTGTAATCAGGCCTGTACAATGCTCTTAGTTGGCTGACTCAATCTGCTGAGTTCCTAACTATGTGAAATTTTAAAAAAGTAATCATGTTATTTGGTTTTTTGCTATTAAGTTGTATGAATTCCTTATGTATTTTGGATATTAATCCTCCATCAGATACATGATTTGCAAATACTTTCTCCCATTCCATAGGCTGCCTTCTCATTTTGTCTAGACAAATAATGTATGATCTCACTTATATGTGGAATCTAAAAGAAAGAACTCATAGGAACGGAGATGAATATTCAGCTAACCTTATTATGGTAATCATTTTGCAACATATACGTATATCAAATCATCAAATTGTACACCCTAAACTTACATAAGTTATATATCAAATATGTCAAATATGTCTCAATAAATTTGGAAATAAAGAGAAAAAAGAAAAGTAAAAAAAAAAAAAAAAGTCCAATAGCATTAGCAGGTGTGAGATGTAAATTATATCATCATGAAATCAGTGCCGTAAGTGAGGTAGCAAAAGATGCTGTGGGAAAAGAGAACGGCTCCCACTTCTGTCTGAAGAAGTCATAATCTGCCCTGCACAACCATGTTCATAGCTACCTTTACCTTCTGCCCACATTTTCTTCATTATTTTTCTACCTCTCCAAACTTTCTTCCTTCTTCCCCCTTGTTAATCTAAATCAATCCAACCGTTAAGGATCAGTACAAATTTTGGCTTTTCCAAGAGGCCCTTTCAACCCTCTTTTCTAAACTACTAGTGTTCTTGTACCTCAGTTTACATATTTTTGTTTCAAATACATTAGTCCCCACTTCCCCAGCTATACAGTAATTCCCGTGAATATTTGGAAGATTCTTAAAATCTCAATGATTCACTGTATAATATCACTCGACTGATATTTTAGCATATGATTGAACATAATCCTATATTCTAGTACAGATTAACTGTCCAGCACTGACTATTACAGACATTCTCAGATCTCTAACTATACTTACAGGCTAATTCTAAAGTTATACCTATTTCATCCATTATATATGTCTAAGCTCATCAATTCAAGTCTTAGGGAATTAGTTCTAATATGCTTCTAATGCTTTGGATTTTAATATGGACTTCCCCCACGGTGGAGATTGACAATGAATAAGTATTCTAACATAACTTAAATACCTTACAAATTAAGGTAAGGTATTTTGTCTCATGTTTGTCTACCTGTTTTACCAATAAGAGGTAGTCCAGAGCTTCTGACCATTCCTGGGCATAGTCCTCCCATCTTCAATTTCTATTTCTGTAAAACAGAAACTCATTCTAACAGGTTTCAACCTCTCAGTGTCATACAGTGAGGAAACAGTAATGTACTAATTAGCAACTGATTGGTAAAAGGGAGAGAGCTGACATTAGAAATTATATTTTAAGCTTCATCTAGTTCTAGAACCATTAACAATTTTCTGTATAACTATTAGCAGACCCTCTGGTGATCATACGTCCATTTTTCCCTGTTAAGGTTTACCCTAGCACTGTGGATGACTGTAAAACTGGTATTTCCAGTGCAGAAAAATGAAAGTATTAAAATAACTACTGAGGAAATTTAAAAGTTTATTTAAAAACCAAAACTTCAGAAGCAGGGATGAAAGAAAAAGAAGAGCTAAAACAAGTATAATTGGTGCTCCTGCCATAAAAGGAAATGAAGTTACAATAATAGAAAAATTATCTGAAGTAAATTTGATACTTGGTTTGTCTTTTATATCAGGAAAGCAAATGCTGCTGTCTGAAGTTAGAACACAATTTTTAAAAGCCATGATAATAAAACTCAAACTTTTAAATAATCTTTCTTATTAACTTGGGAGAGACTTTTAGGAACTAATTTCTTGTTGTAAAGAAGTATATTGATTCAGCAGTTCCTTTAGTTTCACTTCAGTCCCTCCTTCCCCAAGTTAAACATAAGTAAAATTAAATGTTTTTTACTAAAAAGTGGCATGATCCAACTTTTCTGAAATTATATCCACATATATGCCTAGATAGGCATACAAATTTTGAGTAATTAATTTGTTATTTTGGGTGGTGAGATTCCCTCCCTCTTACACTTTTAATATAATGAACATGTTTCATTTTTATAAAATCAGCCATTATCCTAAGAAAGAAAAAAAAGTATAAAAAACAAACTTTATGCCCAGTTTACAACATTTCTTTCTACCTTCAACTGCAGTTCATTGTCAACATCTTGTTAGCTAACAGAGATGTCTGCCTTTGAATGCAGGTTTTGCTCTAATTTCCCTTTGTAATCCTCAACGGAAGCAAGGTATAACAAGAGTTAAAAGCACCTTTAATTAACTACCTTTTATTGAGCTCTTACTATCCACCCAGTATTACACCAAAACCTTTCCCATCCCTTCATTGATTAATCCTCACGACCTTGAGAGGCAAGTACCTTCCCTTTTTACAGATAAGGTAAAATATCAATAATTTGCCTACAAGGTGACAGAGCTATTAGGGAAAGGAAAAGATTCAAAAACCTAGGTCAGACTATAAAGGTTAAGCTCTTGACCACTAATTTTAAACTAAGATAGTTCAAATCCAGATTCTGTTACTAGCAGTGTGAATTTGGACAACTGACAACTTCTCATCTTCATTTTTTCCACCTCAAAATGGGCAGATTACCATCCTCATTATGGACGGTTTTAAAAAATAACAGATAAAGCTCTTGGTCCTTCCTTTGGGATATAGAAAATACTCTATTTGGTGATAAGTTACAAGTTCTTGTCACACTAAGAACATCAAGAAGAATGTAGTATCACAAAAGTAACTAAAATTTATGAATACCAGACAAATTTAAGTCATGTACTACTGAATCTTAGTGGAAAGTGTTTATGTTTCGAGTCTGTTCACAGAACACTCCAATATTCAAGTACTGTAACATACAAATATAAATTAGAGCTTAAAGAAGTATAAAAATTTAGTAAAATATGACATAATAGTAAATAAAATTTAGGCCAATCAGATAGGTCAAGTTCCTGAACAAAAAGGTTATTACTTGGCTCCATTTAAAATTGATTCAGGCAAACTCACTCTCTTTAAAGGCTAAGTCATCATTTAAAACCATCACCTTAGATGGATCTAGAGACTGTCATACAGTGAAGTAAGTCAGACAGAGGAAAACAAATATCGTATATTAACGCATATATGTGTGGAACCCAGAAAAATGGTACAGATGAACCGGTTTGCAGGGCAGAAACAGAGACACAGATGTAGAGAACAAATGTATGGACACCAAGAGGGGGAAGTGGTGGTGGTGGTGGTGGGGTGGTGGGGTGATGAATTGGGTGACTGGGATTGACATGTATACACTAATATGTATAAAATGGATAACTAATAAGAACCTGCTGTATAAATAAATAAAATTCTAAAATTAAAAAAAAATAAATAAAAATTCTATTATTTATGGCAAAAAAAAAAATCACCTTTACTTGCTTTTAACCAAGATGCCTATTCTATCCTTGCTGATATTAAAGCAACATTTACTCAAAAATAAAATAAATTAAATTAAAAAAAAAAAAAACCATCATCTTAAAAGTAAAATCATGAAAAAAATTTTGTGCTTTTCCCCTCTGAATATTAGTTTAACTTTTGATTCGTCTTTCAAGTTCTAATTCAAATTCACTTTTCCAAGGCTTCTCTGGTCACTGAAAAATGGATTTTTTTATCTAACAAGGAAGCCACAGAAAATGGGTTAAAACACATAGCACTGTTCTTAATACGTAACTTGGCTGAAATAAAAGTATATCTGTATATTTACAATTATTAAAAAACATGAAAATAAATTTGACTTTTGAAAGAAGCAATCTCAGTAATTTAAAAAGCCACTTTATAAACCACCATTTTAAAATTCTGAACAGCTAATCTGCTCCATTATAATTTCAAATATATATAATTGTTTTATTTTGATTCTAAGTTTCAGCATTAATGACATTTTCAGGTCTCAGCAATTATACACTATATTACATTTAATAAATAACTGGGTTAAAAAAATAATGGAGCATCAATGATCACTGAATAAATTAGTGACACCTAAGAGCAGAAAGTGGTTTTGAAACCTGCAACAATAATCTGTACCAAAAGGCATATTTGAATATGCATACCTCAAGTCATCACTTGGTTCCTTTTTTTCTGGAAGTTCCATGTGCTTGGAGTCTGTTGACTGGTGCTCTTCAGCAACAATGGGCTCCTGGCTTATCATGGGAACCTCGGAAGTAAATGAGAGCTCCCCTTCATTGGAGACTCCAAAGAGGTCTGGGTCATCTTGAATTACATCGATTAAGAGGACATCATCTTCATATGCTTTAAGAATATCTGGAAACCCCACTTCAATTTCTGAAAAGTTCTTAGTCATTTTTCTACCACTAACTTCAGAGAAAACTGCTTCGAATGTTTCTTGTTCACTAGAGCAGAAGGCAGGACTTTTCTTTATACACCCAGGATAACAAGAAATAGTATTATTTTCAAATGTGAGAGAAACAGCTTCCTTATTAGAAACAATATTGCCTGGTTCAGAGATGTGGTTAGATGGTTTATTATCATTACCTTGCTTTAAAAAGCTTGGAGAAATAATACAGGAATTCTTTCTGCAGTATGAGTCAGAACCAGCTTGCACTGGAATTACACTATTTTGTATGCTCAAAGATTGAGGTCCTGAAGTTACTGTGGTGACATTTTCTTTAGTCCTATTCTGCCTTACCTCTGCTCCAGATAAACTGTCAAGAAGTTCTAGGGGACTATATACTTCTCTCTCTGATGACTTGCCATTTATTTCTTTTCTTTTTTCTGTTTTGTTCTTAAGTAAGGGAATTTTAAAATTAGCCAGCCGTCCTGTGTTCAATATCTTAACCAAGTCTGGAACAACCAGTGTTTGCTTAGCAATGCATGCTTTTCGATGAATAGTTCTGCCTGTAGAGCTATTTGCTTCCTGGCCATCCTGGGAAGCCACTGTCAAATTCAGTTTTGTTAAATTCCCTCTATCTTTTTTTTTACTTCCTGATAAGTTTTGAGTCACATTAGTTAATGGAGTATCTTCAGTAGTATTAGAAACTACCTCTGATGCACTTCTGCTTAGTTTCTCTGACTTCATTTTTTTATTATCATTGATGATAGGTCCCTTTAGAACCATTAAAGTAGGTTCCACTGTAGAGACTGAAGATAAACAATTTAAATTAGAATCCAATTTCTCTCTACTTGAAGAGTCACTGCTTGTTTCTGTTAGAGAACTTTGTAGCATCAATTTGGAGTCAGTTAAGTGAGATTGATTTGTTTGGTGTTTAAGAAAATCACCTTGCCTAAAACTTTCCTGAGACCCAGGAAGAAGGTTATTTGACTGTGGCAAGGAAGCCTTTTTCCAACACTGGGCAGATATTCTAGCACATGAATAACAAGGCCAAGTTCTTTTGCCAGTCATTGGTATTGTTCTTTGACAGCTAAATTTAGATTCTTCAGCTTCATTCTTCGAGTCTTCCCTCAAAGCTCTCTTTTCAATAGGATGGCAATCGCTAGGTGACTTCACTATTGAGTTTTTCATCCACTTAAAATACACCTCTGGATCCATGCTTTTACATCCTAAAGGCTCTGAAGCATTCTCTTTTTCTTCTTTTGAAAGTGGCTCAAGAGTTTTCTGAAACATAGGATTTACATGGTGTTCATGACTTGTTTTTTTCCCTGTTTCTGGAAGACTTAATAAATGATCCATTGGTGACAGCATGTTATTTACTTTTCTCAAAACTTTTAAAGGACGTTTTTTAGCCTCTAAAGTCTGTTTCTTTACCTTCAGCACCTGTTTTGTTTTCTTGTAACACCAGCTCAGATTTGTTATACACATTAGAGAATTTCATCTTAATAACCATTTCATCTCCTTTTTCAGACACCTTCACCCTTTTTCTGGGTTTTCTCCTAACACTCCTCTCCTCTAATGAATGTTTATTTTTTTCACTTTGAAGGCAGGAAAGTAAGCCCTTATTCTTACTTTGGTATGAATCATTTTCTTCAAGTAATAACTGATTTACTCCCATTAAGTTTCCTTCAGTTTGTAAAAGCTGAGGAATATTATCTGTGTCACTCTATCTGTAAGACTCGTAGAGTTTTCTTTCTTTAACTCTGAGGAATTTTCTGGTACACGCATACATCTACCATCAGGTTTATATGCAAGGTTATTTTCATCATTACAACCCTTGGAATAGGGGAAACAACTGCAATCATGTAATTTTAAAATGGAATTATTTTCTACTCCAGGTGACAAGCTGTTACAAGAATATTTTGGAGTATTCTTGTACAGTTCATCTTGGAATTCAACCTTACTATTTTGTGTAGCCTTATTTTCAGTTATTTTGAAAGGTGGGCGTTCTAAGCTTTTAAATTTTTTAATTCGAATTTTTCTTTTAATACCTTTTACCAAACCTTCCTTACCCAAAGACTGCAAGAAAGCCATACTTTGAAATTCACTGCATTCCACTGTTTGGAAAGATTCCGAACTGGTTAATGATTCCTTTCTTACCAGGTCAATCCCTGGCTGTGGATCATCACTTGTGGCTTCAGTAACTTTTCTTTTTTCCTTGGCTGATCAAAACAACAAAACATACCAGAAAAGATTTTACATTGAGGAGGAAAAAGCAATACCACTTAAAATAAGAAAAAATTGTGAAGCCATCCATTTTTATTTCCCTGAATAGTTGTATGGAAACATACATTTGTTTTTAAATCAAAGACCTAATTTATATTAAGGTCCTGTATAAACCTGTATAAATTCTAAGGCAGCTGAATAACCTCTAGCATCATGATTTCATACAAGCCAAAGTGAATCACTAGTAGGAATTCCTTTTACAGAACTTCTGAGCAAGGGATCCTAACAGGACAAACACCTTTTAAGCGAATTCCTGTTTTTTTCTCTCTGGGTCAACCGTGTGCATCAGTAAAGCCCATGTAGATGCAAGTGAAACGCTAGTGGTAAAACACGGGTGCAGGAGAAGGGGTGCAAAGGCTAGAAAGGGAGTGATCCCTGCGTGTTTCCTTACTGTGTCTTCCCGATTGCAAGGGGAACTCCTCCTCCTTCGCTGCTTCGAAGCCCGGCCGGTCCGACGGGTCTGAAGAGCCCACCTGGTCCCCCAGCCCCTCCACTCGCTGCCTCGCTGAGGCCTTCCCAGCCCTGAACGCCTCACCCGACTTGTCACTTTCTACCTCTTCTCTCCCAGACGCCCGGGCCACCATCCTCCTCTTTTGCCTGTTCTCTTTGCGACCCCCGGCTTCAGGGCCACAGCCTCCCGCCTTACCTGGTCCCGGCCGCCTGCCTCTCTTCCTCGGGCCTCGCGCGTCCCCTTCACGCCCCGGGGCCGTCGCGGGGCCCGACGTCCGGGGCCGCGGCATCCGTCTCGGGCCGCCCGTCTGCCCACTGAGGCCCGCGACGCCCACTCACGGGAGCCCACCGGCCACGCAAATGCTGCTCCGCTGCCAGGAACCCGCGGCCGTGAGCCCCGCGGTGCCGCGCCGCGCCGCGCCCAGCCGCCAAGACCCCGGGGCCGGAAGCGGAAGTGGGGTCCGCGATGCCTGGCTGAGGCAGGCGCGGCAAGGCCCAACGGGCGGAAGGACCTCGAGCCTTTGCAGCTGGCCCCTCCGCGGTTCGTTGCGGGCCGTGGGGGTGGAGCCTTCAAGTAGGCCAGACTCTCCCGTGGCCACCTCTTGCGCCTGGTTGCTCGCAAAAACCGAGTGGCTTCTAACTCCGCCCCAAGTCTCTTGCGGGGATCCCTTTTCATATGCCTTCCTGACATCCTATACGCACCTCAAACTCTAGTTGTGCAAAACTGACCTTATCTTTCCTCACGGGCTTGCGCCTCTTGTGTTGGTACATGTGTCACCGTCTACTCAGTTGTCTAAGTCAGAAACTTAGAAACCATCAGATACCCTTCTTTCCACTTCATCCCTCGCATCCACGTTCATTAGGTCCACTTGATTCGACTTCCTGTGTTTGTCAGCCACTCGCCTTGGCTCTGGCTTGCAGACTCTGACCCACTGCATCAACCTCCTAGATTTTATTCGTGCCTCCATCCTTGTGCTTTTTCAGTCAGCTTTCACCTGCCGCCAGGCCATGCCCTTCCAATGAAAGGATATTTTGGCATTTCCCAGCTTGACCTTTCATGAACCTCCTTTGCTCAAAGAATGAAACTAACAGAAAGTCCAAACTCTTTATTGTGGTTCTTTCTGATATGGCCCCTGAGTAGTTGATTTTGTCTCTTACTGCCACTGTAAGGGAGAAGGTGTGCTTCAGTGGAAATCTATGCACAGGAGTCACCCTTCTGCATTATCTGATTCTGATTCTATGGGAGATATTTTACAACTATATAAGTTGTAAAGGAGTGGTAGCATTGCAAAATAATGGTCTATAGATATGCAAATTCTCTCCTACAGAAGTTCAGTGGACTTCCCACTCCTTGTGGAAGAAGCCAGTATTGCCTCTGTTTGCACATTCATTTCAATATTCCTGGTCTATAAACGTGTCTGTTCTTTGGACTCACCCTTTGAGTGGCGATTATAAAATCTGCCTGATGGGAGAAACAAAATCTTTAACATGTTCATTTTTACATGTATATGACAGTCATGATTTTGAAACTGAGCAGGACCCTGCAGGGCCCTCCTGCTTACAAAAGGCTTTCTGTTTCCCCATTTCTTGTTTATAGGCTTCCCCTGAGTTCCAAAAGGGCAGATTCATACAGTTACTAATTAGGGAAGTGAGAAAATGTAGAAACAAAGGGAAAATAGTAGTGTAAGAAACAATAGTGCATTGATAAAGCAGAGTCTTAATTCCTCCTCAAGGGATATACAGAACAATCTGATACATATCTTTGAGTTCTGCAGGAACTAAGTAGCCCACTCAGGTAGAAGATGGTAACTTCAGACTGAGCACAAGCACATAGAACCCAGACTAGTTTGAACCAGAAGACTGATGATTAAGATTCCTAAAACACCACCCTGTTACTTTACCACCAACCAATCAGAAGAAAGTCATGCATCCTGCAGTCCTCACCCCTAAATGTTGCTTTTAAAAACTCTTCCCTGAAGACCATCAGAGAGTTTGGCTCTTTTTTTAGCATGAGCTGCCTTTACTCCTTGCTTGGTGCCCTGCAAATAAATGCTGTACTTTCCTTCACTACAACATGGTGTCAGTAAATTGGCTTTGCTGTGCTGTGGTGAGCAGATTCAAGTTCAGTAACAATTTTAATTGGGGGGGGGGGGTGCTATCTTTTAACACCACAGATACCCTTGCCTGCCTGCACTTAAACCACATTGGAATACTACTGATGTTCCCTAGATTGCATATGATCCATCATGCTGATAGGGATAGAGAAGGATAGTTACACAGGTAGCTTTAGAAATCCCACTAGGGGATTATAGATAGAGAAGGAACTTTGGGAGACCATTGTAAGTTAATGACCACTCAAGAAAGTAATCAGAACATTGTGAAACAAGACAGGCCTGCTTAACAATGAAACCATGCAATGAAAGCATTGCAGGAAGGGGGACCCCTGCCAGGGCCGGAGAGTGGGCTCTTGTCTAACACTTGGAAATGAGTTGTCCGAAGAGACACACGTGCTGACAAAGCAAGAGGCTTTATTGGGAAGGGGCGCCCAGGTGGAGAGCAGGAAGGTAAGGGAACTCAGGAGAACTGCTCTGCCACGTGGCTCACAGTCTCAGGTTTTACGGTGATGGGATTAGTTTCTGGGTGGTCTCTGGCCAATCATTCTGACTCAGGGTCCTTTCTGGTGGTGGGTGCATCACTCAGCCAAGATGGATTCCAGTGAGGAGTATTCTGGGAGGTAGGTAGGACACGTGGACTGGAGTCTCCTCTCTGCTTTTTTTTTTTTTTTTTTTGGCGGTACGCGGGCCTCTCACTGTTGTGGCCTCTCCCCGTGCGGGGCACAGGCTCCGGACGCGCAGGCTCAGTGGCCATGGCTCACGGGCCCAGCCGCTCCGCGGCATGTGGGATCTTCCCGGACTGGGGCACAAACCCATGTCCCCTGCATCGGCAGGCTGACTCTCAACCACTGTGCCACCAGGGAAGCCCTCCTCTCTCCTTTTGACCTTTCCCATATTCTTCCGGTTGGTGGTGGCTTGTTAGTTCCGTGTGCCTTACCAGGAGCTCCTGTCCTAAAATAACTCATGCAAATTGTTACAGTCTTTGCCTGGCCAGGGTGGGCAGTTTCAGTCAGTGTTTCCCCTAACAAAAGCACGAGATATGCCCCAGGCCATTAAGTGAAAATATGAGACCTGCATCCTGCTGGTCAAGGTCAGCAAGATAATGATCCTTCGGACATGCACCTCTGCACGTACCAAGGACAGGAATAGAGGGGAAATGTGACATTCCAAAGTAGAAGACCCCATTATACTGAAACCTGAGATGATTTAACATATTTTACTGTATGTTACCACTCTTATGCTGATTTGAATAGCCCCATGACATAAAGGAGGAGCTAATGATGTAAGCCTGCTGTCTACTCAAAGAATGAGGAAGAAGGTGGTTTTCTCCCTCTCCCCACTTTTCCTTGGATTATAAAAATGTAGCCCACTTGGTTATCAGGGCAGAGTTCTCTTGCCTGCCCACTTGTATCCTTCACAAGCATCCTATACTAATCCATCCTATACTAATAAATCCACAAGCATCCTATACTAATAAATCCACTTCTTACCACTTTGTTCCTCACTGAATTCCTTCTGTGCTGAGACATAAAGAACCTGAGCTGCATTAAGTCCTGAGATGAATTGTTCAATGCCTGTGTTTTGCTGAAAGCCTTACTTTTGGTTTCAAGGTTCATAGGATTAGCTGGCAAAATAACCACTCTACACTCAGTTAAACAAGAATTTAAAGAGAGTTTATTGAATTAACAAATTGCAGTATACTAATTATGAAAAGAAGAGTATAACTAACTAAGAGAGAATAGTAAAGACAGAGGTTTATACATCTCCGAATTGGGGAAGCACCTACATCCAGATCCAAGCAATACTGGGAAGCCCTTTGAACAGCAATCTGGAGTCCCAGTTGGGAAGGTCCGGGTGGTGCATCCACCCCACGGGTAAGACTTCAGTTTGCCATTCGAAGGAGCACAGCTTTTAGCACCAGGCTGCAGGATGATAACAATCAGCCTACGTGTAAATTTGCAGCTCTGGTAAGTTTTGGAATGTTCTTGATCCCGGGGGCTGGCCAGACTCTCAAGGTGCAAGAAGTCCCATGACTGACTTTATCTTATCTAGTGGTGTATGATGTGTGCTGGTGCCACCCTGTTGGCCTGGGTATAGCTCAGCAGTTGGGCATGAAGCCAGCTTTGGCATCATTGTCCAGTCAGTGAGAGGCCTGGTGCTGCCTCTGAAGCCTGAACAAGACTACTTTACTAGCTTCCCCAACAGCCTACCTCTCTACATGCTGGTCCTGGAAATTCTTCCTTTGCTTGTCTGCTTGGTGAAGTACACATTCCCCTCCAAGATTCAGTGCAAGGATCACCCCTCAAGGAAACTTCCCACCTAACTTTCTCCTTACACTTGGAGGGGTCAGGTGTTTCTGCCTGCAAACTCGTCACTTTCAACTGTTCACTTGTATGTCCCCCTCAGGGCAGGTACCTTATTATTTTTTTTCTTTTTTTATGGCTGTGTTGGGTCTTCACTGTTATGCCCAGGCTTTCTCTAGTTGCAGGGAGCGGGGGCTACTCTTTGTTGTGGCGCACGGGCTCTAGGTGTGCGGGCTCTAAAGCACAGGCTCAGTAGTTGCAGCGCAGGGGCTTAGTTGCTCCGTGGCATGTGGGATCTTTCTGGACCAGGGATTGAACCCACCACCCAGAGTCCAGCTTCCTTGGTCCCCTGCATTGGCAGGTGGATTCTTAACCACTGTGCCGCCAGGGAAGTTCTGGTACCTTCTTTTAATCTGTGCATTTTGTGTGTTTATAGAGGAATTTGGTGATTTTGAACACAATGTGTGTTATGCATTCAAGGATGGTAGGTATGGTGCAGAGAGTGTGAGTACTGTGACAGTTTGGATGAGTGGAATATCCTTAGGAGCTTCTAGAAAATAGAACTTAGGTAAAGGAGGTGTAAAAGATCTAGAAACTTTGTTTCTTTCTGCTTGTGAATACCTCCAGTGAAAGGGAAGACAGTTTAAGAATAAAAGAATTTAGAAAAAGTTATTTTAGGGATTTCAGGCTATATGCTAATTCCAAGTTCACTTTGTGCCTCAGTTTCCTCATATGTAAAATGAAATAAGAGCACCTCTTGAAGGAAACCAGAATATGTCATCCCAAGCTATGCCTCTTTGACATAAACATTTTTTTGAGCTGAAGGCAATTAAGCAGCAGGAAATGCAAGAAAAACTCTCTACCCTCCCTCCATTCTGTATGGAGGCAAGACATAAATTCTCCTTTACTGGAGATGACTCTAGACTCTTATCAGCTTGGAGATGGCACTAGAGGAATCTGCAAATAAAACTTACTCTATTAGTTTCCTCCCATATGTTTACCTTCTTGAAATTTGCCACCCTTAGACACCTAAAACTGCTTTCCTTTGTCCTGTAATTTCTATACAAGTTTATTGTTCCCTGTTGAAGATGCTATAGAAGGTGGAGTTTTAAGTTCTTGTGAGAATTAAATGTGCTAATATTTGTAAAGCACTTAGAACAATGCCTAGCAGATTGTAAACAACAACTAGATTTGTTAAATAAAAACCTCTATATTGAAAGATAAATTCTATATAATTCTGACATTTACTGCCTTCAAAATAAACATTGTTACTAAGATCTTGGTAAAATAAAAATAAAAATTCAAGAGTCCAGCTTCCTTGGTCTTAATAAAAACAGATGGTCTTAAGGTCAGCTATAGGCCCAGGAATTTAAAGACTTAAGCCTGTAACTGTTGAGCAATGCATAAAAGAGAAATCGGAAGAGCTTAGTAGCATAGGAAATTGCAAAATCAAGCTCCCTGAGTGTTCTGAATAAGAAAATTATAATCTTTATTACAGTTTTAAAATTCCTCATACCAAACTGCTTTCACTGAAAACTTGAGGAGATTAGGTGTGTTTATACAAGTTTTCTTCTGTGAAATGATTATCATAATCCTACTATTGTGCTTGGCAGTGTCTGGAAAGGGCAGGCACAGTTGTTTATCAGAAAAGACTCAATCTTCCTGGTGGCAGATCTCATACATTTGGGAGTCCAGAATATGGAGCAGAATATATCCCCATATCTATTGGACTACATCTCAGTCCACTCAGAGTCAGCCCTTTGGGAGTCCCTTCTCTTCTAGTTCCCCTCCCCACCCTTTTAATTTTCTACCCCTTTCCCCTTGTCCCTGATCCTGATGGACACTACTGCTTAGCCCTTGAAGTCAGCTTCAGGATCACTGCTTCACCACATCCCTTGTTCATGGCAGGTCCTAGCTCTAAACTGGAAAGATGACAGCAGAGCCACATTCTCTGCATTCTGCGACTATAATTTGTAGATGATTAATACACATGACTGGCTACACAATTTGTGAGGCTTAGTACAAAACGAAAATGTACTTTTTGGAGGCCCTTTGTTAAAAATTAAGGATTTCAAGACAGAGACAGCAGAGTATTAAACTACCTGTGGCGCCCTGTGCAACTACCCAGGTTGTGTGCCCATGAAGCTAGCCCTATAGATCCATGGTCTACAAACCTCTCTATGGCTAATATTTATCAGTGTTGACATCATAACTTCTACTTTTTATTGTGCCAGTTCTTGGTCAGTTTGAACTCAGAGAAATTCCACTCTCTGCATCTACCCTGCTCTGAATCCAGGGGCTAGCCCCTCAGCCTGTGTTTTCCATGCTTCTGGATCATGGGTGAGATTTGGTCAATGAAGGACACTGGTAGGAGAATGGAGAAAGGAGACGTTTCCCCAGATCTTCCTCTGCTTCAGTCTGTCTATGAGACAGCAGTTGCATCTCCTCTGGGCCTCCGTCTCTTGTTGGGTAGGCTCACTGGGGTGTAACTTCAGCCAGGGGCCTTGAGGCCTCTTTACCCTCCGTCCTCAGAGCAGCAGTGCCTTTCTGTTTTTACTGATCTCTGGGCACCTCATCAAACCCTGTTTATTTTCTCAGTTCTTCTACCCGTGCATTATATTCCTCTGTTTATGATACTTAAAGTAATTTTTTTTTCTTGGTAAGAGAACCCCTCTGTAACTAAAAGTGAGGATGAAGGAACAAAGGGGATAAAAGGAAAGACTTCTGTTCTGCCATGATGGCAGGAAATGTTCTTTTGCCATCTTGAAATAAACATCTAAATAATGCAAGAATAACCATGGTCTTCTCCCAAGACATGGTTGCTTTTCTTTCTCCTAAGTATTTCCAATATTTTCACCAGCGGGTAGCTTCTTATTCGACTTCAGATTGTGAATCTTCCATCCAGGAATATCACCGAATCTCATATTCAGCAGAGAATAACATATTGGAACGCTTTAAGTGTAATAAAAACAAATCTATAATCCTGTTTTACCTCTAGGGGGAAAATGAGTCAAAGATTTCAAAACTGGCCAGTGGGTCCCAAATATTTTACTTCAGATATTAAAGCCCGGACTTGGAAACTCAATTGACTTTCTGTCCACTAGGGGGCCCCAGATCCAGAGCAGCCGAGGATGACACACCGCTCTTTACTCTGGCTCCGGGAACTCCGTGCTCTTTAAGAGCCTTTGACTGTGTCATTGAGTCAGATGAAGTCAATAACTCAATGTAATAAGTCCAAAATGGAACACAATAGGAATTTGTCAGCAGAACAGGACCTCAGAAATCATCCAGTCTCACCTCTTCATTTTACTACAGTGAGGCAGGGGAAGCTAAGTAATTTAAAAGTGCTGTGAATCAGTCATTTCCTAAGTGTTTCCGCTGCTTGCTGCTGAGTTGCCCGCACTTCCAAGTGGCCATTCTTCAGGAGACAGTCGCCTCTGGTCTGAGAGAGAGAGCGAGGCAAGCACAAATTTATTCTCCTGCTTCTGCATGGGGCTGCACACCTGTCTAAGGATGTTTGTGGTGCATGTGCCCGTGTTCTAGCATCTCTGTAAGGGAGCTTGTATTTATGCCTCTCAAATTTTCCAGTTGAATTAGAGCCAACATTGTAGTCTATTATGACATTTGTGGAGGAGGAATTCCTATTTCACTTTCCAATATGGGAAAACCTCAGAGAGGAGGGGGCTCTGCCGGTAGCTACTATGTCAAAAGCAAGCTCACCAATGGATAGAGTGGATGGTTGTCTAAATGGTTTGATTTGAAGCGTGACAGGGAAGTTTTCCTCCTTTTTAGCCTTTTTCCCACTCAAGAGAATATTATATGTTTACATATATACTGATGACTTCATATCTCCAGCCCAATGTCCTGGTTCGAAGCCTCTTGTCCATGCCTTTGATCAAGTGGCTAGGATAAACAGTTCCTTGCAGGGTTCGACTCATTTAGCAGAGAGCAGTCACAAAGAGTTTTCCCTTCCTGCCCCAGGGATTCCTTCAGTGCCCCACAGCAGACAGCTGGCTTCATTCAGGGCATGGGCAACTAGAAATTACAGTGATGTTAGCATGCCTGGAGAAACTCTCAGCCAGCAGGGCTGGGGAGCTAGTGGAAAAAATGCCCCTGACTCCTGCCCTTCAGGCAGACGATCCTGGGGGCATTTGGTATATTTTCTCAGGTATCTCTGAAGATTTGAGCCATCATCACACATGGCGGCTACCTTGATAGCAAACCTTTTTTTTAAAAAAATATTTTTATTGAAGTATAGTTGATTTACAATGTTGTGTTAGTTTCTGCTGTGCAGCAAGGTGAATCAGTTTTACGTATACATATATCCATAGATTTAGATTGAATTTAGATTCTATTCCCATATAGGTCATTACAGAGTATTGAGTAGAGTTCCCTGTGCTATACAGTAGGTGCTTATTAGTTATCTATTTTATATACAGCAGTGGATAGCACACCTTTTTATTGGCCTCTCTTCCATCCTGGTCTCACTCTCCCTATTCTTACCACTGGCCCCTGCATCTCCTAAATAAATGACTTACACATAGGTCCTCACCTTGGGCTCTGTCCCAGCTAAGATAATATCTAATTGACATTTTAAATTCACGTGCCCCAAATATAACCCTTGATTCCCCCACTTCTCCCATAGCTTCATCAGCTCAGTAAATGACAACTCTATAATTTTAGTTACTCAGGTCAAAAACCTTAGACTCATTCTGGGATCCTCTCTCTCACCAGCCCACTTCTCCACCCCCATCCAATCATCAGCAAACTCCGTCTGCTTTCCTTAAAAACATCCCAAATCTCACCATTTCTCATCATCTCCACCACTTCTGTCCCCTAGTTAGGCCACCATCTTTCTTGTCAAACTACTGTAAAAAAACCTAACTTATTCCCCTACTTCTAATTTTGCCCCGCTAATCTTCACATGGTAGTCAAGTTGATTCAGTAAAATGCCAGTTGTCTCTACCTCCACTCCACTGGGTACCCGTCCCATTTAAAATAAAATCCTGGGCTTCCCTGGTGGCACATTGGTTGAGAGTTCGCCTGCCGATGCAGGGGACACGGGTTTGTGCCCCAGTCCGGGAAGATCCCACATGCTGCGGAGCGGCTGGGCCCATGAGCCATGGCCGCTGAGCCTGCGCGTCCGGAGCCTGTGCTCCACAGCGGGAGAGGCCACAACAGTGAGAGGCCCGCGTACCGCAAAAAAAATAAAAATAAAAAATAAAATAAAATCCCAAGTCCTTTTAATGTGCCACAGGCTCAGCATAATCATGTCCCTGGCATCACTTTGCCCTAATATTTGATCACCTTCTTCTTCCTTGTGATGCTCTAACCCACTGGTCTTCTCATTGTCACTTGAACATGCTATAAGTGTGTTCTCTCCTTGGAGCTTTTGTATTTGCTCTCCCCCTGCCTGGAATCTCCTCCCACCAGAATCGATCAGCTCCACGCCCTGATTTCCTCACATCTCTGCTGAAATGTTCCTGTGGAAAGAGACTTTCCCTGACCAAGCCAAATAAAAAACACATCTGGACTTAGCAAGGAAAGACTTCTGTTCAAAAGGATTATTGCAAGGGGGGAAAGAGACTATTACAATGGAGAGAACACTGTGACCATAAGATCTACAAGGGCCTCCAGAGTTGGGCAAAAAGTTTGTTTTTAAGTTTATTTTTTAATTGAAGTATAGTTGATTTACTGTAATTTAAACATACATAATATTCATTGGGTATTTTCTATGCATCAGGTACTGTTCTAAGTTGTTTATTTACTATATCATTTAACTTTATGAGATAGTTAGTAGTATTGTTATCTCCATTTCACAGATGGGAAAATTTTACTAAAAGCAGATGAGCGCTTGGATTCTTGGGAAACAGCAAAAACACAGTAAATATCAAA
This sequence comes from Kogia breviceps, assembly GCF_026419965.1. NCBI lineage: Eukaryota > Metazoa > Chordata > Mammalia > Artiodactyla > Physeteridae > Kogia > Kogia breviceps. Next base: position 47,653,034 of record NC_081319.1, on the reverse strand, counting down.
GGGATAGGAAACCACTGTATGTACAATGTATACACACAGTACCATGATTTATATACACAGTTCAAAGATGAATGATCTAGGGACTTCCCTGGTGGTCCAGTGGGTAAGACTCTGTGCTCCCAATGCAGGGGGCCTGGGTTCGATCCCTGGTCAGGGAACCAGATCCTGCATGCATGCTGCAACTAAGAAATCCCCATGCCGCAACTAAGAAGCCCGCATGCCACAACTAAGCCCCTGGGCAGCCAAAATAAATAAATAAATAAATAAATAAATATTAAAGAAAAAAAAGAATGATCTAAATCACCAAAAAAACTTAATATGGGCAGGTGCTTTGCAATATACTTAAATATTTCAATGCAAATGATCTTTAATTCAGTATTTAAATGAATAAACTTCAATTTTCTAAAGAATGCTCATGTCTCTACTGGCCACATGTAACACTTGGAGCAGTTGAAAGGTAGGTGGTACAACTGAGAAGATGAACTTTTAATTTATTTATTTTTATTTTATTTTATTTTACTTTTCACTGAAGTATAGTTGATTTACAATGTTGTGTTAGTTTCAGGTGTCCAGCAAAGTGATTCAGTTATACATATATTTATATCTACATCTCTCTCTCTATATCTATTCTTTTTCAGATTCTTTTCCCTTATAGGTTATTATAATATATTGAGTACAGTTCCCTGTGCTATACAGTAGGTCCTTGTTGATTATCTATTTTATATATATTAGTGTGTATTTGTTAATCCCAAACTCCTAATTTACCCCTCCCCACCTTTTCCCTTTGGTAACCATAAGTTTGTTTCCTATGTCTGTGGGTCTATTTTTGAACTTTTAGTTTTATATCATCTTCATTAATATAATTAAATTTTAAAATAAGAATAGAATCAATAAATAAAATAAGAATAAGGTAGTAGTGTAGTTCACACACTGGGAAAGTACATCGTTTCACATACTACACATAAACACATCACTGATCTAGTCGGTGTCAATGGATTGATTCCAAGAGATTATTTACAGAGATGAGTAAATAAAGCTAGAAGCAACCAGGTTTGAGGTAGTGGGATGACAGGGTGGCGTGATCAGATAGATCAGAGAATGTCTGTCCCTGAGGCCAGCCTGTTCTCAGGGGGGTCGTACACTGGCTCAGGGTGAGGGCGGACCAAAGTTCAGGAACCTCAAGGGAGGAGAGAAGCTTAACCAAAGTTTGGTAGACAAGCATTTTGTTACAATTGATCAGTGGGGACAAACAGTTCAGTTAATTATGTGGCAAAGAAAGGGAATTTTGAGAGTCTGGTCTTGTCATGGGTAAATAAGAGGCACCTGGGAGTCTTATCTCAGTTATGGGGGAAAAGGTGGTTCTTTGCAGTTAGCAGTTTTCTGGAACACAGAGGGCGGAGTGGGTGGGGTTTCCTTAACCTTCCCTGCTCTGCAGGATCGCAGGGCTTAGGTAAACTCCCAACATTGGCACCACTTGAAGATGGAATATTCCTCCCAGGCACTTCCCTGGTTTCATTCTCCTCCTGGAACTTCCAACACGTGCCATATGGTGTGCTTGTTCATTATCGGTCTGTTCCAGCCGGCACCTGGAGCGGGGTCTTCCTCCACGCCCTGCTGTATCCCTCCTGCTGAAAATAGTGCCTGGCCCAGAGTACACGTTCGTTGGATGCATGGGGCCTGAAATCTCCTTTCTGAGCAGTTGTGGAGTGGTGGGACTGTCAGAGTCGAGGCTCAGGAAGGCTTCTCTGGAATAGCTGAGCATGCAGGAAGGAGGTAACCAAGCAGAGGGCCCTCTCCACAGCCATTGTGTTAGAGCGAAACACTAGAAAAGCAAGTGGCAGGTTCAAGAGACCCTGAGGAAGAACAATTCCTCTTCGAGAGCCAAGAGAGTGTCTTATTGACCTCTCTTCTCCCGGCACCCAGCGTGATGCCTGGCCACTGGTTGAGCCTTAGAAGTAACGGTCAGTTAACGTTTATGGTGGCTCAAATTGATATTCAAGGGAGAGAGCTGCCACTCTGCTGAATCCTTTCCCTTTGTGAGGAGATATTTTCTGACATAAGCCCAGCAAGGGTGACTTCCAGGAAACCACTTGGGGATTTTGATCTGGACTCCATCCAGTTGGGAGACCCAGAACTGAGGCCTGACCCATGCCTCAGAAAACTAAAGTGAACCACAAATGGAGCCTGACGCCCTGCTACCCCAGCAAATCCAGAGTGGGAAAGAGCTGACTCTCTGCCTTGCTAGTGGAGCCAGTAAGCTGGCCAGGTGGGGATGGGTCTGCACTCCTAGAACTAGTCTGGGTGGGAGACTGGACAGCATCCACCGTGCACCAGATGGGACCATGCAGGGGAGAGCTGACATGAGGGAGTCTTGGTCATGTCTAGTAGGGTCAGCTCATAGGATGGGGTGTCCTTAGGAGGAGGAGGCTGGGTGGCCGGTGGTTAAGAAAAGAGTTTCAAGGACTACCTGGAAAACAGATGCACCTGCTCGGGTTCAAGGACAAGAGGAGGCTCTGCAGAGCCCATGAGAGATGACTTTGACCACTGCTTCTCTCTGAGACAACTAGCAAGGGAGGAAAAGCAAAGGGGGACAGGAAAAGCAAGAGCGGCAAGGAGAAAGGGGATCTCTCTTCCCATTGGAGGCTTTCATCTGGGAGCAGGAATGAGCTGAGAGGGGAGACAATGCAGAGCCAGCTGACAACCATGGTTGTCGAGACCAAGACCATCGTGAGGGGCTAGACACTTTAATTTCTGTGATCAAGATTATCTATGGCTAAGAGCAACAGAGGACTATCTGTGAGTGACCAGAAAATTCTCATCCTGCCCAAGTCTTCACCCAGGCTCAGGAGAATATTACTCCCCACTCTAGGAAGTCTGAAGGGACAGAGGAAGACAAAAGAATAGTTGTGGTCCCACACCTATGTAATGCTTGTTCACTACAGGTTATACATTTGTTAAAGAATCACGATCTGAGTGTGCTCTGTGTGGGACATGGTGTTTAATATCCCCCTACCAGCCCTACAAGGAAGGGCTTGTTGCCACTGCAGGATGCTTGATCCGGACACTGAGGCTCAGAGGGGTGTCCTCTCAGTGGATTGGAGCAGGGCGGAGATTCCAGCCTGCATTGCCTATCAAGTTCATCACTGAATCACGAGCCTCCCTTGAATGTATTTCTCTAGTGCTTAAGCCATCAACACATTTTATCTTTATGGTCATGCCATGAAGTGGGCCAGTGCATGGTGACAGGCCCAGTTTCGCAAAGGGAAATGATTTGGAGAGAATCAGTCTTGCTCATGGCCACTGGCTCTGTGGCCAGGTTTTGGATTCTTGCTCTCTGCTGGGCCTTCTGCATTTCTCTAGGGTGCCTTTCAGATACTAACTTTTGCTGTACCTTGAAAGTTATGCTTGGGGACGATTTTCTATTCACTTTAACTTTTAAAAAAATTGTGAAATGCAACACATATACAGAAACGTATTTAGAAATGCAGCACACATACAGAAAAGTATTTGGAACACATGTTCAGCTTAAGTGAAGGTCTGGGTAACCACCATCAGTTCAAGAAGCAACATTTCAGCACCCTAGATACCCCATGTGCCTTGAACACAGTCCTGCCTCTTCAAGCAAAGATAGTCACCATCTTGTGTTTTACAGCATTTTCTTGACTTACTTTTACAGTTTCGTTACCTATGTGTATGTCTCTAAACACTATAGCATTGCCTGCTTTTCAACTTTATATTAACCAAGTTGTAATGATGTATTCTTTTGTGTCTACCTTTTTTTTTTTTTTTTGCGGTACGCGGGCCTCTCACTATTTTGGCCTCTCCCATTGTGGAGCACAGGCTCCGGACGCGCAGGCTCAGCAGCCATGGCTCACGGGCCCAGCCGCTCCGCGGCATGTGGGATCTTCCCGGACCGGGGCACGAGCCCGTGTCCCCTGCATCGGCAGGCAGACTCTCAAACACTGTGCCACCAGGGAAGCCCTGTGTCTACTTTTTACTCAACATTGTTTTAAAAGTTCATCTATACTGTTCCATGTAACTCCAGGCTTTCTTCATTGCTGTATAATAAACTTCATTGTATGACCATACCAAAGTTATTGAATCCATTTATTATTGGATAGTAGGTTATTTCCAGTTTTGAACAGTTACAGACAAGACTATGTTTCTGTATGTGCACATTTGAACACGTTTTCTAGGGTGTTGTGGAATTTCTGGGTCATGGGCTGTGGCCATGGCAATATATATGCCGTAGCTCATGCTGGCCCATGAAGCCAAACATTAAATTTTCAGGAATTTTGTAATTAACACAGCTCTTATTAAAAACTAAATTATATAAACTTGCAATTAATTATATTTCTAAAAGAGACTCATCACTTCCTAGTTTTTACACCATGGAAATCAGCAAACACTATAAATTAGGGCTTTGCTTCCAGAGAGCTGGCTGTTAAACATTTCACAGCTCTCACTGGATGTGTGTCCTTAAATTTATCAGATAATTCCAAATTATTTTCAAAGCAGTTGTACCAATTTACATTCCCACCAGCAATTTCAGAGTCCCTGTACATCTCTGCCAACACTTTAAATATATTCTGGTGGGCATGTAGCAGTATCTAATTGTGGTTTTAATTTGTATTTCGCTTCAGCACTTGTCTTGCTTATTGGCTATTTGGATATTCTCTTTCTGTGAAGTGCTTCTTCAAGTCTTCTGCTCATTTTTCTCTTATGTTGACTGTCTTTTTCTTACTGTTTTCTAGGAGATTTTTTCTCTGACAAAGGATGTGAACCCCGTTGATCACGTGTATCTCTTTTTCCCACTACTTTTTTGGTTGTAAAACAGGAACAGAAAATCCACATAAAATATAGCTTAATAAATTATGAAACAAATACCCTTGCAATCATTACCCAGGTCGAGAAATAGACCTTTGCCATCTATTTTGGCAGCACTTTTGTGGCCTGTGCAATCACAGCTCTTTGTTGCTTTTCTTTATAGTTTTAACCCCAAAATGTGCATCCTTATTTGCAGTAATTTAGCTTGCTTCTTAAAAATAAATGTCTTTGACGACTTTGTTCAGGATGGTTCCATATAAATAAAGCTTAAAAACAGGCAAAACTAAAAAGACAATTGGGATGTATGCAGGTCACATTTTTTTAAATGATTTCTGACTGCATCTTTATCAAGAACAGTATTTCTTTTATTTTCTTTTAATATTTATTTATTTATTTTAAAAAATGTCTTTGAAATCTTTTAAACTACAGGTTTCCACCCCCTCCCTTTTTCGTTTTGCACTTTGAAGAAATTGAATCATTTGTCCTCTAACACAGCGGTCCCCAAACTTTTTGGCACCAGGGACCGGTTTCGTGGAGGACAATTTTTCCACAGACCGGGGTGGGGCATGGTTTTGGGATGATTCAACCTCATTACATTTATTGTGCACTTTATTTCTATTATGATTACATTGTAAGATATAATGAAATAATTATACAACTCACCATAATGTTGACCCGAGGTGGAGCGCAGGCGGTAATGCAAGCGATGGGGAGTGCCTGTAAAGACAAATGAAGTTTTGCTCTCCCACTGCTCACCTCCTGCTGTGTGGCCCTGTTCCTAACAGGCCACAGAAGGCTACCGATCCGTGGCCTGCGGGTTGGGGACCCCTGCTCTAAAGTTTCCCATAGATTGGATTTTGCTGATGGCATCCATAGCGTGTAATTTGTCACTGTCTTCTGTTCTCTGAATTTTTTTCTCTATCATGCTCCAGAGGTGACTTGTTTCCTTTCAGTAACATTTCATAATGGATTTACTGATGACTTAACATATTTGAATGTTTCTGTTTATTACCATTATAACTTTTTATTACCGTGTAAATTCTCTCATCTATGGCCTGTGCCTCATCAAGTCCTTAGAAACACAATCTTGTTAATCTTTGATAGCTTTGATAGCTTCCTTAACTTTCTGACACGGCAAGATGTTCCAGACTCATCTAGTACATTTTCTATCCTGCCCCTGGAATCATCCATTTCTCCAAGAAGCCCTGGTTTCTTTTAACAGAAAACGGTGTTTCAAGGCCATAGTCTGGGTGCTAGGGGTGCTCATTGCTAACAGGTTGGTCATGATTTCTAGACGAAGCTAAATGAAAATACCCTGAGTTCATGCTAATACTTTTATTTCAAATTCACGAGTGCGGGATTTTTACTTAACTTCTTTCATCTTATCTCTGTCGTTTCCTTTCTTCCATATAGAGAATCCTGGTTCTCAAGGATACAGAAGATGATAGATTGGAATATTCGTAATTACACATTTGCTCTCCTACATCACACACATTGTACTCTCAGAGCTACAAAACCAATGCTGCTACCACCACCGAAGTGAATGCTGAAGACAGCTAACTTTTCCATGTGCTTTCTCCATTCTCTCTGCTTTTAATGGTTTGCTCTATCTATATTGCCAGAGCAAATAGATATTACATCTTGTATTCTCTCCCTTATAATCCTGATTCCCTATAAGCAGGAGCTTACCCCGAATGTTTAGGCTAAAACTGACACTTGAGCATTTCCTATATACAAGAACTTTACATATTAAAAAGAGCAGATTTCAAAGAAAAGGGGGGCACACTTAACCAAGGTCATATATTATACAGAGGCATTTTCATCTTTGTGAACATGTACACTCTTCCCTCCCTTTAACTGACATCTTGGGTTATGCTAATTGCATAATTAGAATGCTAATTGCATAATTAGAATGCTAATTGCATTCTAACAATCTCACTAGATGGTGTGTTAGCATAAAGAATGTGAAAGTAAGGTAACAGTCATGGCTGTTTCCAAGTTCTTAAGCAGACAAATAACAGAAATACAGAAAACTTCTAGAGTTTGGAGGATTACAAAAGGAAGGGCAATTCTTAGAGGAAGTGCACAAAGTTTTGTTTTTAAAGTTTGTATCTCTTTTGAAAAAAAAAAACCACATGCCTTTTGTTAAGCATTCTAACAATATAGAAATATATTTTCAGAAAATTATTCAAACTCACATCACCCAGAGGGACTCCTAAAGTTGGAATTCCATATTGTCAATTAAAACTTCAGTTCTGATTATGTTACTTTTCATCATAACTTCCACCAGAACTTCCAACATTCTCAAAGTCACTTCAGATTAAGAAAAGAAACAAACAAGCTATACTTGGAATCATGAAAATGCAACTCAGATGTCTTGATAAATATAGTAATATGTTCCCTAAGTGGAAGCTGTCAGGAAATTACTGGTGTATTGTAAGTTGTACAATGTGGTCATCAAATGCAAGCTCTACCTGTAGAAAAGCCGAGCAGCAATTTCCCTGCCCCAATGTACTTGGTAATGCAGGTGTAAGTGACAGGAAAACAGATAATCAGTTTCAGGAAATGAAATCAATTAATCATGCAAACCCCCCTCTATTTATCTAAGTTGTATTGGTGCTGACATTTGTACTTCACTCCTATCATTATCCCATCAGACAAAGCAAACAGCAGCTCAGCCGTTCTCATTTGTATACATTTTCCAGAGCCTTTGGTACCTGCTTTGACTTTCTCAAAAACCATTTACCTAAAAGGTCAGCACTTCCAGTTGGAAGTTAATAGCAAACTTCTGACTTTACTCAGATACAACCCCAACTTTCAGCTGGTGTATTCACAACAGGGAGCACACAGTTTACCTCAGAGAGCTAGGTCTTTGTTGAAACTGAAATCCTTTGCTCTTCATGAAATCAGTGGCTTCAGGCAATGTAACCATCTTTGTATATACACTAAAATTTAGGAAGACACCTCTATTCGCCTGCAGTTCTACCTAAGTCACTACTGAAACTACTGCCCTTTCCTATGCACAGTATTTCTGCCAATGAGAAACATCCCTGACCAAAAACATCAGCCTCACCTGGGGACTTGCTAGAGTACAAGTCCTTCTGAGTCAGAGACACTGGGCCGAGGCTCTGCAATGTGTATTTTAACAAGCCCTGCAGGGGATTCTCATGCACATTCATGTTTGAGAATTGCCATCTAAGATTTGGGTGAGAAGTCACTTCCTGCCTGCCTTGTGAGACTAAATGAGGTAAGATTCTGCAGGATGCTTGGCTTAAATATGCTCCAGAAGCATTTGTTCCCCTGAGCAGAATCCAGACTTTTAAAAATCTACTGCCCTTTCACTGTGATAAGCCACATTCACACTTTATGGGTCTGTGGTTTTTCCCTGATACTGGCTTGGCCCTCAGTCACTGCTTAACTGCCCTATGATTCACCTTGAAGTCAGCTGGAGCCACTACAGAAAGTTACAAACCAACCCTAAATCATTAAGCAGTTGCTCCCCTTTGCGTGGCTTACCCATACAGATAGCAGACTCCTTCTAAGCAACGTGACCTGGCTTCCCTACCCGCCCCCAGTCATATCCCCCAGTGTTCCTATCTGTTGCAAGTTGCCCCCCAAACCTCCACCTGCCCCATAACATGTCCAAGCCTTTGGTTTCAAGTGAGGCAAGGAACCTTCTAAGTTTGGGGGATACTTGGCCCCCTCAATTACCGCCGGAGGGGCCAGTGCAACAGGAAAACAGGGGCACCTGGCTTCAATGCTCTTCAAGTCCCACTCAATGAGCTACATTAGGTACTGTCCATGAGCTTGCCAGCTGTGCCTTCTTCCTGACCAATTTTTTTTTCTGGGTCCCTTCAAGTGGGAAGCAGAGCCAGCAGGAAAGCAACTCCAAAGGGCTGTTGTAAAAGGCATCCTTCCTGTCTCCTCCAACTCCCAAGCGGTTAGCCAGTTACTTTTATTGCCCCTTTGATCTTCCCAATGAGAGAATGGCAGGAATTTGGGGAGAGGCAGAGACAGGCAGCTGGGAAGTTGCGACATGAACACACTAGGCTTTAAGCACATGCTCCTGTAAGTAAACATCAGCTTCTACATCCCAGCCCTCCAGCCCATCCCTGCTCTTTGTTCTTTCCTTGGAGCTCTGCCTTCTCCTAGTCACCTAATTCTTTATTAGGACCTCCAAAGGAGTGAGGAGTTCAAACTGGAATAATGTTGAGATGCTCAATTTTTTGTATCTCCCCTTCATCTTAGCCTGAGAGGTGTCTCTCCCTTCTTGACAGATTTTGCTGCCTAGACAGCTTGGCTCAGTTAGGGTTCACAGGGAACAGCTGGCTCAAGGGAGGAGTCTTAGTTTACTGTCTCCACCTGTCAATCTGCCTCCCCTCCCCATCAAGCCACCCCAGGTCCCAAACTGCTAGATTTCTTAGTTAACCTCCAATTCAGCATTAGCTCAGACAGTTGGATATTTCAGACAGCCCATTGTTTCTTTCTTCATGGAAATCGCCAAACCAGGATAGACATCTCCTAAGAATCACTTTTTCCTTCTCAGAAAAAGGAAATAAAGAGTTCTGGCCTCTGGTTCCTTCTGAGCAGGATTTTTTTTTTTTTTTTTTTTTTTTTCTTTTGTGGTTCGCGGGCCTCTCACTGTTGTGGCCTCTCCCGTTGCGGAGCACAGGCTCCGGACGCGCAGGCTCAGCAGCCGTGGCTCACGGGCCGAGCGGCTCCGCGGCATGTGGGATCTTCCCGGACCGGGGCACGAACCCGTGTCCCCTGCATCGGCAGGCGGATTCTCAACCACTGCGCCACCAGGGAAGCCCTGAGCAGGATTTTGAGAAGGAAAAATTTGGGGAAGAAATCTAGTTTTCAATATTGGATGCTATGATTTTTATAAGTGTGGCAAGTCTTGCCTCCAAAAATTTGATGAGGTTCTAAAATTCCCATAACTCCCTCCTTACCTCATCCTGTATCACTTTTGATAATGGCCACTCCACTATAGAATTGAGAATGTTACACAAAGGCAGTACACACAGAAGGGGGTAAGTGAGACCCTTTAGTTACCCATCTACACCCATCACTGTCCAGGTGCCCCTCTGAGAGAAATTTGAGACCCTTAAGTCAAAAGGACAAGTCAGAATACGTAGAACAAGAACACACCATCAGTGGCAGATTAGGGCAGAACGCAGACTAGAAAAGTAATTCCCCTGAGTGCATAGAATGCTAGAGATGTTTGAAAGGCAAGTCCTGACACCAGTGTTAGCTCTACATTCAAGACAACTTGACATAGAGATAGCAAGTTCTTAAGCACAGTACTACTATATTGCTAATACCTAGCTCAAAATTGGGTTTGTTTTTGGTCACAAGTTTTTGACCGTTTTCTAGGCTTCTTGATAGACATCCTCTTGGTTACTGACTACACTTTGAGGAATAAGAGGAGTCTCAAAATACCTCACAAAGAGCAAAGTCCATTAAGGCAAAAAAAAAAAAAAAAAAAAAAAAAAAAAAAAAAAAAGCTATTTATACCGCAGTGTCCCAAGCAAGCAGTTGGGTGTTGTGAGCCTCGATGGAAATGACTAAGAATTAAGGAGGAAAGGGGCTCTGGAATCAACCCCCTCAAAGAGCCTTGAGCCTTGTCTATAAGCTAGAATTGCTATAGAACTGCTAATTTCACCTCATACCCCACATCCAAAGCCCTTTGTAAGGCTGCAGCCCCTTTCCTGTGCAGGCACTAAAAGTCTCTACCTTTCTGGACTCAAGCTTTGTGCTCTCTCCCCAGGTCTGGCCTCACTCCTTGAATCTGTTCAAAGAACTTGTCTTCTTGGCATCCCCACCCACCTACGCCTGAGGACCCCAAGACTGGTAGGCTCCTGCTCAGCCTACCTCTTATAACCGCCTTCTTGCTGTTTAGCAGAGTCAGCTCAGCCAAGTGTGTTGCCACATGGAGCCTGTCCATAATCTGGTGCAGGGTGAATTCTGAGCTTAACTTTCTTCCCCCTTCTCCTTCCTTCAGTGTTGAGACTCATAAAATTGAATTATGTTCCATAGTTTAATACTGAAATTCTCATAAAGGTAGAAGGACTAATTTTCACTTGTTACAATTTCTTGTAAACATCTAAAAACAAATCTTACCAAATAGTTTAGAATACAAAGGAGAATCAAATCTGTATTTTTTAAAAAAGTGTTAAAATTATGCTTTTAATTGTGAACTATAGCATTGCTAGATAAAATGAATATTTTAATCCATAATTGTAAAGCACACACCCGTGTGACCACCCCTAGGGACCAAAAACAAAGGGAACATTTCCCGATTATGAGAAGCTTCCCCCACTCCCATTCTTTCTTGCCGCTTGTGATAACCATTTCTTTTTTCCTCTATAGTTTTACTCCCTATGCATCTGTTCTTAAATGACCTAGTAAAGTTTTGGCTCTTTATGAACTTTATTTAAATAGGCCATACTGAGCCATTTTCAACTTGCCAGTCTAACCACTGGCCACCCTGCTACCATGTTCACACCAGCCTCAGTGTTTATAGACTTCATATGACCTTGCTTCTGTGATTTCACTTTTCTTTTTCTTATTCTTATTTTTCAACCTACCTGAATATTCTTCCTACTTCTGCCTATGTTATTTCAGCTCAGTATTACAAGTTCTGCTCAAATGCCAGCCCTTCTTGAAGACATCTCCCACTGAGAATTTTCTGATCTTCCAAATCTCTCGTGTATGTACCTACATCACTCTGTCTTGTATTCCATTGGTTGCTTGGATGTTGGTCTCTTTCTCCCTCGACTACAGTTTACTTGTAGGTGTCTTTTTATTCATTTTAGTAACTACTGCATGGTCTAGCCTGTTATCGGCTTTAGAAGCATCCAATCAATACTGGTTGAATAAATGAAGTTAGTCATAAAGAGATTTTTAAAGTCTCTATTTTAATGAAGATGGAAATTAAAATATAAAATTCTATTCCTGATGGCGAGTGGGTCTGCACAGACCCTGAACTCCTTGCTCGGCTTCTCTTGCCTCCACAGTCACAGATTGTCCCAAAGCCTGAGAGAAGGGTGGCACAACCGCCAACCCTGCCCAGAGCCTCACTGCCACTGCGTTTGGGACAGACCCTGGTGGCCAAAACCCTGTCTGCCCTCTGGGCCACGTGTCAGGTGTTGCTGTCTCTAAGCTGAACCTGGTCACCTTTTATGAGCAAAGATCCCTGGGATGTGAAGAAAAGGAGACAACAGTCATACACCCAGCCGTGTGGCTGACAGTGTCCTGGTGCTCCAGTCGGCTGTCAGGCCTGAGCCTCTGAGGTGAGAGACCTGAGTTCAGGACATTGGTCCACCAGAGACCTCCTGGCTCCATGTAATATCAATCGGTGAAATCTCTCTCAGAGATCTCTGTCTCAACGCTAAGACCCAGCTCCACTCAACGACAAGAAAGCTACAGTGCTGGACACCCTATGCCAAACAACTAGCAAGACAGGAACACAACCCCACCTATTAGCAAAGAGGCTGTCTAAAATCATAATAAGTTCATAGACACCCCAAAACACACCACTGGATGCAGTCCTGCCCAACAGAAAGACAAGATCCAGCCTCATCCACCAGAACACAGGCACCAGTCCCCTCTACCAGAAAGGCTACACAACCCACTGAACCAAACTTAACCACTGAGGGCAGACACCAAAAACAATGGGAACAATGAACTGCACCCTGCAAAAAGGAGACCCCAAACACAGTAAATTAAGCAAAATGAGAAGACAGAGAAATACACAGCAGATGAAGGAGCAAGGTAAAAACACACTAGACCTAACAAATGAAGAGGAAATAGGCAGTCTACCTGAAAAAGAATTCAGAGTAATGATAGTAAGGATGATCCAAAATCTTGGAAATAGAATGGAGAAAATACAAGAAACGTTTAACAAGGACCTAGAAGAACTAAAGAGCAAACAAATAATGATGAACAACACAATAAATCAAATTAAAAATTCTCTATAAGGAATCAATAGCAGAATAACTGAGGCAGAAGAACGGATAAGTGACCTGGAAGATAAATTAGTGGAAATAACTACCGCAGAGCAGAATAAAGAAAAAAGAATGAAAAGAACTGAGGACAGTCTCAGAGACCTCTAGGACAACATTAAACACAGCAACATTCTAATTATAGGGGTCCCAGGAGAAGAAGAGAAAAAAAAAGGGACCGAAAAAATATTTGAAGAGATTATAGTTGAAAACTTCCCTCATATGGAAAAAGAGAGTCAATCAAGTCCAGGAAGCACAGAGAGTCCCATATAGGATAAATCCAAGGAGAGACACGCCAAGACACATGTTAATCAAACTATCAAAAATTAAAAACAAAGAAAATATATTAAAAGCAGCAAGGGAATAGCAACAAATAACATAAAAGGGAATCCCCATAAGGTGAACAGCTGACAAATAACATACAAGGGAATCCTTATAAGGTGAACAGCTGATCTTTCAGCAGAAACTCTGCAAGCCAGAAGGAAGTGGCAGAACACATATAAAGTGATGAAAGGGAAAAACCTACAACCAAGATTAGTCTACCCAGCAAGAATCTCATGTAGATTCGATGGAGAAATTTAAACCTTTACAGATAAGCAAAAGCGAAGAGAATTCAGCACTGCCAAAACAGCTCTACAACAAATGCTAAAGGAACTTCTCTAGGCAGGAAACACAAGAGAAGGAAAAGACTTACGATAACAAACTCAGAACAATTAAGAAAATGGTAATAGGAACATACATATCGATAACTACCTGAAATGTAAATGGATTAAATACTCGAACCAAAAGACATACACTGGCTGAATGGATACAAAGACAAGACCCGTACATATGCTGTCTACAAGAGACCCACTTCAGACACAGGGACACATACAGACTGAAAGTGAGGGGATGGAAAAAGATATTCCATGCAAATGGAAATCAGAAGAAAGCTGGAGTAGCAATTCTCATAGCAGACAAAATAGACTTTAAAATAAAGAATATTACAAGAGACAAAGAAGGACACTACATAATGATCAAGGGATCGACCCATGAAGAAGAAATAACAATTGTAAATATTTATGCGCCCAACATAGGAGCACCTCAATACATAAGGCAAATACTAACAGCCATCCATAAAAGGGGAAATCGACAGTAACAAAATCATAGTAGGGGACTTTAACACCCCACTTTCACCAATGGACAGATCATCCAAAATGAAAATAAATAAGGAAACACAAGCTTTAGATGATACATTATACAAGATGGACTTAACTGATATTTGTAGGACATTCCATCCAAAAAAAGCAGATTACACTTTCTTCTCAAGTGCTCATGGAACATTCTAGATAGATCATATCTTGGGTCAGAAATCAAGCCTTGGTAAATTTAAGAAAATTGGAATTGTATCAAGTAACTTTTCTGACCACAATGCTACGAGACTAGATATCAATTACAGGAAAAAATCTGTAAAAAATACAAACACATGGAGGCTAAACAATACACTACTAAATAACTAAGAGATCACTGGAGAAATCAAAGAGGAAATCAAAACATACTTAGAAACAAATGACAATGAAAACACGACAACCCCAAACCTATGGGATGCAGCAAAAGCAGTTCTAAGAGGGAAGTTTACAGCAATACAATCCTACCTCAAGAAACAGGAAACATCTCAAATAAACAACCTATCCTTACACCTAAAGCAATTAGAGAAAGAAGAACAAAAAACCCCCAAAGTCAGCCGAAGGAAAGAAATCATAAAGATCAGATCAGAAATAAATGAAAAAGAAATGAAGGAAATGATAGCAAAGGTCAATAAAACTAAAAGCTGATTATTTGATAAGATGAACAAAATTGATAAACCATTAGCCAGACTCATCAAGAAAAAAAGGGAGAAGACTCAAGTCAATAGAGTTAGAAACGAAAAAGGAGAAGTAACAACTGACACTGCAGAAATATGAAGGATCATGAAGAACCTAGGGACAGGATGGGAATAAAGATGCAGACCTACTAAAGAATGGACTTGAGGACACGGAGAGGGGGAAGGGTAAGCTGGGAAAAAGTGAGAGAATGGCAGGGACATATATACGCTACCAAATGTAAAACTGATAGCTAGTGGGAAGCAGCTGTATAGCACAGGGAGATCAGCTCGGTACTTTGGGACCACCTAGAGGAGTGGGATAGGGAGGGTGGGAGGGAGGGAGATGCAAGAGGAAAGAGATATGGGGATATATTCTTTTTTTTAATATGTATAGCTGATTCACTTTGTTATAAAGCAGAAACTAACACACCTTTGTAAAGCAATTATACTTCAATAAAGATGTTAAAAAAAAAGAAATATGAAGGATCATGAGTGATTACTACAAGCAACTATATGCCAATAAAATGGACAACCTGGAAGAAATGGACAAATTCGTAGAAAAGCACAACCTTCTGAGACTGAACCAGGAAGAAACAGAAAATATAAACAGACCAATCACAAGCACTGAAATAGAAACTGTGATTTAAAATCTTCCAACAAACAAAAGTCCAGGACCAGATGGTTTCACAGGCAAATTCTATGAAATATTTAAAGAAGAGCTAACACCTATCCTTCTCAAACTCTTCCAAAGTATAGCAGAGGGTGGAACACTCCCAAACTCATTCTACGAGGTCACCATCACCCTAATACCAAAACCAGACAAAGATGCCACAAAAAAATAAAACTACAGGCCAATATCACTGATGAACATAGATGCAAAAATCCTCAACAAAATACTAGCAAACAGAATCCAACAGCACATTAAAAGGATCATACACCATGATCAAGTGGGGTTTATCCCAGGAATGCAAGGATTCTTCAATATATGCAAATCAATCCATGTGATAAACCATATTAACAAATTGAAGGAGAAAAACCATATGATCATCTCAATAGATGCAGAAAAAGCTCTCAACAAAATTCAACACCCATTTATGATAAAAACCCTGCAGAGGGTAGGCATAGAGGGAACTTACCTCAACATAATAAAGGCCATATATGACAAACCAACAGCCAACATTGTCCTCAATGGTGAAAAACTGAAACCATTTCCACTAAGATCAGGAACAAGACAAGGTTGCATACTCTCACCACTATTATTCAATATAGTTTTGGAAGTTTTAGCCACAGCAATCAGAGAAGAAAAAGAAATAAAGGAATCCAAATTGGAAAAGAAGAAGTAAAACTGTCACTGTCTGCACATGACATAATACTCTACATAGAGAATCCTAAAGATGCTACCAGAGAACTACTAGAGCTAATCAATGAATTTGGTAAAGTAGCAAGATACAAAATTAATGCACAGAAATCTCTTACATTCCTATACACTAATGATGAAAAATGTGAAAGAGAAATTAAGGAAATGCTCCCATTTACCATTGCAACAAAAATAATAAAATACCTAGGAATAAAGCTACCTAGGGAGACAAAAGACCTGTATGCAGAAAACTATAAGACACTGATGAAAGAAATTAAAGATGATACAAACAGATGGAGAGAGATACCATGTTCTTGGATTGGAAGAATCAACATTGTGAAAATGACTATACTACCCAAAGCAATCTACAGATTCAATGCAATCCCTATCAAACTACCACTGGCATTTTTTACAGAACTAGAACAAAAAAATTCACAATTTGTATGGAAACAAAAAAGACCCCAAATAGCCAAAGCAATCTGGAGAAAGAAAAATGGAGCTGGAGGAATCAGGCTCCAGGACTTCAGGCTATACTAAAAAGCTACAGTAATCAAGACAGTGTGGTACTGGCACAAAAACAGAAATATAGATCAATGGAACAGGATAGAAAGCCCAGAGATAAACCCACACACATATGGTCACCTTATCTTTGATAAAGGAGGCAAGAATATACAATGGAGAAAAGACACCCTCTTCAATAAATGGTGCTGGGAAAATTGGACAGCTACATGTAAAAGAATGAAATTAGAACACTCCCTAACACCATACACAAAAATAAACTCAAAATGGATTAAAGACCTAAATGTAAGGTCAGACACTATAAAACTCTTAGAGGAAAACATAGGCAGAACACTCTATGATATAAATCACAGCAAGATCCTTTTTGACTCACCTCCTAGAGAAATGGAAATAAAAACAAAAATAAACAGATAGGACCTAATGAAACTTAAAAGCTTTTGCACAGCAAAGGAAACCATGAACAAGACAAAAAGACAACCCTCAGAATGGGAGAAAATATTTGCAAACAAAGCAACTGACAAAGAATTAATCTCCAAAATATACAAGTAGCTCATGCAGCTCAATATCAAAAAAACAAATAGCCCAATCCAAAAATGGGCAGAAGACCTAAACAGACATTTCCCCAAAGAAGATATACAGATTGCCAGCAAACACATGAAAGGATGCTCAACATCACTAATCATTAGAGAAAAGCAAATCAAAACTACAATGAGGTATCACCTCACGCCGGTCAGAATGGCCATCATCAAAAAATCTACAGACAATAAATGCTGGAGAGGGTGTGGAGAAAAGGGAACCCTCCTGCACTGTTGGTGGGAATGTAAATTGATTCAGCCACTATGGAGAACAGTATGGAGGTTCCTTAAAAAACTAAAAATAGAACTACCACGTAACCCATCAATCTCACTACTGGGTGTATACCCTGAGAAAACCATAACTCAAAAAGAGGCATGTACCACAATGTTCATTGAAGCTCTATTTACAATAGCCAGGACATGGAAGCAACCTAAATGTCCATCAACAGATGAATGGATAAAGAAGCTGTGGCACATTTATAAAATGGAATATTACTCAGCCATAAAAAGAAACGAAATTGAGTTAATTTGTAGTGAGGTGGATGGATCTAGCGACTGTCATACAGAGTGAAGTAAGTCAGAAAAAGAAAAACAAATACCGTATGCTAACACGTATATATGGAATCTAAAAAAAAATGGTTCTGAAGAACTTAGGGGCAGGACAGGAATAAAGACGCAGACATAGAGAATGGACTTGAGGACACAGGGAGGGGGAAGGGTAAGCTGGGATGAAGTGAGAGAGTGGCATGGACATATAGACACTATCAAATGTAAAACAGATAGCTAGTGGGAAGCAGCCACATAGCACAGGGAGATCAACTTGGTGCTTTGTGACCACCTAAAGGGGTGGGATAGGGAGGGTGGGAGGGAGATGCAAAAGGGAGGGAATATGGGGATATATGTATATGTATAGCTGATTCACTTTGTTATAAAGCAGAAACTAACACACCATTGTAAAGCAATTATACTCCAATAAATATGTTAAAAATAAATAAATAAATAAATTCTTTTCCTACTGTTATGGTTAATGTTTTACCTTGTGATCAGCAAAAAAGGGCATATTCTATTTCTAATTTGTACTTCATTGACTATTATTGAGGTTCAACATATTTCATGTATTTATTACTGTTGTTTCTTCTGTGAATTTGTATTCCTGTCCTTTGACAATTTGGGGTTTTTATTATTTTTCTCTATGGATTTATAGATTCTCTGTATTATGGATATTACTACCTTCCTGGCTATGTATGTTACTGGTATTTTGTCCCATCAGTAGCTTGTCTTTTAATTCTGTCTGCAATATCTTTTGTTAAAACAAAACATTTGGATTTTTATGCTTCAGTCTGTCAGTGTTTTCCTTTCCACACTTGGTTTTAATAAGAACCTCTATTCTGTGAGAAGAGAAATATGAAGGAGGCCCCCTTCCTGAGAGAGAGCTATTTTATGGCTAATAAAGATTCTTAAGTAGGGTGGTGATGAATCTTTCCTTATATTTAAATTTGGGGGTCCAAATTTTCATATGCATGCTACAGACACATGATAGTATGTCAAGATTAATTTTTTTTTAATGTTTCCATACATTTTTCTTCATCACTGGCTGACATTAGCATTCATCACTTGGTTTTGTGATTCGCTGAATGTTTTAGGTGGTTCAATAATTTCTGTGTGAATCAGTAAGAACTTCTTCAGAGATAACCCCTTGAGGGTGCATATTCTGTCAAATTCCCTCTGATCCTTCAACTGCTAATCCAACCGAAACTAAGCAGTATTAACAAGAGAATATTGCCTGTTTTCAGGATCTAAAGTCCAGGATTCATGAACATACTCTGGTAGGACTGGAGTCCAACACTGGCTTGGGCTTTACTGTGGACTGTTGTCATTTTTTTATTTTTAGCAGTCAGAAGTCATTATTCCCAGGACATGTTAGGATAATATAATGAAGATTTTAAGGGATAACCTTGTTTTCAAGTATACTCTTTCAGCTCTCTCCCTAGTGGCACACCAGGTCAGGACCAGCCCAGTAGTACTCGCTAACCCTTACCCTTATGGCCTTGCATCTGAGGGTTCATCTTAATCACAGTGTGATCAGGGCCTTGGAAAGTGCAAATGGGAAAAATGACAGTCTTTGAGCAATTCTTAAAGTGTGATGAATTGTTTTGTCATCAACTGTAGCCCTCCCTACACATTGCTAACGAACTCATTGCCCTATTGTGGAGGGCACAGATTGTATTTGCTGTCTTTTGAGTGCATGGGTCATTTGTGTGCTCCTGAAATCTGAATTTGCATGAAAAAATAATCACCTAGAATGGTTCCTATTAGTCATTTTCCTTTGTGCTTAACTTGATTAAATGTTTAACCTGATGTAAATTCTGGGCTTTAAACTCAGGATGGATACCCTGAGATGATTCTCTGGTAGTGAGGTCTACCTCACCTTAGCCTGAGAGGGTGGACCTAGTTTGTACCTGATTATCAATGGAGATTTTTTTTTTTTTTTTTTTTTTTTTTACTTTAGCAGCAACCCAGAAGATTAAGGAGGACTGATCATAAGACCATCAGTAATATTTTCACATTTTGAACCTAATAATAGCAAACACACAGTGCTTACTATGTATCAGGCTCTGTACTAAGTTTCTACATTTAATAACTCAATCTTAACAACAACCTTATAAGGTTGGTCCTTCTATTATCCCCATTTAGCAGATGGTAAGACTGAGGCTCAGAGAGATTATAGGGAAATGACAGAACCAGGTTTAAAATCCAGATGGTCAGCTCCAGAATCAGGTTCTTAACCACTAAATGCTGCTTAATTTATTTATTTAGAAAAATTGGAGACAGGATAAGAAGAACCCCATAAATTGGTGGTCAATACATTAGAACAGATCTCTCCAAAATTTGTTCAAAGTGGAATCTGGAATGTACAATGAAAGAGCAAACACGATAATAAGAGCAAAGTAGGAACTAGATGTTTTTCTAAAGTTCTTAGTACATATTAATTCATTTAGTACTCACAACAACTTTATGAAAAGGGTACTACCATTTTGCCCACTTTACTAATGGATAAACTGAGGCCCAGGGAAGTAAAATAGTTAGCCTGATGAGACACAGCCTAAAGTGTTTTACTATCAACTCCCTAATTATTTCTAGCTCTCAAATCATTTGTTCTCTATAAAACTTCAAGGTTTTTTTCATATGCGTCATCTCATTTTATTCTCAAAATAATAGTGTACCAAACCGTTCCATAAGTCAGGGTTCACTTTCCTTTAGCAGTTAAGGTGTGTTTTCTATGTTAAGCCATTAGGAGATAAGGAAGAGTTCTTTAACGCTTAAGGTAAAACTCCCAGTCTTTTTTGTTGAAATGGAATCAGGGCAATCAGTTGTTAGCAAGAATCACAATCCAGGGTTGCAGGGCCCGGGAGGAGACAAATGGAGTGCCCAGATGATCAGTACATACTCGGAAGTAAATAGAAATATTTCAAACCCAACCAGGAGGAAGGCTGGGGTTTCACATCCATTCTGCTCTTGGCTCTGGCCTTCTTTTGTGGGCCATGCATTTCAAGAGAATTGTTTAGGAGATTTAGGTGAATTGGGCCATTTGAAATGTGGAAGAATGAGTGGAAATGAAGAATCACCACTGTTTGATTGTTGACACAAAGAAGGGTCAAGGGCACAGGTCAGCTCTACTGCCCCAGGCTAGAAAGCACACAGTCTGAGATGGAGTTCCCCTCAGGCAGGATTGCTACATACTGCTAAGTACATCATTGAGTGTACAACCTAACCAACAATACACAGTGACCCTGCTTTTATGAAATGTACTTGGGAGAATTTCTTATTGTGTAGACCTAATTGTAAACAAATCCACCAAAAAAGATTTTCAAAATGTAGAACAACTTGTTCCATTAGACCTTGTCAGTTTTATTCCAATGGGTTTTTTGTTTTTTTTTTTCGGTATGCGGGCCTCTCACTATTGTGGCCTCTCCGGTTGCGAAGCGCAGGCTCTGGACGTACAGGCTCAGCGGCCATGGCTCACGGGCCCAGCTGCTCCGCGGCATGTGGGATCTTCCTGGACTGGGGCACGAACCTGTGTCCCCTGCAACGGCAGGTGGATTCTCAACCACTGCACCACCAGGGAAGCCCCCAATGGGTTTTTTAAAAAATGAAATGACAACTTTACTGAGATATAATTCATATACCATATAATTAACCCATTAAAAATGTACAATTAAATGTTTTTTTTTTTTTTTTTTTTTTTTTTTGCGGTACGCGGGCCTGTCACTGTTGTGGCTTCTACCTTTGCGGAGCACAGGCCCCAGACGCGCAGGCTTAGCGGCCATGGCTCACGGACCCAGCCACTCCGCGGCATGTGGGATCTTCCCGGACCGGGGCACGAACCCGTGTCCCCTGCATCGGCAGGCGGACTCTCAACCACTGCGCCACCAGGGAAGCCCCAATTAAGTGTTTTTAAAAATATATTCAGAGTTGTGCAGTCATCATCACGATTGATTTTAGAACATTTCATCACACGCAGAAGAAACCCCACGCTCATTAGCAGTTATTCCTCATTTCCTCCCAGCCACCCCAGCCCTTGGCAACCAACCACGAATCCACTTTCTGTCTCTATGAATATGCCTATTTTGGATATTTCATAACAATGGAATCATACAATATGTGATCTTTTGTGTCTGGCTTCTTTCATTTAGCATGTCTTCAAGAGTCATCCATGTCATACAGTATATTAGTACTTTTTTCCTTTTTATTGCTGAATAATATTCCATTGCATGGCTATACCACATTTTGTTTATTCATTTGTTTGTTGATGGACATTTGCATTGGATCTATTTTTTGGCTACGATGCATAATGCTGCTTTGAAGGTTTGTGCACAAGTTTTTTGTGTAGACATATGTTTTCATTTCTCTGGGGTATATATCTAGGAGTGGGGTTGATGCATTATATGGTAGCCTTATATTTAACCTTTGGAGGAACTGCCAGACTGTTTTTCCATTTTGCATTCCCACCAGCAGTGTATGAGGGCTCCAATTTTTCCACATCCTCCCCAACATTTATCTGCCTTTTTGATTCTAATCATACTAGTGGGTGTGAAGTGATAATTCATTGTGGTTTTGATTTCATTTCCCTAGTGGCTAATTATGTTGGACATCTTTTCATGTGAATATTGTCTGTTTGCATATCTTCTTCGGAGAAATGTCTATTCAGATACTTTGCCCATGTCTATTCAGATACTTTGATGGCTTCAGTGTAAACGAGAGCCTCTTCGATGTGGTATCTCTGTCTCTCTCTGTCTTTTTTTTTTTTTTTTTTGTAGTTAATCTGTATTTCCTGTGTACCAGACTGTATAGAGAACATGATACTTGGTTCATTCTTTGCCTTATGTTCAGTCTTTCAGAAGAATCAGAACTACACTCTCTGGATTCCCCTCTATGCCTACAACTCCCCTCTTAGTCTCCTTCACCAACTTGTCTTCCTCCACCCCCTCCCTACATTCTCAGTTCCTTCTTGCTGCACTCCAGTTGGAGACCATATTTCTTCCCACAGCCTGTGTCATCCCGTCAGCGACAATGATGAGCTCATCAATATCAGAGATCATGTACATTGTCCTCTCAACTCACAATTCCAACTGACTGTCTGGCAGAAACTTCCATCTTTTGACAGCTAAAGGGATCTTCATTCACGATAATCAGACCCAGCCATCAAGGTCCAGCATTAATCCTCCTCCCACACAGGACTACCCGACCTCGATGCGGCATCTCTTTGCAGCGCCCACCCTCGTGTGGCAGCTCTGACTTAAGGGGACCCAGCATTAAATCAGATCTATAAATACTTGGGGTGCGCCTTCTAATGTGCAAGGCACTGCACTTGCCTCTAGGCATCGGGGGATGTGTGAAGGTGCAGTGATTAATTTTAACAACTAGTGATTGAGCACCTACTGCGTGGAAGGCTCTTCCGGGGCACTAAGGGGAGTAGCGCAAAGTCCTTGTCCACAACGAGCTTAGAATCCAGTGTGAGATAGAGAAATTGATACAGACAAATTGATACTTACAACCACTGTATAATTCAGTCATCTTTGTGGGCCGCTGCCATTTCGATGATAAAGTCAGCTTCAGCTGCTTCCCAAGCAGCCCCAGATAAGCACATTATCTAAGCCTAAGTGGTGTTCCCTGGTCCCTTCGTCCAACAGCCGAATCCCTGCCCCATGGAGAGGTTCTGGAGCCACCACTGTTCACAGCACAGACACAGGCTTGGAGTTAGTTGAGTGTATCCCAGACGAATCATGGGGTGAACAAGCTGTGTTACAGAGTTATAGGGAGTGCTCCTGGGAGTGTAAGGTCCAGCTGGGCTGTGCAGGACTTTGGCCCTGACCGAGGGGTTGCGTGTTGCTGCTTCAGGCATGTGGGCCATGGAACCCTCACACTGTTATTAGCTGGGTGCTTGATACAAATATAGAGTCACAGGCTACCGAATCAGAACCTCATGGGCTGGGACCCAGGAACTTGCACCTTAATAAGCTCCCTAGGTGTGGCCCATGAACGATGAGGTCTGAGAACCACCTACTTAATCCCTGCTTGCAAGTGCTGTTTGAGCAGTAGTTTCTCCCAATGGCACATTAGACTCTGGGGAATGACCCTGTAGTTTCTGAAAATTACAGCCACTCCAAGTTTTCTTAAGAACCCACCTAGCATACTCTTTGTAGTCAGAGAAGTGTTGATTGCTGGGTAAAACAGTGCATTGTTGCTCACCTGAAACCTCCCTGAGTGGTGTGAAACAGCTGAGTGGAATTTTGGGTTCCCCCCTCCCTTTCCGGTTTCCCTGAGCAGCAAATCCAGCCGTAGGTTATAAGCTCTCTCTGAGAAGCAGTAGCCTCTGCCTTCATGGGTGGAGGGAGAATCCAGCCTGCGGACTAGAGTCCTTTTTGAAAATTGCCGTTGATGTGAGCTTTATGACCTCTGCAAGGTAAGTCCAGGATGAACAAATCGGTTTGTAGAAAAAGCTGCGTCTCCAGGAGTGAAGAATAGCCTAGGTCAGCTCTGTGTCTCACTGTCTCTGTAGAGATGAATTCTGTTGCGCTTTTAATCTGCTCCCTGGAGAATATGGCCTCCAGCCCCAGCAGCCCCATCCAGCCAGACTTGCTCTGAAGGACCATGAGTTTTCATGCAGTTACAAAGGGGAACAGCAGGGTCCTAAGCCAGTTACCAGCGGGGTCCTAAGCCTAAACAACCTTTTTGGGTGTCCAAGGAGCCCCACCTTAGGGAGTGGTAATTTGCAATTGCCTCAGGGGAGTAAATTTTGATTTCAAGCTATTCTTCTCTATTTTAGATTGAAGGCTTTTCTAAAATTACTAAGAGGTTGAATTGTAGCTTTGTTTTTAACTCCTAAGGAGGGGGAAAGCCCGCATCTAACATTTGGATATTCCCTAGAAGGGTGTAGGGCCTGGAGTTATTTAAGCCGTGCAGCTTGCCCAGAATAAAGGCGCTTTAAGGGAGGTTGGGTTATTGGTATATTTCATGGGTCCTTGAGGCTTTGGTTAGAAACCGAAGTTTGAAATTGAATTGTAATGATTAGAAAAAAGAAGTAAAATGCAGGACCATGTGGGGCTCCTGGGGACCTAGTTGCTCTACCCAAGGGACAGCCCAGTCTGCAATGGTGACAACTGAATCACTATGGAAACAATACCCAGTTGCTTTAATTTTGGTCGTGGCTATGAAGACTCCAGATGGATGCTATTTTGGTTGATAGTAAATTCCTGGGTTTCTGTTTTCAACTCAGTTCAGGTGTTGGGTTTTGATTCTATTTCCTGGCTATAAAGTATCTGGAGACAAGCCAGGATTGAGTCCCATCAAGTATGAGCACTATTAAATAAAAGATAGTACTTCCTTGGGCATCTGCACTGGTTTGTTAGCCCTTGCTCCAAGTCATCTATTAGTCTGGAATACCCTTGTCCTTGGCCACCCAGCCTGGGTCATCAATGCAGCTGCCCAAGCACCAACACCAGCATGACCCCGTGCCTTGTGGAAGCCTTGCCTCACAGTTGCATGTACTCATCAAGACCTCATGGGCTGTTTCTCATTCCCTTCCACGCAGGCCACTGCTGCTTTGAAGGAAATGTTCAGTGAGAGTTTGAACCTGGAGATATTCTTGTTTTTCTTCCCCAGTATTGGGTTGGAAAAAGTGGGTGGTAATGAAGCAGCCAGAGAACTTGGCTTTTCCCATGTCTGCTTGGGTTATGGATTAAAAGTCTTTAACTCTGAGTTCGATTTTTGATAAAAGGAATTCTTTATTCCTAGTTTTTAAGCTACAGTTAACTCCTTGCCTTCAGATGGCCAAACGCATTGACAGTAGGTAACAGGTCGTACACTCCCATGACTCACACTGAATTAACTCAGTGCCTAGTGTGAAATAGCTACTCAAAGTGTTGATTAAAATGAGATGCAGGTTCTCTGGCATTTGAAAGTCTTCAGAAAACTTCAGGTATGCTCGTGAGAGGACCCTAATCAATGATTAAGGTCTACAGCAAACATGTAGACCCTGCATGATCCTGACTGAAAGGAAGCTAAAAATAGGCCTAGGAGACCAGGTGCTTTGATATTGGAGAAATTGAGCTGAAACGGGCTTAGTGATGATCTAGTCTACCCTACCACTCTTATTTTTTCACAAAGTGACAGGAATACTGTTTTCCCCTTCCAGACTCTACAATTGAAACCCAGTTGTCAGACTTTTCCATAACTAGTTAATGGTGGGGTAGTATTGGGGATCTGGCCTGATACTGATCATATTGTCCATCCTATCTCGTCCACTTTCCTGTGTCCGAGAGAGATGCAGTGAGTTCACGAAACTGTTCAGCTTATCTACTTGACGCCTTCCTTCAGAAGGTTGCCAGCCTGGACTGTAGGAACATTTCTCTTTGGATTTTATTTCCAATTCTTAGTGTGTGTGTGCTCTTAGGCTCTTTAACAATCAGGTGCTTCATGTATAGAAAGAGCTGGTAGGGGCCCAACTGGTTGGTTTATTTCTTCAAGTAGTTAGCCTCCCTTTCAGAGGTAGTCTTTTCCTTTTGGCCACCCTCCAGCTGTGGCTCCATCTAGCTCTCTTGTCTCCACCTGGCACAGGTTCAGAAAACCCTAGAAGACTCCTTCGTGATCCCAAAGGCTGTGTTGGTAGAGGAGCCCAGCTTGGTCTCCCTTCCATGTTGATTAAATTATCATTGCTTTTGGCAGAAAGCATCCGACCACATTCTTGGCATTGGTCCCTAAGAGCCAGTTGGCACACTTAAAGCTAGAGCTTTGAGTGGCACCTCTGTGGGGAGCTTCAATCTACCTCCATCACCTTTTAATTATAACCTTATGAATTATGCATCCGTGAAGATGGCAAATGCTATGTGTGAGATGTACGATTTTTCTCCATCGAATTTTCTGTAACAGAACTGCTAATGACAGGGTCACTGCCCTTCCTTTTACTATTGGTTTGATTCCCTGGTATTTTTTTTCTAGATGTTTGAAGGCCATTCCGAATAGCAGGAGTCAGAAGACTGAGGCAGTTTGTGGAAGGGAGGTCCTTGTTTAGTATCTGTTCTCTGCCAGAACTGTGCTAGACTAGGTACATTTTCTTTAATCGTTTTAACTCTGCCTGAAATGTCTTCTCCATTAAGGCTCATGGAGGTTTAAATCATCCTGAGTCTTTTTGATGCATCCCTCTGGGAACAGTGTTTTCTAAATGACTATATGTATATATAGTCTACTTGTAGTTATTGCATTTCTAACACTGGTTATGGGAAAGTTTTGGATTATTATCATAGCACATAAAATAGAAACCAAATCATTTATCTCCTTTCCCTTTTTAAAAAATTATTTATTTTTTGGCTGTGTTGGGTCTTTGTTTCTGTGCGAGGGCTTTCTCTAGTTGCAGCGAGCGGGGGCCACTCTTCATCGCGGTGAGCGGGCCTCTCACTGTCGCGGTCTCTCTTGTTGCGGGGCACAAGCTCCAGACACACAGGCTCAGTAGTTGTGGCACACGGGCCTAGTTGCTCCGCGGCATGTGGGATCTTCCCAGACCAGGGCTCGAACCCATGTCCCCTGCATCAGCAGGCAGATTCTCAACCACTGCACCACCAGGGAAGCCCTATCTCTTTTCTCTTTACTCGAGGTACGTTGATTGTTAGGGTCTCTGGTTTTATAGTTGAGTTTACTAGAGACTAGTCCACTAACAGCTGGATTTGGAACCCTTTGCTGTAGCTTATGTTGGTCTTGAAATGGAGTTTCAGGGTCTCTGTTTCACTAAGGTCAAGATTGTAAGTTGAGTGAAGTTTGAGTCTTCTCAACTGGTCAAAACTAGAATCCTCCATCTAGGTGGTTTGCTAGGAGTTGTAGCAAACTGTCGAGTTACTGATGCCATTCATTATGCACTGGTTGGCTTCTATATTCAACCACATACTGACATATATTTTGTAACAGAGCTTGGAGCTTGAAAGGAAGACCATTTTGGCCTTAAGGCTCTCATAGCCTGACAGGAGATGGATCTGTGCATAGCTTGACCAAGCACACCCAGAAGTAGGTTTCCTATTCACGTTTTCCCTTCCTTTGTTCTTTCTTTCTCCTCCTCTTTTTCCTCTTCTGCCAGTAGCATCCACACCATTTCTTTGGTACCCTGGTAAACACCCAGGGTAAAGCAACTGGCTGTGTGGAAGTACTCACATACTAGAGGAAACTGTCAGTGGAATCTGACAGCTGATGCCAGTGCATAGGAAGTCACATTTCTTCTTCCCATGCAGTGGATAAGCTGAGAGTCGCAGCTAGCCAGCCATCTTGTCCCCTTATGGGCGGTTTGCCTATGATTTCCTTAAATCTTATCAGATGTTTCAGAAAATGAAACTACATTTTTGGAGAATCCAAAAGATATTTGGGAGTCTATCGATGACTGAAATTTTACTTCAATGACATCAGATTGTTCCTGTGTTAATGTCCTTAATGTTCTTAAAGCAAAATATGAATTGCTTCTTCAGCAAATAGGATGTGTGCAGATATTTATTTCCTGCTTTTGGACCACATAGGGC
The DNA here is from genome assembly GCF_026419965.1 of Kogia breviceps. NCBI lineage: Eukaryota > Metazoa > Chordata > Mammalia > Artiodactyla > Physeteridae > Kogia > Kogia breviceps. The sequence goes on along the minus strand of NC_081319.1, from coordinate 47,624,850 downwards.
CTCAATTTCTCCAAAATATGGAGACTAATCTAAGGAGACACAGATTAGAATAGGCCTGTTTGTATCTGATCGCCTTTCTCTCTTCAATTCTACAATCCTAGGAGAAGAACTGTGGGGTCATGGTGGGATGATGAAGATCTCATTTTTCTAGATTAAAAATCATATTATCACTACCTTTAGGAAACAATGGTGCTTATTCTTCTGAATTCTTGCTAAAGCCTTTCATTCAAGATAGTGCTCAGTCATCTAGAGCAAAGTCTATAGGAGTTAAACTGGTAGCAAATGTGGGAAGGAGGCTTGCCTTAAGAATAAGTAGGAGGGCTTCCCTGGTGGCGCAGTGGTTGAGAGTCCGCCTGCCGATGCAGGGGACACGGGTTCATGCCCCGGTCCGGGAAGATCCCACATGCCGCGGAGCGGCTGGGCCCGTGAGCCATGGCCGCTGAGCCTGCGCATCCGGAGCCTGTGCTCGGCAACGGGAGAGGCCACAGCAGTGAGAGGCCCGCGTACCGCAAAAAAAAAAAAAAAAAACAAAAAACACAACAACAAAAGAATAAGTAGGAGATTGAACAAGGGGGGCTGTTGGCCTCTCAAGATAAATCAACCCCAGAGGAGTAAGAAAGAAGAGTCGAATCTAGGAACTTACAAAACAGACCAGATAATGTCTCTCTGAAACTATCGACCTATATGAACTATATTAAATGACAACCCTAAAATCACCGTGAACCGTGCACAACTTTTGAGTCTGCACAAGGTATAGTGTGATCCAACAAGCAGCTACCATGGTCCAGGAGTGATGGATGATGGGTGGGGAAAGCCCTGTGGGTTTCAGTGGGCTACAGCTCTGGTCACCCTACTTAGGCACTTCTTTCGTAGAAGGTGTGGTTTTCAGGCAGATAAGGGTAGCAGGCCTGCTGCCAAGCCTAAGCAAATGTTCATTTTATTGTTTAAAATTCTAAATTACCTGACAGATGGCTGGGGTCTTAATGTCAGTGTATTTCATAAGCCTTTCATCCTCCGCTTTGAGCTGTCATACTGCCCAAGGGCAGCTTCCAAGAGCCTTTTCCTGGCTGGGAGGAAGGAGAGAGTAAAGGTTGAGAAAATGTCTAAATAGTTACTGCAGCTTTAAAGGATGTTGGCTTTGTCTCAGTGAGAGAGTGGCAAGCCCACTTACCCAGGGCAGAGATGAGAACACAGGTAAGCAGGTTCTGTATCCACCAATTACTCCCCACAGTGCTGGAAGCAGGGGGCTTATAAAGGGGCTGGAGGGGAAAACGCCCCCTCACCTGTTTCCAGATGACCCTGCAGTCTCTATAAGAGGCAGTGTTAACCCTGGGCTTCATGGGAATAAGCTTTTGGGGGTCAGTGAACCACCCACAGTCAAATGTAAGATTTTGTGTGCATTTTTCTGGTGAACCAGAAACACTGACTTCCCAGAGGTGTTTTCGAAACCAGAAAGGGTTAAAATCATCATTCTGTTTGGGGGTCCTGGAAAGAATGATGGTGCTGAAAATAGGGGAAGTATGGAAGCTTTTTTCATCTACTTTTTGCCCCTGCTCAATGGAAGTGCTGCCACCTCCACCATTGCTCTTGACCCCTTACATTTGTGGCTGCTTGTGGGAGGGCCACCTGACAACTAGATGGCTTGTTTAGCTCTAATGAGCGGTGAGTTGAGTTTTTCAGGGTAGTAATGTCATTGGCTCTAACACTGGTTGCTGGTGAAGATATTTAGTGCTTGTTCTATACCAGGCATGGGTATGAGCACTGCATGTGTGGGCACTTTTATCCTCACAACAAACCTGGGGATAAATGCTGTTATCTTCACCCGAGAAGATGAAAAGTAGGATTCATTCAAATGAGGTCAGTCTGCACCGCCATCATGAAAGTCCAATGGAGGGTCAGGGGAGGGCCTAGAATGCAAAGAAAAGAGGTTCCCAGGATGCATAAACTCCTCTCGCCTCCAATGAGTTTAAAGAAAAAAATAAATAAAAATAGAGCTTTTTGAGTTCTTCTAGACACCACTAGATGGTGGTGTGCCAAAGGCTATTTCCTACCAGGATGCCAACTGCCAAGGAATGCAGGTAAGTTTTGCTCTGGAGTGTAAAACTCTGCCGAAGAGTTGGAAAGAAGAGTTTTAGGAGGGAGCTGGGAATCTCTCCTAACCTCCTGCTCCTCCTCCCCACCCGCCTTGTTCCAGAACAATTCAAAGTGGGTGTTTCACATTTTGGCTAAATTGTGCCTGCCTCTGTCCCCTGGCCTAATTCTGGGTTTTCATCTGCAGAGCATTTGTAATGAAGGGGTGTGATCTCTGCGTCCTCAGCAAGTCGCAACTGTTTCACAGTGATGGTAAGGCATTTTATCTTCACATCTTTACAAAGTTCTCATGGTGCACAGATTCTAAGGCATTGAAGTCTTGTGATACACTGTAGTGCAGAGCCGGCAAGTGTGTGTTGAAATATTTGATTGCTGAAGTCAGTAATAAGACAAAAACGTTATGACTCTGTACCTTTTCCTCTGTCATTCACTTTGTCCTCTTACGTGAAATCCTGCTTGGGTATACCCTGCTGTTACCTGTAGCTTTCAGACACCTCCCCAAATGTAGACAAACAATCAAAATGTATTATATCACTAGGAGCTGGCTCTTAGTTTTGTGTGAGTACCACAGTGAGACCAAAGCAATCTCATTCAATTACAAGTTTTTCTTTAAGTAGTCATACAACTTTAATGGCTGTTGCTATTTCCATGGGGTCATAAGTGTATTTTTATGGCACCCTTTCCAACAGTTAGACACGGAGATGAGTCTCTAGTCTAAAAGCCTCATCTAAAATCATATATAATTCACGCACTAAATGGCTAAACTGGAACTGCGCCGCTTTTCTCTTACATAGGAATTTAAAACAGGATTATTAAGGGGTTGGATCTTCCTCTCATATGTGCCAGATGAAAATGTCCTACAGTCTTGTGCAGCTTGTTTCTAGAAGAGAGTTAAAGGCCAAGTATGAATCAATGCATGTGATGTGTGTTCAGGGTTCTTTGCAATTCCTTTACAGATCCATAGCAGGGTTTTTGGTTAAGTGGAAGATGGTCTCAATTCTAAAAGTCCTGTTGTGAGGCTCCCCTTAATTGTACCTGAGTTATCATATTACTGTTTCTAACAACCTTTCCTTTGAAAAACATAGACAAGCACTATTATGGCTTAAGATTTTTTTGCATCTACCAGAAAATATACACATTTTGCAAGTGTGAATATCAAAGTGCTTTCCTTAACTAAGTATATTTTTATTTGCTATTTCTGCAAAGCAAACTGTGCCATTGGACTGTCTTTTAAGCAATCCTTAACATTCTTTGTATGCTGATCACACATAGACTCTTTAAAATTTTTTTAAAATTTTAATCAATTGGTTTTTAATTGAAGTATAGTTGATTTACAATGTTTTAGGTGTACAGAAATGTGATTCAGTTATATATGTGTGTGTATATATACATTTTGTCTTTTTCAGATTCTTTTCCATTATAAGTTATTATAAGATATTGAATATACGTCCCTGCACACATATATTCTCTTTTTAAAAATTAATTAATTAATTTTTGGCTTCGTTGGGTCTTCGTTGCTGCGTGCGGGCTTTTCTCTAGTTGCGGCGAGCGGGGGCTACTCTTTGTTGCCGTGCGCAGGCTTCTCATTGCGGTGGCTTCTCTTGTTGTGGAGCACGGGCTCTAGGTGTGCAGGTTTCAGTAGTTATGGCACGTGGGCTCAGTAGTTGTGGCTCACGGCTCTAGAGCACAGGCTCAGTAGTTGTGGCACATGGACTTAGTTGCTCCGCGGCACGTGGGATCTTCCTGCACCAGGGATCAAACCTGCGTCCCCTACATTGGCAGGCAGATTCTTAACAACTGTGCCACCAGGGAAGTCCCCACATATACTCTTAATAGCATCTACTTTCAGACTCCCATCTCCAGCCTGTTGTCTTTTTGTGTTGTCTCCTTGCAGGTGTTGAGTTGAGTAATATTTCATGGTCACATGTTCTCACCCTTGTTCCTAAAATTCACCCCCATTCCACCCTAACCTTTCTAATGCATTTAATAATATGTTCGTATATATGCTTGACTCTTTCAATGTACAGTGGAGTGGAATGTCTTCCAAATTACTTAAGTGGTTCCACATTGTGGATCTGTCATTCTTTCCACTCATGGTTTAAGATGTATGCACAGCAACATGGATATATCTTATTCATGGCGTATAACTGCAGCATTGTGCTCTAGAATATTTCCTTATTTGATCCTCAAGTGATGGTCACTATATCAGTTAATGTAATATTAGCTAATGGACCAAACATGATAAATTTATTATTAGGAGTACCAAAACAATTATTCCTGAGAGTAGGTATCTCTCTTCTAAAGCAGGGCTCTGAAGATACAGGCACCTATCTTTGCAGCTCTGTTATCTTCAAACCAAGATTTCCAAGGCTGCCAAGGTTTCTGGTAATAAGAAAGGCGAGAGAGGACTGAGGATTATAACTAAAGGATTATCTGGGCCATGCCTAGAGCAGTGCAGATCACCTCTATTAAGTTTGGTCAAAGACCACACACCTAATGCCAGGGAAGCTGGAAAGCTATTGTAAATGGTATTGTTTTTTACATTTCAATTTTCAATTGGTATATAGATACACAATTGATCTTTTTCAATGTTGACCTTGCATTTTATGACCTAACTAAATTCATTGGTTCTAGTAATTGATTTATAGATTCTTTAAAGTTTTCTACACAATCAGTCACCTTTGAAAAGAGAAAGTTTGATCTTTCTCTTACGATCATGATGGCTTTTCTTTGTGTTATTGCAGTGGCTTCAATTTTGAGCACAATGTTGAATAGAAACGGTAAGAGTGGATATCCTTGCTTTGTCACTGACTGCAGGGAGAAAACATTTAGCATTTCATCACTGAGGATGACGTTAGCTGTAGGTGTTTTGTTTATGCATTTTCAGACTGAGGAAATTCCCTTCTCATAGTATGCTGAGTGTTTGTTCCTTCATGAATTGGTATAGGATTTTATTAAATGCTTTTTCTGTGTATATTGAAATAATCATGTGATTTTTTTCCCCTTTGTTATATTAATATGAGGAATTTTATTGAATGGTTTTCAATCATAAACCAACTTTGCATTCTGGGCATAAACTCCATTTATTCACAATATATTTATTAATATTTTGCTAAGGATATTTGCATGTAATGCTCATTAGAGATATTGGTCTACGGTACTCTTTTCCTGTATTGTCTTTGTCTAGTGTTGGTATTGGGGAAACGGCTTCATAAAATATGTTGAAGTGTTTTCTACTCCATTTTCTGAAAGTTTGTGTAAGACTGGAGTTATTTTTTTCTTAAATGTTTGATAGAATATGCTAATAAAACCATCTGGGCCTGGAGTCTTGTTTTTGAGAAACTTTAGTAGTTAATTTCTTTTATAGATATTGGCATTCAGATTTCTTATTTCCTCTTGTATCAGCTTTAATAAGTTGTATTATTTATAGACTGTCCATTATATCTAAATTATTTAATTTATCATAAAGTTCATAATATGTACTTATCCTTTTAACGTCTTTCATTCCTGATATTGGTAATTTGTGTTTTTATTTTCTTGATTAGTGTAGCTAGGGGTTTATCAATTTTCTTAATCTTTTACTAGAACAACTTTTCATTTTAATTTTGTTTTTATATTTTCTCTGTTAGTCTTTATTTGTCTCAATTTCATAAAATTATTCTCTTATTTATATTCTACTTGCTTTGGGTTTACTTTGCTCTTTGTTTCTAGCTATTTAGCATGGAACTTTGTACAGTATTTATTGAAGAGGTTTCTTCCTTTCTAAAATAAACATTTGTAGCTATAATTTGCCTTTTAGCCACTAAGCCCTGTTTTAGGTGCATCATATTTTAATATGCCTTATTGATTGATTGATTGATGGCAGGTTTAATAAGCAAGGGGACATACTTATGAGACTTGTCTTGGGCAGTTGCAAGATGAGTAGATTGCCATACCTGCCTTCCAGAATCTTAAAAGTTTATATAGAAGCCTTAACTGGGTTCAGTCATGTGTACTCTCCAGATGGTCTAAATAACACATTACTTCCTCAAGGCTGTGTCTTCCTTGGGTAGCTTCTAGCGTGGGGAAGGCAAGCGGAATGCACGTCCAAGGACAGGGGAGTGGGTAGGAGCCTCCCATTGCCTGGGTCCAGCTCACGGGTCAGTCAGTGCTCACGTCTTCTCATGACCTCCTTCAACACGTCAAGAATCATGTTAGTGTTTCACACACTCAAAAGTAATGAATTTTTAAAAACTCAAGTAGTTTGAGTAGAAACTCAGCCTCAGGTTAGTTTTATTTAGAAAATCTGGGGTCTTGGCACCTAATACACTTTATTTTATTCACTTCAAAATATTTCATAATTTCCTTGATTTCTTCTTTGACTTGTTTAGATGTATGTTGTTTAACTTCTAGATTTTTTTCTTTTTAGATATATTTTTAAGCATCTTTATTGGAGTATAACTGTTTTACAATAGTGTGTTAGTTTCTCCTTTACAACAAAGTGAATCAGTTATACATACACATATGTTCCCATATCTCTTCCCTCTTGCGTCACCCTCCCTCCCACCCTCCTTATCCCACCCCTCTAGGTGGTCACAGAGCACAGAGGTGATCTCCCTGTGCTATGCGGCAGCTTCCCACTAGCTATCTAATTTACATTTGATAGTGTATATGTGTCCCTGCCACTCTCTCACTTCGGCACATCTTACCCTTCCCCCTCCCCATATCCTCAAGTCCATGCTCTAGTAGGTCTGTGTTTTATTACCGTCCTATCACTAATCTCTTCATGCCATTTTTTTCCTTAGATTCCATATATATGTGTTAGCATACGGTATTTGTTTTTCTCCTTCTGACTTACTTCACTCTGTATGACAGACTCCAGGTCTATGATATAAATCGCAGCAAGATCCTTTTTGACCCATTTCCTAGAGAAATGGAAATAAAAACAAAAATAAACAAATGGGACCTAATGAAACTTAAAAGCTTTTGCACAGCAAAGGATACCATAAACAAGACCAAAAGACAACCCTCAGAATGGGAGAAAATACTTGCAGATGAAGCAACTGACAAAGGATTAATATCCAAAATTTATAAGCAACTCATGCAGCTCAATAACAAAAAACAAACAACTCAATCCAAAAATGGGCAGAAGACCTAAATAGACATATCTCCAAAGAAGATATACAGATTGCCAACAGACACATGAAAGAATGCTCAACATCATTAATCACTAGAGAAATGCAAATCAAAACTACAATGAGACATCATCTTTTTAGATATTTTGTTATTAATTTCTAATTCCATTGTGGACAGAGACATAGGATGCATGTGTGATTTTGATCTTTTGAATTTATTGAGACTCTGTTTATGGTCCAGCACATGATCAGTGTTGATCAATGTATCATATGTATTCTGCGATTGTTTGTGAACTGTTCCACAAATGTCACTTAGGTCAAATTGCTCAGTAGAATTTTTCAAATCTCTGTCCTTACTGACTGTTGGTTTATGTCTAGTTTTTCTATCAATAACTGACAGAGGAGTGTTTAAAAAAAATCCAACTGTGATTATGGATTTGTTTTTCTCTGTTTTGGTTCTACCTACTCTTGCTTCATGTACAGGCATACCTTGGAGATATTGCAAGTTCAGTTCCAGACCACTGCAGTAAAGCGAGTCACATGAATATTTTGGTTTCCCAGTGCCTATAAAAGTTATGTTTATACTATACTGTAGTCTATTAAGTATGCAATAGTATTATGTCTAAACAATGTACATACTTTAGTTAAAAAATAATGCTATTGGAAAAATGGTACCAATAGACTTGCTCAACACGGGGTTGCCACAAACCTTCAATTTGTGTAAAAATAAAACAAAACAAACCATAATATCTGCAAAGTGCAATAAAGCAAAGTGCAATAAAATGAGGTATGCCTGTACTTGCAAGTTCTGTTATTTTGTTTATAAATATTTATGACTTTTTCTCCCCTGAGTTGACCTGTCTGTAATTTGAAATGTCCTTCTGTATTGATGGCAGTTCTCTTTGTCTTAAAGAGTACCTTATCTGGTGTGTAACCATTCTAATTTTCTTATGCTTCCTGTTTGCAGGGTATATGCTCTTCTACAGGTTTACTTTAAACCTGTATATATATGTTTATATTTGAAATGTCTCCTATAGATAGCATGTTAGGTATATCTTACTTTTCTAAGCCAGACCATTTCTGCCTTTTAATTGGAGTGTTTAGTCCACTTATATTTTAGTCCACTTACTTACATCTGATGTAATTATTGATATGGTTAGATTTAGGTTTGCCATTTTGCTGTTTGTATTCTGTTTGTCTTAGTTGTGTTTTGTTTCTCTGTTCTTCCCTTTCTATCATCTGTGTTAAAATATTTTCTTGAATTCCATTTTTATCTGCTTGTTTTTATTTTAGTGGTTGCCCTAGGGATCACAATATATATTCTTTTTTTAAAAAAAAAGTTATTTATTTTATTTATTTATTTTTGGTTGTGTTGGGTTGGGTCTTCGTCGCTGCATGCGGGCTTCTCATTGCGGTGGACTCTCCTGCCGCGGTGCATGGCCTCTAGGTGCACAGGCTCAGTAGTTGTGGTGCACGGGCCCAGTTGCTCTGCGGCATGTGGGATCCTCCCAGACCAGGGATCGAACCCGTGTCCCCTGCATTGGCAGGCGGACCCTCAACCACTGTGCCACCAGGGAAGCCCACAATATATATTCTTAACTTTTCACAATCTAATTTAATATCACACCATCTCACCTAATCTGTACCTTGTAGTCATGTGCTTGCATTTACCTACTTATCCTTTATATGATAGTCGTGTGTCTGTGTATATATACACACACACACACATATATATATGCCTGTATATATGTACATGTATATGTGTGTATATTTATGTTTATATATATGTACATAATATACATGTAATATATTACATCCACATGTTTTATAAGCCCCGTGATTCAGTGTAATAGTTACTGCTTTATACATATTGTCATATGTATTTTTTAAAGTAAGACAAAATACTATTTCATGTTTGCCCATATATCTTCTATTTCTGGTGTTCTTTATTCCTTCTTGAAGATCCAAGTTTCCATCTGGTATTATTTTTTTCAGTGTGAAGAACATTAACATTTCCTGTGGAATAGGTCTGCTGGTGATGAATTTGAATTTTCTTACGTTTTATTTATTTAAAAGTGTCTTTATTTTGCCTTTATTCTTGAAAGATTTATTTTGGCTGGATATAGAATTCTGGGTTTGACAGTTTTCTTTCATCACTTTTAAAGATGTCATTACGTTGACTTGTTGCCTGCATTATTTCTGATGAGAAGCAAACCATAATTTTAAATTTTGCTTCCCTATGTGTAAATTATCCTTTTAGTCAGGCTTATTTCAAGATTTTCTTATTCTTTGGTTTTCAGCAGCGACTATGATGTGTCTAGTGTGGTTTGTTTGTATTTATCCCACTTAGAACTAACTAAACTTCTACAATCTATAAACTCACATTTCTTATCAAATTAGAAATTTGTACTGCTATTTCTTGAAATATTTTGTGCCCTATCTCTGTCTTCCCTCTTTCTGGACTCTGATTACACCCATTTTAAACCTTTTGCTATTTTGCCACAAGCCATATTTTTTCCTCCTGTCATCTCAAATATGCTATTAAGCCCACCCAATGAAATTCTCAAGCCTTCTGACAGCCAGATCATCCCCAAACACTACTCTCACTATGTCAGTCTTTTAAAAACTACAGTATGCATTTTATATGTAAATTACACTTCATGAAAAAATACTACACTGTTTCCCTGTTGCCTACTAAATGCAGACAAAGTGTGTTACGTTGGCATTCAAGACTTTCTAGAATAGTTACGTATATTGTTTATGCAATTTTTTTTGGTAAAAAAATTACTGTGTGATATGAGACTGATAACGTTGTTTTCCTCTAGGAATGGGAACTGAGTGGTTGTGAAACAGGCATGGGAAGGAAACTTTTCAGCATTTACTTTAGAAATTTAAATCAATTTAGAATGTATTTATTCCAACAATACCATAAAGTGTACCATTCTGTATACAGTTTCTGACCAATCGTTTCTTCCATTCCTGCATAGCACACCTGCTTCTTTAGTCTGATCATTGCACCTCTCCCTGTCCTCTCATGCTCCTTTTTCTTAACATGCATCCAGGGCCTTAACCTGCCTTCAAGACCCAACTTGTATATCCATTTATGAAGCATTCTGCAGTAGGACTCTGTCAGTTGCAAGTTCCAGCCTTTTCCCAAGAAGGGGTGCAGTTGGTGCTGATCTAAGGGTAATTAGACTGAGAGACTTGGATGTCATTGGTATTCCCCAGCTTTTGTATCTACCTCTCTTTGCATGTTGATTTTGTTCTCCCAGGTTCCCTCTACTGAGGAAACTGGAACCAAAGCTTTAGGCAGCTCCAGACTTAGATTTTTCATAGTCATATGATCAGAGAGGAAAATGCACATCCTTGACAACTTCACTAAGTAGAATCCCAGGGAGGGACTCAGATTGGCCTGGATTAGGACAGGGCAAGGACGTGACAAATCACTGATCAGCTCAGCCTGTGATTGGCAGGCTGACCAGAACTATATGTCTGGAGGCGGGAGGGGGAGCAATCTTCCAAAAGGAAAGGGGAGAGGCGCTCCTCTCTGTGAAAAAATATCGATACACAATCACTGTCCCTTCCCTGGCAACTGCTATGCCCACTGACCTGTTTCCCATAGCACTCTTTGTTGTTTTTTTTTTTTTTCCTTTTTTTTTGTCTGTATTCAGCATGTGGGATCTTATTTCCCCAACCAGGGATCGAACCTGCGCCCCCTGCAGTGGAAGCTCAGATTCTTAACCACTGGACCGCCAGGGAAGTCCCTAGCACTCTTTTACATCATATGTTGGGCTGTTATACAGAGCATGCCTATGTCCTTTGAAGTCTGACATGGGGTAATCTTATTTCTCCCAATCAAATTTTACTCTCTGAGAAAACAAGGTTATAAGTGTTTAAACATTGACACATCCTGGCACAGGTGTGAACCTGGAGGTTTGCTAACACATCAAAGCTGAAGTCAGATGCAAGATGCTTTGACGTGTTGTAGTGTGACTGCTCAGGGAGCTGTCTCTGGGCAAAAGAACAATTGGAAGGGCAGGGGGTGCTGGGGCTGAGTTCAGGGTAACCGCAATGAGCAGTTTCTGACTTTAGCACTGGATTGGGCTGCTTCTTCCCTGAGTCACCACCACTACTTATTAGTGACAGTTCAGCCTGTATTGAGACCACCTTATAACTTCTGTATGTGTAATAGATACATGACATAGATGTTACACTCTACTAGCTACCATCTTTAATGTCTTCAGATCTGTTAATGCTATTTGAAACACTATCCTTATAGGAAAAAATTGTGACAGCTCACATTCGTTTAATGGATTTGAGAAAGAAAGTGGTTAACTGAGTGAGGCTTGTTTTAGACTTAAAGATTCTTTGCTGACAAAGGTGTTTAGTGACTGTGTTATAATATCACTAGGAATGAAGAATGAAATTAATATATACTTGTTTATAAGGCAAGAAATGAACAAACCTCAAGCTCTTTATTTCATTCATAGTTTGCTTCTTTACTTTGCCAATGGTAATACATTCAGAGATGTTATTACATTAAGTAGTCCAAGGTCAGAATTCCCCGCCCCCGTAGGCTTTGTTTTTTTGTTTGTTTTTGTTTTTGTTTTTTGGTTATTGCTTACCTGCTGGCAATTTTGATAAAGTGCTTTCCCCAAGAGAAGTTGCGGAGATGGCTTTCAAATCTAGCTGGAAATAACTTCAGGTAAACAGTTTTGATAACTGGAAAAAGTTGAAACATAAGATCTTCAGGTTATCAGTAGAATAAATCCATCATTCACACCTTTGCCCAGGTGAATGTCATGGGCAAAGGCAGGCACTTTGCTGCCATCAAAGTGACGAGGAACCCTGGGTCAGGTCTTGACTCAGTCTTTGCTGGGAGATCCTTGAGGGAGCTCCACACACAGGAACAAGACGGCATGGGAGAGCAGCTGCTTCTTCAGCAGAGTCTGACATGTACTCCCCAGGCCCCAAGACAGAGTCTGAAAAGGTACACTGGGACCTGAGACTCATGCTTGAGACCTAAATAGGCTCTCTTCTCTTCAGCCCCAAACCCAAATCTCGGGACCCTCTTTCCTCTGCCCAGCCTCATGGTAACAAATCCAAAAATGCGTAGGCTAGGGTGTGCATGAGGAAGGGAGAGAGATCTATCTGTGTTTTGCTTCCTTTAGTGATGTGGGGCTTGTTCCAGAAATAACATTGAAAGTGACTAAACTTGGGCAGCTATCATTTTTGACATGCAACATGGTACTAAACTTCTGAAATGCATGAAGTGCCTTGAGAGCATAGCAGTGAGAAGGATATGGGATGCCTTACCTGCCTCACATCCCATTGGCCTGGCCTCCCATTCCAGGCACTGCCAGAGCATGCAGTTCCCAGGAGTCAGCACCTTCTGCTGGCAGGGCCACGCCTGCCCTGGGGCTGCTCTTACATCCTGGGCGGGGGTGGGGGTGCCTGTGGGCACCTGCCTCACACGGCTGTGTGTGCAATCCAATGTGCGGGGTCCATGGGGCACCCCCAGCCCCAGTGACCCACAGTGTGACCAGTCAGTGATGAGGGCGCATCTGGGGATGGCCTCCTTTCTGTCTCATGCTCTCCTTCCCCTTACTGCTGATCCCTAAAAGCCTTGTCAAGTGCACAACCTGTAAGCAAGTTCTTTCTCAGCTCTGCTTGCAGGGAGCAGGGAATCAGCCAAGGCACTTACTGTAGAAGGCTGTTTGTGTGGTGGGAAAGTGGCCATTTGGGACCATTCTTTTTTTTTTCTTTTTTTTTCTGGTAGGCGGGCCTCTCACTGCTGTGGCCTCTCCCGTTGCGGAGCACAGGCTCCGGACGCGCAGGCTCAGCGGCCATGGCTCATGGGCCCAGCCGCTCCGCGGCATGTAGGATCTTCCCGGACCGGGGCACGAACCCGTGTTCCCTGCATCGGCAGGCGGATTCTCAACCACTGTGCCACCAGGGAAGCCCCTGGGACCATTCTTTAAGTTTTGTTAATTAGCAGTAAGGGCTCACCCTCCACCTTTCAGCTAGCCTGTCAAGACCATGGCTCTTATGTCTCTGCCAGAGCACCTCCTCCAGGCATGTGCCCACCCTTGAGACAGTGGTCATGGCTTAAACTGAGAGAACAGTGCACCAAGCAAGGACCCCAAAAGCCACCGGAAATGGAGGGTTCCCTACAGGGGGAAACGGTGCCTCAAGCAGATGCAGATTTCTGTTTTGGGAGACACTGGAGTCTTTCCCTTCTCCTCCTTTCTCTGTCTCTTGGAGGCTGTTGAAAGTCAGGTTTTGCATTGCGAGTACTGATTCTGGCTAACAAGCAGAAAAGAAAGTAATTTGCAAGAAAGAAGAAAAGCCAGATTAGGAAGCTTCACAGCCAGGAGCAATACCCCCAAATAACATCACAGAACTGGTCCCCTGAAGGACACATGAGTGGCAAAGTATACAATACTACACCAGGCTCTGAATTTTCCAGTCACTTAAACGACTGTCATGTTGCCATCACTGGCACCAGAACAGGTTCGGCTGGGTCCCCCTGGGCGTCTCCCCATGGTGCTTTAGCTGGACCTGGAGGCTTTGCTTGTCTTCAACCTATAGTGCCCCCTGTAATTGGCTGTCATTCCACAAAAACAAAATAGACATCAGTGTGGGCAACAAAATGAAGGGGACTCATTTGGCCATGTTTAAAGATACCATCTAATGTTACTACATAGTTTCTAACTAGGTTTGGTGGGACTCTGGACACCATGTCCCCTCATTTAATCAAAATTTTCACTTTTCACCTATTCTATACATTGGGGTTCTTGTAATTTTGTCTTTAGAGTCAGTTTAGAAACCACCATCCTGTGGAAATAAGCATCTTCAGTGTCAAGAGACCTTGGGATGATTACCTGCTGGAGGCTCCTAAAACCATCTTTCCAGGTGTGATCTGACCCTGGAGGGAAGAGGCACCACTGGAAAAGCCCCTGATGCGTTGTTACTGAAAGTGAGGCTCTAGCAGCATGTCTAAGCCTCATGCTAACCAAGTTCCAGCTCCCAGTCTCTGAAGTGCTCAAAACTTTAAATGGGCTGCCGACACCACACCAGGGGACTGAAGGAAATAGGCTAGCTGTTGTAGAGAACCAAACTTCCAAAGCTTCATGACCCTAGGCTTATTCTAGTGACACAAAATCTGTTTGTCTTCAAGCACAAGACAAATTATTTTTTTTCCCAGAGTTTTGGAAATGATTCTAATTCTGAGTAGAACAAGGTCCTGACAAGGCCAATGTGGACGTCACAGATTGGATTCTATGGGAAGCTGATGGCCGTTATGTCCTTACCCACAGGTGTTCAAATCCACCCAAGGGGCCAGGAGAAGAGCTGTCTCTACACCTCCCCCAGCTCCTGCCTTGGTTGGCTTTCTCTCTACTCCTCCTTGCCCACCCAAACCTCTTCTTCCTACAGTTAGGAAGCAAAAGCCCCTATATGCCAGTGGATGCAAAGACAGACTGATGGCTAAAAAAGAGGCTTTGCTCTGGCCATCAGCCCAGCTCAGCTCATGCAAACACTCAATGATAAAGGCCACTGGTCATTCACCTTGCCCTTTCTTAACACTTGACCAAGGCCACTCATCAGGAGTTGCCCTTGCCCCGATTCCACAAGCTCACATTCAGTATTTCTCAGCTTTCCAGCTTCCAGATAAGAGTTTAAAATCAAACTCAGTCCTTTGAGGGTGGATGCCTTGTCACAAGGTTGCAATGAAGAATCATCAGAGTGAAGGTGATGTGAATGTACCTTCTTGAGAGGAAACCCTGTGCAAGTTTAGAGTTCTTTTAATTCTCAGGATCCAAAGTGAGTTTGTTTATGACTGTAAAATTTTCTAATTTTCTAATTAAAATTTTCTAATGGAAGCAGTTAGCAGTGGTGGAGCTGCCTACAACCCATGGTTTAGGGAGGTCACTGGCACCGTTCTGGAAGTATCCTCCTGTGGGATGTCTCAAGACAACAGTACCCCTGGGCAAAGACTTAGGTACTGGAAGAGAGACCATGGGAAATCTCTCTGGAGAGGGTTGGGTTCCAAGCTTTCCCACCCCAACTTCTCTCTTAGGTTCTAGGGTCTCCATTTTGTGTCCACTAGCTTCATAGACCATGGAGAACAAATGTCAGGCATGTCAGGAGATGAAGTATTGGGTTAACTCTTCAATATTCCAGTTTATAATCGTTTCTGGCTTGTCATCAGAGTACATATAGAGCTAAATGATGAATGGCCACTTTAAAAATCAGCAAGCGCCATAATACTCAATTCCCAATGACAAGGGGGCATGATGCTAAAGCTCTATGCAAGTTTAAAAAAAAAAAAAAAAGCAAATGTTCCCCTTCTGTGTAAAAAAAAAAAAAAGAGTGGGAGGAAAGAAGTGACTACCAAAGATCTGCTGCTCTTGAAAAATCAGTCTTTACCTTAAATCACCCAGTGTGAGTTCCTGTGCTGCCCAGCCTGTGGGACTTTGGCTTAAAGCTTGCCTGGGAATTCTTGGTTCCTCAACTGGTATAAGCCAGGAAGGCACACTTCCCTCTGCTGACACACAGAACAAATCCTGTACAGAAATTGCATCACCCAGGAATGCCCAGTACAGAGCATGGCTCAGCATCCCTTCCCAACTGTCTGCCTCATTCACTTCTCTCTCCTGAATCAGCTTCTCTGCCAGAGGGTCAGTGGCACCATCTGGGCAGAAAAAGGACAATACTTCTATACTGTTGCTGGCCAGTCATCTAATTCCTAATTTACTAGGTTCAGCATCCACTTTATCTATTGAGGTGGGGCTATATCAGTTATCTATTGCTGTGTAACAAATTACCCCCAAACCTAACAGGTTAAAACACGAAACATTTATTATCTCAGTTTTTAAAAGTTAGTAATCTGGGAGCAGCTTAAGGGATTCTGGTTCAGAGTCTCTCATGAGGTTGCAGTCATCCTGAGGACTGACTGAGGCAGGAGAATCTGCCTCCAAGTTCACTGATGTGGTCATGGGGAACCTCAGTTACTTGCAGTCTGTTGGATTGAGGGCCTCAGTTCCTCACAGGCTGTTGTCCAGAGGCTTCTGTTCTTTACAATTTGGACCTCTCCTAGAACTGTTCACAATGTGGCAGCTTCCTTCTCCTAGAGAGAGTGATCTTCCGGGGTGGCGGAGGGCGGAGAAAGAGAGTGGCCAGGACAGAGCTGCAGTCTTTTTATAACCTAATCCAAGAAGTGATATGTCATCACTTCTGCCATATGCTCTTTGTCTCACACAGACCAATCCTGGTGGAGCGTGGGAAGGGATCACCCGGGGTGTAATATCATGGGGTGGGGATCATTAGGAGCCATCCTAGAGACAGACTGCCTATCCATGACCATCAGCAGAGGAGCTTGGACTCAAGTTCAGACACTGCTTCTGACTTCTCCACCTTCAATTTTAGCCCCACTGTAAAGGAGCCAGTTTGAACCTCCATCTACAACCCCCGGTATATGAAAAATAACTGATTATGAGCCTCCATTTTACTGAGTCTTAGGAAACTTCCTCACTCTCAGAGGAGTCAGGGTTTGGGGAAGAATCGCCCTGGTTTTGAAGCATCTTCTTGGAGGCTCTCTGTCGTTTCCAGACGGTAGCTGGGAATCCACCCGGGAAGCCATGTAGAATCTCAGCTGTCTTGATGTGCAGCATCACTTTCCCTTCTGGGATCCGGCTGCTTCCCAGGTAGTTCTTCCTGCCATGTTATGAACAGCCTCTGCCATGGGAGCCCCAGACACCTCTGCTTGTTTTCACCCCCACAGCCCAGGGAAAGCTCTTTCTAGGCTATTCATTTCATGACCAAAATACCTTTCTTGAGAATTCTACCCTAGACCCAAGAGGTTCAGGCTTTGGAAACAAGCCCCGTGGAGTCCCAGGTTGCTTGTGACTTCTGCCCTATATTTTTGAAAGCTGAAAACACAGGAGGTAAAAGGGAAGATGGAATATCCTGCCACACCAGCACCCTCCCTGTGCCTCAGTTGGTCAGACTGAGGTGGTCTCACTGTCCATCCCATCTCTGGGCCTTTGCTGGCTATGCTGAAATTTGGCAGACTTATTATGCACACCTGCCTGCCACTCTGCCTGAGTCATGTTCTCCAGTCTAAGACTTGTCTCCTTTCTGACACCTTTCCTGACCTCAGGCCGGGGGTCATCACTCTTCATTCTGCATTTATAAAGCTGCCTTCCTCTCATCCCTAACTCACTGTAACCTTCTCTGTGTCAATTCAGAGATCACAAATGGGCAGTGTGTTTGCTGAATCTGTCCCAAAGGTATAGTTTCACCCATGCCACTTTTTGTTTTTAATTTGAATGAGTTGCCAACATTTTTTAAATGGAGGGATTTCACATAAATTTGGCTTCTGGCTTGCACTGAAAAATCATATCTGGTAGCCCCAGACTTGCTTTCCCATGGAGTAAAAATGAGGCAGTGCTGAGTAGCAGCTGCCCCTTTTAGATGGGTCCTGCTTCCTCCAGTTGGCTTCTGCCTACTTCTCTCTTGCTCATCACCTGCTAGACCTCTGTTTGTGACCTCTTGCTCTGGTTTCTCACCTCTCACAGGCCGATTGTTCTGGATGCTCCTTTTTTTTCCATTTACTGATTGCCCAACACGCTGGGCTCAGCTGGATGCAAGCGTAAGAAAGTTCAAACAATGTCATCTACATATTAAAGATTAGGAAGGGCCTTACTATGCAATAGGCTCTGTCAGCTACTTTCACCCAGAATCCGAGGGCTGCTGAGTAAGCGAAGTCTTCTGTGTGGTAGACGATTCCCAATTTATAATTGGTTTATAGCTAATGATCCCAGGCAGCAATTTCCCTTGTTAGTCTGTCTTGATATATACATTTGTAATTCGTTTGCAGTAGGGGCAGAGGAGATCTGTATTATATGGAAATGCTTGTTCTTTCTACTGGAAGCTCAGCTTACTCTCCAGCATGGATCTAATCTAGGGAAGTAAGTGCAAAAGTCCCGAGAGGGAGGCAAAGTAAGTGTGTTGCGGGGAGTAGTGGGAGATGAGGCCAGGAGTCTCACAGGAGGATGGCGTGCAACTGCAGGTGGTCAGGCTCTGGGTTTGCCGAAGGACTGGCATTTGCATTGGCTTAATCTCAGTGAGGTCCCCAATCCATCCTGCATGATGGGACTGAACAGGGCTCAAAGCTCATCTTTGAGAACACTCCCAGGAGAAGATGAAAACACATCTTTCATTTCCTGCCACCCTTGTGCAGAGCCTGTGATCTGAGGCCTCGGGAAGCTCAGCACCTCCCTCAAGGTCATAGTCAACCATGCGCTGCTCTGACCCTTAGCATCTAAAATGCAGAACTTCTGGACCCTCTTGGGATGATCTTTGCCCCAGAGCATTGTTAGAGAAACATGGCACCTCTGGGAGTGAAGGGGGTCCTTCCCTGTCCCTTGCTGGCTATTCAAAGTGAGCTGGCAATTATACAATAACACATTTTCTTGATATCTTCTGCTCAGTCCTTTCTGAGCCTTCTGGCTTCTGCTTGTGACAACTCCTGTCTAGAATGGCTCCAGTGCAGAGCCGGTTTGACTTGGGAGGCTGTTTTGCAAAATTAAGAGGCTGCTTTGACATGGCTTCAAGGAACATGCCGCAAGCTTCAGCAGCAGCGGTCGCCTCATTCAACCCTGGGAGACAACAAATGCTCCAAATAGGGCCATGCACGCCTACCGTCATGCAGCCACCCAGCAAGTGGCCATTTAATCTCAATTGCTCCCCACGGCGTGGGCCAATTAAAGAGGAAGCCAGCAGGGCAAGGAGCACTGGCAAATCTTTTGAGGGAAGGAAACCCCAGGGCTGCATTGCCAAAGGCTCTCCCACTCCATTCACACACTGTGCAAGAATGCAAACCATGGGGCTGCAAGTGGGATGGAGGGCTGCCTCAGAAATGGGAGCCGAGATGCAGTACAGATGGCAGCAAGAGTGGCGGTGACACAGAATAGTATCCCCAGGGCTTGAAACTTCCAAAATGAGATTTACAGTTCTGGCCCGCCCTCTTTCGGGAGGAAACACCTGCTCCAGCAGCTTTGGAAACGGCCTCTTATTATCAACTTCTGTGCAGGGATCAGATTTTTGCAGCTAACTAGTGCCTGGTGTGAAATAAAAGCTATTTTGAGGTGGGAGGAGTTCTCAACCTTTCCTAAATGCATTTTGCGTCCTGATTAATTTCTCTCTAATCCTTTATTTCTGAGTCTACATTCTTTCACAACTCCTCCTTCTCTGCCTTTCTTTTTTTTTTTTTTTTTTTTTTTTTTTTTTTACCATATTCTCCTCTCTGAATATTCGCAGCCTCTGCTTGGGAGACCAAGCCAGGTCTTACCAGTAGTTTCCAGCCCTACCTGCCCATCAGGATCACCTGGGGCCCCCAAATAGTTGTATTTGGGTCACTTTCCAAACCACTTAGGTTAGAATCTCTTGGGGTAGGGCCCTGGCATAGACATCTAAGTTCCTCAGCTGATTCTAGTATACAGCCAAGGTTCCGAAATGCTGGCTACGGAGATGATGCTAAGAAATAAGATAGATTTGACTGTCCTAATACATTGGAGCTACCTTAATCCTCACACTCGAGTATCTAGAAGCAGGATTGAGTCCCAAAGATGAGGTGTGAGGAATCAGATTATTTTTTCATAGCTGTTCTCTTACTATACACATTATCCATGTTGATTGAAGAGGATTTAGAAAATAGAGACAAAAAATCTATAATCTAGCCCCTCAGTACCATCTGGTAGATATTTATTTACTCTTATTTTTATGCATATGTACAGAGAATTTCTTCAATAAATGCAGGATTACACGAGCTATAGCCTCATAACTATTTTCTCTTAATATCATGAACTGATCTTGGAGAGACAGCAGTGGGCTGTGGCTTGAAGTGAGAGCTTAGTTCTCTGCACAGAAATTGGACCTGGGTAGCCTGGATGAAAACCGAACCTCTTTCCATGTGAGCAAATACATTATAGAACACAATTCAGCTGATGGCATGGTACTATTTAATTGGTCTCCTATCAGTGAATTTGGGGCCACTGTTTTGTTCTCGTGTGATAAACACCATGATGTCCACTCTTGTAGGCACACCTTTGCCCTCGTCCATGGTATTGGTCTAATTTTTTCCTCTGTACTCATTCACTTCGTCATCACTAGTCTCATGCCTTTAATTGTACCCCAAATACTAACACTCCAAAATTTATGTGGATTTCAAGTCACTTTTGTTCAAAAGGAGCTCTAATGATGCCCCTCTGGTTGCCCAAACCTCGTTTCTTATCTACCTACCTCTGGTATGTTTGTTTTTTCTTCAAGCCAAAGACCTAGATATCACCCTCAATTCTTCCTTTACCCCCAGCACAGAGCCTCTCTCCACCAATTCACATGCAAGTGGTGCTGATTCGAGTTCCATTTTTTTTTTTTTTTTTTTTTCCGTATGCGGGCCTCTCACTGTTGTGGCCTCTCCCTTTGCAGAGCACAGGCTCCAGACGCGCAGGTTCAGCGGCCATGGCTCACGCGCCCAGCCGCTCCGCGGCATGTGGGATCGTCCCGGACCGGGGCATGAACCCGTGTCGCCTGCATCGGCAGGCAGATTCTCAACCACTGCGCCACCAGGGAAGCCCTCCATATTGTTTTGAATCAATCTACACCTTTCCAACTTCCTCTCACCTCCTAATCAAGCATCTTCATCTCTTATCTGGACTAAACTTTTCACTCTTGATCTCCTCCTATTTTTTCTCCACATGGCAGCCAAAATGATCTCCCTGAGGCATAAATCAGATGATGGCATTTCCTACCTTGAAGAGTTACACGGCTTCCTATCTTCCAGAATGAAATTTAGGCCTTCTTATCATGATCCACAAGACCTGCAAATCTGGCTCCTGTTTACCTTGCTCATCTTTTCATTCTACTTCTCCCCGTGATGACCAGGCTCCAGGCACACTTGTATTATTTCTCTTCTTAAATGTGCTAATGCCTTTCCCACCTTGGGACTTTGATACCTGCAGTGCAGCATCCACCTGATGCAAGAGGAACTATGTAAACATGCAGCTTATGCTTTTGTTGCATGAGAAATAGAGTCCTGTGATCTAAGAGTCTCCTATCTTCCACCATGAAACTGTAGCAGGCTAATCCGTTAGCTTGCAAGTAGGGTAAAATCTCAGACCCTTCACCTATTAACGCTCACCATTCCAGTGTGCTTGGGAAGATAACCTACCTCAGGAGAGATCAAATGTGCTTGGCTGTAATATATCCAATTCACTTCCCATATACTATAGTTTCCCCTCCCCCTTCCCATTATACACACTTTCAACTGAATATTAAATAGTACTGCCTTATGGGACAGCATTAAGAAATTTCAGTTGTAATAAGTGGAAAGAGGAGTGATCATCTCTCCATCTTAATAATAGTCCTATTTGGCCTAGGAGTAAAGCAGGTGGCTCTGGGAGACTAAATGTTGGCTATCATGGCTTTTCACCAAACTAGATGCAGTGAAAACTGTTAGAAAGCCCAACAGGCTAAAATTAGACAGATTTGACTAATGCTTGCTTTTCTATATAAACTTTGGGAGGAAGCCAGGCACAACTCATTTTTTAACGAAAGGAATGCAGAATCCATTCACTGTCTTCCTGCAAGGGTGCCTGAAGTCTCCAGTATATGGTCACAACCCAGTGAGAGGAGATTTAGATTTGATTGCCATCAAAAGTAAGTTGTTTTTCACACTGGTGATATTGTGATGGTTTCCATCTCAGAAGCAGCAGTGAGGGAAAACTGGAGAACTCCAACAGTACCTACAACCAGCTAAAGATGATTAATTCACCTGGCTAAAATTCAGGGCCCAATCATTTCAATTCTTGGGAATATCTTGGGCCAAGACCAAGGAGATGAAAGACAGTGCTGCTTAGGATACTAAGTTTCAGTTTCTTGGAATTTGTGGGTTTTTTTCCCCCATAGCTGACCAAAAGACTCTTGGTCTTTTCTCTTTGGAACATTAACTTAAAGAATTGTTGAGATGATAGGCTACTGACTAAATAGAATCTGGTTGAGGATTATAGTCTGTACATGCACGTTGTCAAAGCTGGTTATTGAGTAATGAGTAATTGGCATTGATGAGATGCAGCTGCCTTGAAGAATGGTTGGGGGAGTCACATGCCTGAGGGGCTACATGACCAGCTGACATAAAGCTGAAGGGGGCTCAAAGCTGATGGCTTCCCTGAACTGAGGTCACTTGCACTCAGTCTTGTCTCTTGTGAGAACACATGTCCCAAGTTCAGAATGACTATGCCTAGGATTTTGGCTGTGCCACTGTGGTGCATGCCAGGGTTTACCATGTCCTGTATCCTTTAGTAAAGCTAAGTAAACTTGGTGCTGGTGGGGTCTATTGTGTCTTGTGAATTTGTCTATCTGAACCCAAGTCCACTGTGGCTGGTAGAGCAGAGTGGACATTGCAATTACGTAAACCATTCTATGTTTTAAATTGTTTTATTCTTAGTCATAGTCTTAAATTCACAGCCATGATAAACACTTGATGGAAGGCAGGAAACATGAGGAACATTGATGTTGAAATACGTATTTAAGAAGATAAATGATAATTCCTCAGATATGCCTCAAGATGTTCTTCCCAGATCTGTAAGTTGCATATTTATCTGATCGAGATCTTTATATAGCAGAGCAACACTATTATCTATCACTTAAGCAACCAGTGCTAAAGAGAAAATATGGTGGAAATTACTCCAATTTAGCTTTCTATTTATTGGGAATAAATACTATCCACATCTGTAATGTGTTATTTGTAGAGCAACGCTTGCAAATAGCAGGCTCAAACTTTCTCGCCAAATGAGTCATTTAAAAAAATCATGACGATTATAAAAAGAAGCTAGTTGATTTTTATCTCAAAATAAAAGAATTCTATACATCTAATATATTGACTTCTATTTGTCACTAATCAAGACTATCAAAAGCACTTGAAGGATTGAACATAAGGTATGAAACATTTTGAGATAGCAAAAGCAATTTCATTCAAGTCCCAGCTCACTTGTCACCTCTTCAGGAGCCTGTCTGAACCATTCCACCTAATGTCTTCCCCTGGCTCCAGCCATTTGGGTACTTGTCATGCTACAAATCAGGGTTCTCCATCTTATTACCCTCTTTTATTTTGTACCCTACCACTTCCCCCTCTAGCATGTAAGCTCATGTGGGCAGAATCTGTCTTGTTTTATCACCATGTTCCCCCAGTGCCTAAGAACATTGCCTGGAACATGATAGATGTTCAATTTAACATATCAAATATATTTTGATGATATATTTTGTTATGTTTCATATATTATATTTCATATATTTTATATATTTTGTACCAGTTGGCATAAATGGAGTATGGTGTGCATTTTTCCTGTGACGCAGTATCTAGACAAATGCACGATGCCAAGTACTTACCTGTTCAGAGAATATATACCATGCTTTGCAGTTAGAGACCACTGGTGATTCTGTTCCAGTGATTTAAATGCAGATTGAGTTTTAAAACCAAAAGTGGTGACCGTGGAAACATGTTGCTCAGATTTCCTGCCGAGGAGAAACTGGTTGACTGGCAGCTTCTCCAGATTCACCACCATGTTTGCCCTGAAATCATGCTTCCCCTGGGCTGCTCCCAGCCATTGACCAACATGGTAGGCATCCCAGTGGCATGTGGGACTCCTCTAACTGAGGAGTCCTCTAAGCTTTTGCTTGAGGACTCCCCATTGCCTGGGTTGAAACTTCCTTGGAACCACAATGTAGTCCTAGACTCTTCCTCCCCAGTCCCCCTTCCTTCCTTCTTTTCTTCTGGGAGTTCCAGCCAATGGGAGGCATTGGCAGAAATTTGGAGACTTGGAGGAAAGGAAGGGCAAGGGTCTTTTTCTGTGGTACTTCTGCTTTCTGTGATACCTCCAGCAGCATCTATTTGTGTCTTCTTCATGTCTACATCTCCCTGCGTATAATACATCCCTTCCCTCTGTGGTCCAGTCCCCTCCAGCCTCCTCCCACTGAACCTCTAGCCCCATCCAGTGACCACTGCAATCAAACAATTTCTATTGGCTTAGGGATTGACAAGTACACAAGTTCCAGGAGAAAATTCAGAAAGAGATTCTAATTTCTAAAAATTTAATATTTCAAAGAATTAAGGGATTTATAAGAGATAATATAATTAAATGGTGCTCATATTGGAAAAAAAGTATGTGGACTTACTTTACTCCACATAAAAAAATTTAATCCAATAGACTGAAGACTTAAAATGTATTTTTTAAAGTTAAAACCATGCAAGAAAGTGTAGGAGAGTACAAGTATAATTTGGGATAATAGGAACGATTTGTCACTGTATTACTTATCTATCTCTGTGTAACAAATGGCCCCAACACTTTGCAGCTCAAAACACCAAACATTTATTATCTCGCAGACTTTCTAAGGATCAGGAATCTCACAGTGACTTGGCTGAGTGGTTCTGGTTCAGTTTCCTGGGAGGTTGCAGTCAAGTAGTGAGCAAGGGCTGCAGTCATCTAAAGGCTAAACTGGGGCTGGAGAATCTGCTTTTAAGTGCACACATGTGGTTCTTGGTAGGTTTCAGTTCCTCACTGGTCATTGACAGGAGGCCTCCGTTTCTCCCCATGTGAACCTCTCCATAGGGCTGCTCACATCATGGCAGCTTGCCTCCCCTGGGGTAAGAGATTCAAGACAGAACGAGAATGAGAATGAATGCACCCAAGGTGGAAGCCTCAGTCTTTTTCTAACCTAATTTTAGAAGTGACATCTCACCACTTCTGCCATATTCTGTTCCTTAGAAATAGAGTATTAAGTTCAGCTCACACTCAACGGGAAGGGAATGAAACTCTTCCTCTTGATGGGAGGAGTAGCACGGAATTTGTGGGCACATATTTAACAGCCCCACTGTAACTAAGAGGAGAAAAAACTACAAAAAATCTGATTACATGAAAATATGGAACATTTGCATGGCAAAATATTGTAAAGGTTAATAGACAGGAGACAGCTTGAGAAAATGTTCATAGTTCAGATAAGAGAAAATCTCTCCAATACATAAAGAACTCGTAAAATTTGACAAGAAATAGACAAACTGCTAGACAAATATGCAAAGGATGTGGAATCAGTAAGGACTTTTGTTTGAGTGGAATCAGTAAGGACTTTTGTTTGACGGCTGGTGACAGATACCTGCCTGTAATGGCTTAAAGACTTGAGGGTTTGTTTCCTTTTGTAATAGGTCCAGAGGGAGGAGATGGCTGGCACTGGTTTAGGGCTGAAGTGTCTTCATTTGCTTGGCCTTTTTCTTGTAGTTACAAATGTCTCCTAGAACTTTAGACAAGACATGCACATTCCCAGTCTCAGGAAAAAGATGGCAGGAAAAGGACAAAAAGTGTTTTGTCATTGGTTTTAGCTAATGACTTCTCTTTACATCCTATCCAAAAAGCTACTAGAAACAAACAAGTTTACCTACGGTATCAGATAGGATGCTTTTTGGTGCAAACAACAAAAAACCCAATTGAAAGAAAACATTTTTAATGAGGAAAATTCTTTACATATAAGTTCTGAGGCAAGAAAGTTCCAGTATTAATTCAGTGGCTCAATGTTACCAGATATCCAGATTATTTCCATTTTTTGGCAAATACCTCCCCTAGAGTATTTGCTTTTTGCTCCTAAGCTATTACCGCATGGTTACAAGATGGTACAGCTACTTGCATCACTTATCCACACAACAATGACCGAAGGTTAGAAAAGGCAACTCTGTCTTCCATGCAAAAAGCAATCATGGCAAGGGGAATGGCATTAGCATGATTGAATGATTAGCTTGGACCAGAGAGTCTTAGCTGGTAGGCAGTGCTGAAAGTGGGTGACAGTCCTGAGACTTTGATCCTCTCATTCCTTAGGGCAGCCTGGGTGGCACCTGGGGTGCCCAGAGCCTCCCAGGCTAGTCGTCTCCCAGGATAAATGGAAGCACTTAAAAGGTGTCCAATAAAAAGCATATCCTATGTGGGCCTTGATGCAAAAACGGATGGGAAGCAATGGCTAAGAGTAACTGACCTTCACCCCCTGGGGCTAGATAGAAGACTGTGCACACAGGCCAGTAGAAACCTGAACAACACTCTGGTTCTATCAGAAGGAAAAGGGGGACGCCACAGATTACTTGCCACAACTCTAAAAGAGCTAGAATTGGATCGAATTAAAATTCAAATCAGTATCTCTAAAAGTAAGACAATAGGGTTACTGCTTTAAAGTAGTGAAGGAAAAGAACTTTGACCTAGAGCTTTAGACCCAGTAAAACTGCACCAGGTTGGGCTCACAAGGAAGCAGTTGCTGAGATGAAGATTAGCATAGGGAAGCTGCATCAGGAATCAACACTTGTGGAGGAAGGGAAGGAAGCCGGATTAGCAAAAAGAAAAGTTAGGCTACAATGGAGCCCTGGCAAAGGCTACAGCAGACCCCAAGGGGAGCTCTGAGGTTGGATGGCCTTCAGAGTTGTCCTGCATTGCATGGGGTCTTTCTGCTCCCATATGGACCAGTCACTGGGTGCAGGATGCCCCCAGGAAAGGGGTGCAACGTTGGATGAGACAGCTCTTGCTAGCTGAGAGACATTTCTGGAGAAGGCTAAAAGCTAAAATATGTCTGCCAGCAACACTGCTAGCTGCTGGGGGAGTAAGTTCTGTCTTGAGGGAGGGATCTGGGGGTCACATCCCAGCATCAAGCACAGAGATGAACATTTATTCAACAAATATGTATTCAGCACCTACTGTGTGGCCGGCACCATGCTAGGCATTTGCTGCATATCAGTAAACAAAAGAAACAATGATCCCCACCCTCTTGGAGCTTATGGGCAGGCAAATTATAAAGGTAATAAGTAAGGAAGTTAAACAGTTTTGTGTCAATCAGTGGCTAGCCAAGAAAATCAAACCACTGTAGGATTTTCATATGGAAGGAGTTTTATATAGGGGATTAATACAAGTATTGAAAGAGTGGGGGAGCCAAACGGGATCTAATGCACCTCTAGGGCCAGAGGGACAAAAGGAAGGGGCAGTTTTACCAGAACCTAGAAGATGAGGCTATTGGTGCGGGCTAGAGGATCAGGGGGCAGCCTGGAAGACCCTGGATCACAGAGGAAGGGGATAGATGGAGGCATATGGAGTCACGGAGAGGACAGAGATGCTGTTGGAGGTGCCCCGAAAGCAGAGAGAGGAGAAGGACCTCAGTCTTTTTCTTCTTTCCATCCTTCAACCTCCTGCCAGTACCTCCCATTGGCTGAATCTCCCAGAAGCCAGAGGGCAACTGAACCTGGGAAACTTAGTTTCCTGTGATACAGAACAGGGCAGGAGAATGGCGGGTGTTGGTATGAGAGCAAATGGCCATTGAACAACAGTGTGTTTAGAAGGTGGTAAGTTTAAGATTTTTTAATTTTGGAAAAAAAAATTGTAGAGCAAAATAAAGGGAACCAGGTATTTTAGAGTGGAAGGAGGAAGTGAAGATAGGGAAGACCACACTGAGAAAGTGACTTTGAAGCAAAGAATTGAGGTGAGGGGGTTGGCTGAATGATTGTCTGGGGGAAGAAGACAGTATGCTAGAGAGGAAAGAACTAGAAACAAGGCACAAGATGAAATGTCACCTGTCTATTGCTATCAGAGAAACAGTGAAAAAGGTGGCTAGAGCAGGACTAATGTGGTGTCCATGGCCAGTGATGTGGCCAAGAGGAATGGGAGCCACGTTATATGGGCACTTAAGAAGTGTGACTTCTACTCTGAGTAAAATCAGGAGCCATTGCATGGTTTTAATCAGAGGAGGGACATTTGAATATGTGGTTTAAATGTAGGCTGTACCAAAGCTGTGTACTTAAAGCACCCCGCCCCCCGCCCCCTGACTGTTTCTGACACTACTAGAGGCTGTAATTCAGCAAGAAGAAAAATTAGTTCGGGAGGAAGCGGAGAGCTGTACTGGTGAGTAAAATCTAGAGCTCTCTAAATAAGTGCTAATTGAGGAAATGTTTTAGAAGAGTGATCTGGAATTAGAATTCTAGATGATTTCAGCATGGAAGTAGGGCAGCAGGTGGTGGGGGAGAGTAGGGAGGTATAAAAACACAATATGCTTCTTTTTTTTAAAATTGAAGTGTCATTGATCTACAATATTGCATTAGTTTCTGGTGTACAGCAAAGTGATTCAGATATATATATTCTTCTTCATATTTTTTTCCATTATTACAGGATATTGAATGTAGTTCCCTGTGCTATACAGTAGGACCTTGTTTATCCAATGTTATGCTTCTTGCCTTGTCTTGGGGGGGAGTTATAAAGAGGGACCTCATTAGAAAGCTACGTGAGTTAAACATTTAAAGCTTAAAATTAAAGGTTTAAAGTTTAAGGGTAAATCGCTAAGAGAATAAATATAGAATATATAATTTTCTAACCAGTGGAAGAAAAAACTGGAACTAAAGAGACTTCAACAAAAGGCAAGAAAAAATGTGTGTGGATGGTAGGTAGTACTGATATAAAAAAGAAAGAGCTTGGAAAAAAAAAATTAGTAGCAGGAATCTGTTAAACATAGAGTTACCATTTGACCCAGCAATTCAACTCCTGAATATCCATCCAAGAGAAATGAAAACATAAGTCTACACAAAGCTGTACACAAAAGGCTATAGCAGCATTATTTGTAATAGCCAAATGGTGGAAACAACCCAAATGTCCATCAGCAGATGAATGGATAAACAATATGTATATCCATATACTGAAATATTATTCAGCCACAGAAATGAATAGTGCTTATACATGCTATAGTATGGCTGAACCTTGAAAACATCATGCTAAGTGAAAGAAGGCAGTCACAAAAGACCACATATTATGTGATTCCATTTATATGAAATGTTCAGAAGAGACAATTATATAGATACAGAAAGTAGATTAGAGGTTGCTTGGTGGGGGGCAATGAGGATGAAATGGGGATCATAGCTAAAGAGCAGAAGTACAGAGAGAAACTGACAGACAGAATGGTTAATTTCTCCATGAGTTCTCTTGCTGTTGGGGGTGTTAGGTTCCCCTGCATCTTTCATAGAGTTTGCACAGTATTGGGCATTTTGCTAATTATCTGTCAAATGTTCATGGGCACTGGTGATGCCACAGTGAATGCCATGGACCCAGGCGTCGCCTCAGTAAACACAGAACGGCCACTTGGAAAGTGTTCACCTACAGAAAACCCTGGGGAAACATGTTAAATCAGAATGGACTTCCCATTAGCAGAGTGTGGGGAATGACCTTGAACAGAGGGAAAACCAGGCTTCCATTTTAATTATGCATTCAGTGTTGGTGAAATGGAATTAATTATCTTTATCATCTTTGGAAATGCTGCAGTGCACTTCCTATCTTTTGTTTCATGCTCCTTGAGATACAGGCATCCTCACAATTACTTGCAAAATGTTTAAAAACAAAGGCTGCAATGTAGTCAGTAGAGAGACAAAGCAGATGATTTTCTGAGTTTGATTAGAGCTGTACTTGGCCAACCTATGGTATATATATGTACACATTTTTTTTTTTTTTTACTGCACTGCTTTTTATTTTTCCAGCTTTGAGAGATTATTGACATTTAATATATATAAGTCTAAGGTATAAAATATGATGATTTGATATATGTATACATTGTGAAATGATTATAAGTTTGGTATATTTTGATTTCTGCTTTTAAATAAGAATTCAGCTATCTGTAGACCTAGTCCTGACTCTGTCTCTGATTTAATTTCTGTGACTTTGCAAAGGTGACTTAAACACTCCTGGGTGCTGATGGCTGTATGAGTTTTAGATACCTTTCATATCAAGTGGGCATCCCTTCAAAAAGGGAAAATGTGAAAAAGCCTTTGAGATGAAAACAAATGAATAGACTATTTTTCATTACCCCTAGCCCAGAGTTTATAACCTGACCATGAAAATGAATCCTAGCCAATCTACTCTTTCTTTAGGGAGCCTACCAAGTATTTATACAGAGATTTGTGTCCACGTTGGGTTTTGAGTATTCCTGCCCCTCCTTCTATTGATGGGAAGACTCCGACCATAGCCCACCGAGGGGCAACTGGGCATTTGCCACATCTGTTCCATCTGGACCCAACTCTCTGGCCATGGCTGTCTGGACGTTGAGTAAAGTGTCTGACCCAAGGGAAATCTAACAGTACTCTAGTCAATGACCCAAGTGGTCTGATTTGAAAGCATCAGTAGAGCCAATCCGGTTCCCCTTTGGGGAACGTGGAGTTAGCCAACAGAGACTGAGGTGGATAGTATGAGGAGGAAAAGAGGTGAGAAAAATGTTATCAAGGGATCTCCCTGGCGGTCCAGTGGTTAAGATTCCGCGCTTCCGCCGCAGGGGATGTGCAGGGTCGATCCTGGGTCTGGGAACTAAGATCCTGCCTGCCGTGCGGCAGATCAGTCAATCCAGAAAATGCTGCCAAGCTGAACAGGGGCTGTGACGAGCCCATGGCAAGGCAGTTAGGAGTGGGGAGAAGAGGAGGAGTTAAAAGGAGTGAGCTGGTGTCATTCACCAACCTACCAAACTGAACCAGTCTGGTTAGTTGGTGAATGTCAGGAGTGTGGTGTGTGTGTGTGTGTGTGTGTGTGTGTGTGTGTGTGTGACAATGTCACAACTGGCAGCCTCACTGCTTCCTAAGTCTCAGACCAAATTTGACTAAGTGTACGGGCTGTGCTAACAGAGGTTTCCCAGCCTGTCTAGAGTGGGAAAAATCCCTCTCTATCATTCTCCTCTGGCAGTTCTCCCAGCACTTGCTTGGAAGGAACCCTCCCAAGCAGATGGGATGTCTTAAGGTTGGGAGGTGGCAGGATCCTTCTTAAAACAGACCAACCCCAGAGGAAAGGCTTCTGTACACTGAGAGGGTGCTGGTGGCACCGGCTGCTGTGCTTTCTGATTCTTCATGCTGTTTTCATGGAAGGTGGAAGTTTCTCTTGGATGCCTACTAATCCGTCCGGTTTTTTTTTTTTTTTTTTTTTTTTTTTTTTTTTTTTTTTTTTTTTTTTTTTTTTTTGCGGTACGCGGGCCTCTCACTGTTGTGGCCTCTCCCGTTGCGGAGCACAGGCTCCGGATGCTCAGGCTCAGCGGCCATGGCTCACGGGCCCAGCCGCTCCCAGCCGCTCCGCGGCACGTGGGATCTTCCCGGACCGGGCACGAACCCGTGTTCCCTGCATCGGCAGGCAGACTCTCAACCACTGCGCCACCAGGGAAGCCCATTCCGTCCTGTTTTTAAGTATCACTAATGCCCCTGATCAAAACCGCTTCTAATGCTAATAAACTAGTCCTAGTGTCAATACAGATGAGGATGAATTTGGTTAAACACACATCACAATCATCGTGCTAAGCCATTGCAGAGTCGATCCCACTAACACCGGCCCACCGGGCAGCTCCATGCTGTGTATGTGTGTGGTCGGGCAGAGCCTAGAAAGCTGCTTCTTGATTACTGGTTGTCTCTCTTGGTATCCGAGTTAGGTGGTGGTGGTGTTGTTTTACTATACATGTTTTCTGGGGTTTTAAAAAATTTTATCAGTATAGTTTTTTTTTTGACAGTCGAAAGAATTTTATGGTAAACACTCGCATGTTCATCACTTAGATTCTACAATTAACCTAGATTCTATAATTTTACTTTATCACGTGTCGCTTCATCCCTCCATCCATTCATTTATCTATCTTATTTTCATTAATGTATTTCATAGTCAGTTGTAGACATCATTACACTTCACTCCTAAACACTTCAACATAAGACTGAGCTTTATGCAAGAAACTAGCTCTTTCTTAAACTTCAGATGTTAATTGACAAGTAAAATTTATGAACTATAATGACCTTCTGCATGTTTTATAACTTATAATTATCTGATCAAGATTCTTCAACAAACACTTACAGTTTGATGGACAATAAAACAATTTGAAAGCAGCATTTTTGTATTTTTATAATGATTGGCAGGAAAAACCGGACACCAACCGCTAATGACCAAACAGTTTTAGTCTTGAACGTTTCAATCTGAGGGTTAACAGCCAAGTTTACCGTTTAGCTCCAACTTCTTAAGTTTTCTCCATCCCAAGCACCTTCCTTTGCCGGCGGCAGCTGTGGATCTGAGTGTAAACGTGTACCTGGTCTCTACCTCGGCTGCCTCCAGGGTTTGGCCAGGCGTGTGCATCTTCCCACAGGGGCCAGAGACTGGCTTCCAGATTCCACTGTTGGGAGGTGCAGAGAGAGACCTTCGAGTTCTAGGTCCCGAACTCCACCAAAAATTATCGGAGTGTAGTTGATTTACAATGTTGTGTTAGCTTCAGGTGTACAACAAAGTGATTCAGTTATATGTATACATATATTCTTTTTTAGATTCTTGAGTTGGTGTTAGGGGAGGGGTGTGTCCGTTTCCATAGGGACAAAGATCTCTGGGGAGCACGGAGAGCAAGACCCTACTTTTCCTCCTTCGAGACTCCATTTCTCGTGTGCACGTGCTCACTCACTCTCACAATTGGATCGTTCAGTTTAATGCACGTGACATCCATCTGTGTTCGATGGCCATCTCTTGTGTTGCATTCAACTTAGGCTTGTTGAGGACCACTTGGGACCAGACGCTGTGCCGTGGAGATAAAT
The DNA here is from genome assembly GCF_026419965.1 of Kogia breviceps. Taxonomy (NCBI): domain Eukaryota; kingdom Metazoa; phylum Chordata; class Mammalia; order Artiodactyla; family Physeteridae; genus Kogia; species Kogia breviceps. Next base: position 47,592,000 of record NC_081319.1, on the reverse strand, counting down.
CTAAGGCATTCACAGGCTGGAGGAGAAGCAGTCCATTCATTGCTTTCTTCCTGGTGGTGCGTGTCTCCTCATCTCTAGAATGAGGAGTGCAGAAGTGCCTGCATTTCTTCCATTAAAAACTGTGGTGTAGGGCTTGCCTGGTGGCGCAGTGGTTGAGAATCCGCCTGCCGATGCAGGGGACACGGGTTCGTGCCCCGGTCCGGGAAGATCCCACGTGCCGCGGAGCGGCTGGGCCTGTGAGCCATGGCTGCTGAGCCTGCGCGTCCGAAGCCTGTGCTCCGCAACGGGAGAGGCCACAGCAGGGAGAGGCCTGCATACCGCAAAAAAAAATAATAATAATAAAAAGAAACAAATTTAAAAAAGAAACATACAAATTTGTATTTGTGTCATGACTGTGGGAATCACAGGCTTTCGCATAAGCACTTCTCCACCGCGGCCTGTGAGGACTTGCTTCCTGTGCCTTTCCCACCTCAGGTCGGGTCCTCACCTTTCTCTCCTAGACTAGAATAAAAACTTCCCATTCAGTCTCCTGCTCCCAACCTTGTTTGTTCCTTTTCAACCATCCTGTGCAAAGCCACAAGAGTTGCCCACTCTTAGGAGTTTCTGAAACACATCAGATTCTTTCCTGCTTCTGGGTCTCTGCCTGGGCCATTCATTTCCTTTGGTTGGGTGCTAGCACCACCTTTCACACCCCTGTTCCACCCTCTATACAGGGGAATGCCTTCAGCCTTCAAAATGCACCTCCATCCCCCCTCCTCTATGCAGCTTCCCAGATCCACCAGCAAACCTTCACTGTCTCATCGGGGCTGGTTCTTTTTTTTTTTTTTTTAACTTTAAAATTTTTTTGAATTTTTATTTCTTTTTTATACAACATGTTTTTATTAGTTACCTATTTTATACATATTAGTGTATACATGTCAATCCCAATCTCCCAATTCATCCCACCACCATCCCCCCCCCCCACACACACACCATTTTTCCCCCTGGTGTCCATATGTTTGTTCTTTACAACTGTGTCATTTCTGCCTTGCAAACCAGTTCATCTGTACCATTTTTCTAGATTCCACATATATGTGTTAATATACGATATTTGTTTTTCTCTTTCTGACTTACTTCACTCTGTATGAGAGTCTCCTCTAGGTCCATCCACATCTTTACAAATGACCCAATTTCTTCCTTTTTATGGCTGAGTAATATTCCACTATATATATGTACCACATCTTCTTTATCCATTTGTCTGTCGAGGGGCATTTAGGTTGCTTCCATAATCTGGCTATTGAAAATAGTGCTGCAATGAACATTGGGGTGCATGTGTCTTTTTGAATTGTGATTTTCTCTGGGTATATACCCAGTAGTGGGATTGCTGGGTCATATGGTAATTCTATTTTTCAGTTTTTAAGGAACCTCCATACTGTTCTCCATAGTGGCTATATCAATCTACATTCCCACCAACAGTGCAAAAGGGTTCCCTTTTCTCCACACCCTCTCCAGCATTTGTTGTTTGTAGATTTTCTGATGATGCCCATTCTAACTGGTGTGAGGTGATACCTCATTGTAGTTTTGATTTGCATTTCTCTAATAATTAGTGATTTTGAGCAGATTTTCATGTGCCTCTTGGCCATCTGTATGTCTTCTTTGCAGAAATGTTTATTTAGATCTTCTGCCCATTTTTGGATTGGGTTGTTTGTTTTTTAATGTTGAGTTGCATGAGCTGTTTATATATTTTGGAGATTAATTCTTTGTCCATTGATTCACTTGCAAATATTTTCTCTCCTTCTAAGGGTTGTCTTTTCATCTTGTTTATAGTTTCCTTTGCTGTGCAAAATGTAAGTTTCATTAGGTCCCATTTGTTTATTTTTGTTTTTATTTTCATTACTCTAGGAGGTCGATCAAAAAAGATCTTGTTATTTATGTCAAAGAATGTTCTTCCTATGTTTTCCTCTAAGAGTTTTATAGTGTCTGGTTTTACGTTTAGGTCTTTAATACATTTTGAGTTTATTTTTGTGTATGGTGTTAGGGAGTGATCTAATTTCATTCTTTTACATGTAGCTGTCCAGTTTTCCCAGCACCACTTATTGAAGAGGCTATCTTTTCTCCATTGTATATCCTTGCCTCCTTTGTCATAGATTAGTTGACCATAGGTGTGTGGGTTTATCTCTGGGTTTTCTATCCTGTTCCATTGAACTATATTTCTGTTTTTGTGCCAGTACCATACTGTCTTGATTACTGTAACTTTGTAGTATAGTCTGAAGTCAGGGAGTCTGATTCCTCCAGTTCTGTTTTTTTTCCCCTCAAGACTGCTTTGGCTATTTGGGGTCTTTTGTGTTTCCATATAAATTTTAAGATTTTTTGTCCTAGTTCTGTAAAACAATGCCACTGGTAATTTGATAGGGATTGCATTGAATCTGTAGATTGCTTTGGGTAGTATAGTCATTTTCACAATATTGATTCTTCCAATCCAAGAACATGGTATATCTCTCCATCTGTTTGTGTCATTGATCTCTTTCATCAGTGTCTTATAGCTTTCTGAGTGCAGGTCTTTTACCTCCTTAGGTAGGTTTATTCCTAGGTATTTTATTCTTTTTGTTGCAATGGTGAATGGGATTGTTTCCTTAATTTCTCTTTCTGACCTTTCGTTGTTAGTGTATAGGAATGTAAGAGACTTCTGTGCATTAATTTTGTATCCTGCAACTTTACCAAATTCATTGATTAGCTCTAGTAGTTTTCTGGTGGCATCTTTAGGATTCTCTATGTATAGTATCATGCCATCTGCAACCAGGGACAGTTTTATTTCTTCTTTTCCAATTTGTATTCCTTTTATTTCTTTTTCTTCTTTGATTGCCGTGGCTAGGACTTCCAAAACTTTGGTGAATAATAGTGGTGAGAGTGGACATCCTTGTCTCGTTTCTGATATTAGAGGAAATGCTTTCAGTTTTTCACCATTGAGAATGATGCTTGCTGTGGGTTTGTCATATATGGCCTTTATTATGTTGAAGTAGTTTCCCTATATGTCCACTTTCTGGAGAGTTTTTATCATAAATGGGTGTTAAGTTTTGTCAAAAGCCTTTTCTGCATCTATTGAGATGATCATATGGTTTTTATTCTTCAATTTGTTAATATGGTGTATCACATTGATTGATTTGCCTATGTTGAAGAATCCTTGAATCCCTGGGATAAATCCCACTTGATCATGGTGTATGATCCCTTTAATGTGTTGTTGGATTCTTTTTGCTAATGTTTTGTTGAGGATTTTTTTCATATATATTCATTTCTCAAAGAACCAGCTTTTAGTTTTATTGATCTTTGCTATTGTTTCCTTCATTTCTTTTTCATTTATTTCTCATCTCATTTTCATGATTTCTTTCCTTCTGCTAACTTTGGGGGTTTTTTTGGTTCTTCTTTCTCTAATTGCTTTAGGTGTAAGGTTAGGTTGTTTTTTTGAGGTATTTCTTGTTTCTTGAGGTAGGACTGTGTTGCTATAAACTTCCCTTGTAGAACTGCTTTTGCTGCTTGCCATAGGTTTTGGATCATCATGTTTTCATTGTCATTTGTCTCTAGGTAGTTTCTGATTTCCTCTTTGATTTCTTCAGTGACCTCTTGGTTATTTAGTAATGTATTGTTTAGCCTCCATGTGTTTGTGTTTTTTACATTTTTTCTCCCTGTACTTGATTTCTAATCTCTAATTTCTAACACTTTCCACAGTGTTGTGGTTGGAAAAGATGCTTGGTGTGATTTCAATATTCTTAAATTTACTGAGGCTTGATTTGTGACCCAAGATGTGATTTATCCTGGAGAATGTTCTGTGCGCACTTGAGAAGAAAGTGTAATCTGCTGTTTTGGGATAGAATGTACTATAAATATCAGTTAAATCTATCTGGTCTACTGTGTCATTTAAAGCTTGTGTTTCCTTATTAATTTTCTGTCTGGATGATCTGTCCATTGGTGTAAGTGAGGTTTTAAAGTCCCCCACTATTACTGTGTTACTGTTGATTTCCTCTTTTATAGCTGGTAGCAGTTGCCTTATGTATTGATGTGCTCCTGTGCTGGGTGCATATATATTTATAATTGTTATATCTTCTTCTTGGATTGATCCCTTGATCATTAGGTAGTGTCCTTCCTTGTCTCTTGTAACATTATTTTAAAGTCTATTTTATCTGATGTGAGAATTGGTACTCCAGCTTTCTTTTGATTTCCATTTGCATGGAATATCTTTTTCCATCCTCTCATTTTCAGTCCGTATGTGTCCCTGGGTCTGAAGTGGGTCTCTTGTAGACAGCATATATATGGGTCTTGTTTTTGTATCCATTCAGCATGTCTGTGTCTTTTGGTTGGAGCATTTAATCCATTCACGTTTAAGGTAATTATCGATATGTATGTTCCTATTACCATTTTCTTAATTGTTATGGGTTTGTTTTTGTAGGTCCTTTTTTTCTCTTGTGTGTCCTGCCTAGAGAAATTCCTTTAGCATTTGTTGTAGAGCTGGTTTGGTGGCGCTGAATTCTCTTAGCTTTTGCTTGCCTGTAAATCTTTTGATTTCTCCATCTAATCTGAATGAGATCCTTGCCGGGTAGAGTAATCTTGGTTGTAGTTTCTTCCCTTTCATCACTTTAAATATATTGTGCCACTCCCCTCTGGCTTGTAGAGTTTCTGTTGAGAAATCAGCTGTTAACCTTATGGGAGTTCCCTTGTATGTTATTTGTCATTTTTCCCTTGTTGCTTTCAAGAATTTTTCTTCATCTTTAATTTTTGTCAGTTTGATTACTATGTGTCTTTGTGTGTTCCTCCTTGGGTTTATCCTGTATGGGACTCTCTGCACTTCCTGAACTTGGGTGGCTATTTCCTTTCCCATGTTAGGGAAGTTTTTGACTATAATCTCTTCAAATATTTTCTTGGGTCCTTTCTCTCTCTCTTCTCCTTCTGGAACCCCTATAATGTGAATGATGGTGTGTTTAATGTTGTCCCAGAGGTCTCTTAGGCTGTCTTCGTTTCTTTTCTCTTTATTCTGATCTGCAGCAGTGAGTTCCAGCATTCTGTCTTCCAGGTCACTTATCTGTTCTGTCTCAGTTATTCTGCTATTGATTCCTTCTAGTGTATTTTTCATTTCAGTTATTATATTGTTCATCTCTGTTTGTTTGTTCTTTAATTCTTCTAGGTCTCTGTTAAACATTTCTTGCATCTTCTCGATGTTTGCCTCCATTCTTTTTCCGAGGTCCCGGATCATCTTCACTATCATTATTCTGAATTCTTTTTCCTGGAAGGTTGCCTATCTCCATTTCAGTTAGTTGTTTTTCTGGGGTTTTATCTTGTTCCTTCATCTGATACATAGTCCTCTGCCTTTTTTGGGGGTCTATCTTTCTGTGAATGTGGTTTTCATTCCACAGCCTGTAGAATTGTAGTTCTTCTTGCTTCTGCTGTGTCGCCTGGTTCTTAATCATTAGCACATTGCCACCCAGGTTGTGGAGGTTTGGTCACCACTGGCTCCTTGATGCTGTTTATTTCCTTGCAGCAGGATTCACTACCGGCGCAGCCTCGTCTTCCAGGAGCAATATGGGCCAAGAACAAAGCATATCATTTCAGTTTAGGTTCCCCCAGAACAGCTCCTGAGACAAGGAATTGAATTTAAGTAGTTTATCTGGGAAGTGAGCCCAAGAGTCACTGGGGCGGGGACCTGGGGAAGTGAGAGATGAGGGGAGGGCATCAGTACAGGGAGTGTCATCAAGCCAGTGATCACTGTGGGCACTCAGGAACTTGGGGGACAGTGCAGAACACTGTGATGGCTGATTTTATGTGTCAGCTTGGCTAGGCCACAGTACGTAGATATTTAATCAAATATTATTCAAGATGTTCCTGTCGAGGTATTTTTTACCTTGAGATTAATGTTTAAATCAGCAGACTTTGCATCAGGCAGATTCCTCTCCATAATGGTGAGGGCCTGATTAGAAAGATGGACCTCCCCCAAACAAGAAGGAATTCTGCCAGCAGTCTGCCCTTGGACTTGGGCTATAACATCAACTTTTCTCTGGGTCTCCAGCCTGCCAGCCTTCCTTACAGATTTTGGAATTTCCAGCCTCTACTTCCCTAAAATGTCTCTCTCTCTTTCTCTGTGTCTGTCTGTCTGTCTGTCTGTCTGTCTCTCTCTCTCTCTACACACACACACACACACACACACACACACACACACACACGCACACACCCCATGAGTTCTGTTTCTCTCAGAGATTCTGACTATTACAAACACACACGTCAGAATTGCCCTGGTCAGTCATTGGGCATTAATTTCCCAGCACTTCCAGCCTGCTGCACACATGGACAGAGGGGCTCTGGTGGAAAAAGACAGTCCTTAGACAAAGATTTTCAGGTGCTGGCAGTGAAAAATCTGGCCCATGAGCTTGGAAAGCTGTCTACAGATCTGGGTGAGGCACTGACAGTTCCTGCTACAAGCCTGTTCATTGAGTGGAAAGCTTCTCATAAGACACTCCTTCATCACCTCATAGGATGCCATGATAGATTTCTATGGCCTGACTTTTGAACATTGAGCAAGACACCCCACAGCTTTCCTACTTCTAAAATAGAACAATAGCTCACAGGATTGTTGGAGAAATAGTTCACAATGATGTAATACATACCAAATGTATGCACACTGTTTCATAGATAGAGCACACTCCATAAATGATAGCTACTATTACCAGCCCTTGGAGCTTCTAAACTCTTTTTTCGGAGTGTGATCTCCAGAGCAGATGTTGGAACACTGGGTATGCACTGCTCTCCATTCCTCGTCATTGCTCCCTGTGACGTGGAGACAGAGACACATGGCAAATTGGACATAGCAGTAACATGACCACTGAGAAACGCTGCCCTTGAATTTGGGCAGCTCTTCTGTCAGTTAAAGGGCTTCCTATCAAATTCAGTCCTTTCCAACTGCCTTCCACTTTGCCATTTCTATGACTGATAAATATAAATGGAAGGTCATATAGCCTTTGGTGAAAAATAGATGTCATGTGATCAGTGAAAAGAAACAGACTCAGAAAATGAAGATACATTGGAGAGAGTGATGTGACCAGCATTTGCTTCAGGTTTACATGAGCTAGATGCTTCCATGCCTGCGTCTGTGTGAGGCTGGCAGGCAGGAGAGTACTGGGTCACCTTCCTCAGGCAGGTGGAAGGGATATCCATGTTTACCTGCTGGAGAATGTGAAAAATCTCTGCACCACAATGTATTAAATGATTGGGGTATGTTGTCAACATTTCAACAGGTGAATTGCAGGACTTAAAGTTGTTTTGAAACTGCCTTTTGAAAAGGAGAAAACGGTATTTTATTTCATTATGGGACAATTTTTAAAATTTAATTTTTATTTTATATTAGAGTATAGTTGATTTACAATGTTGTGTTAGTTTCAGGTGTACAGCAAACTTATTCAGTTATACATATATCCATTTGTTTTTCAGATTCTTTTCCCATATAGGTTATTACAGAATATTGAGTAGAGTTTTGTATGCTATATAGTAGGTCCTTGTTGATTATCTGTTTTATATATAGTGGTGTATATATGTTAATCCCAAACTCCTAATTTTTCCCTCCCCCCATTTTTCCCCTTTGGTAACTATAAGTTTGTTTTCTAAGTCTGTGAGTCTGTTTCTAAAACTGCATTTATTATTCTGAGAAATTGGGAGCTATCATTTCATTCCTCTCCATATTCTTCAGTGGTGGGTTATTTCATAGCTGTACTATGTGTCCCTTCCTATGGAATTGACCTGGTTCATCACTGCAGTAGTGACTTGCTTGGTTCTGGATGGATATTTGCTAACAGGTGTGTTGAAGGAGGCTAACTTGAGGGAATTCCACTTTCTTTCCTGGAGATAAGTAAGGTTTGTGCAAGATGAAGGTCAGAAAAAACACTCAGTACCACTCATAATGCAAATCATTAGATTCCACAGGCAGGTTGGCATAGCTGATAACAAGAGAATTGTAAAAAAAAAAAAAAAAGAAAAAAAAATCAAGTATATTATGGACTTTCAGAAATTCCCATTTGGGACTTCAGTGTAGATAAAGACACGTTGGCTGGAAATGAATGCTCTTGGAATATTGATGGAGACATTTATTCCCATCGTACATATTTTAGATAACTTAGGTTGCATCATACCCCGTGTTTAGAATGCAATAATTTAAGTAGCAGTAACACAAATTATCCATATGCCATTGACCATGTTCAGTCTTGATAGTGCTCAGTGTAGCTGCTCACACCATTTTGCGTTTCATAAATGCCTCCAGATATATTGGAAAATGTCATGACTTCTCACCTACAGGAAAATCAAAATACCAGGCAAGCATTTCATTGCTTCTCTGAATTACAGATTGTCTTCTGACTCCAGTCTTGTGTACAGTGAAGCCCCACTCTCTATAGTATAAAAATTCCTAAGAGCCAATCAATTTATTTTGTGTTATTCTGGTTCCGTTCAAAGGGAATTTAAGCCAAGTGTTGAAAATTACAAAGGAAAAGATCAGCATGTGTATTGGTTGCCACTTATGTGGTCTGAATACTCTGTGGGCAGACTTCTCTAGGAAAACGGAGAGAGAAAAGATCAGTAGTCATTTGATCTGACCAACAGAGCTCTGGGTGGGTAGCAGTATTTTCATTTTATGATGAGAAAGTAGTTTCTGAGAGGTTAAATATCTTGCCTAAAATCACTCAGCAATTAACAAAGTCAGGAATCAAATCTGGATCTTTCTGCCAGAAACCCATGATTTTTTTTTCCACTCCATCCCTGTGCTGTCTCACTATAGTTCAAACCCAACTGTATGAGCACTTCTGCTCTTCAAAGCAAGGATTTAGGTTTTGATTTCCTGGAAGATGTTACTGTGGTTTAAAACTCTGAACTAATGACAAACTTGGCAATCCATAGCTTAGCTCAGTGATCTAAAAAATACTGTCTGAAGCAGGAAATGCGGGTTAACTAGACACTAAGGAACAGAGGTAAAAGTCCTCCATATTGTAAATCTTGTTTCCAAATGTGTTTTGAAGAAATTCTTGTGGATCTTGAAGCCAAATCTGGCCTCTGAACTCCAACACCAAATTAATTCTCTGAGACAGAGTTTTGGGTGAAGTAGAAAAGAATAGTTTTATTGCTTTGTCAGGCAAAGGGGGCCCCAGCAAGCTAATGCCCTCAAAACTGTGTGTCTGACCTGGAGGGGGTGTGGGGAGTTTAATAGTAATGGTTCAAAGAGGGCATGATCAGCTCATGGACCTTCTTCTTCTGATTGGTTGGTGGTGAGGTAAGTGGGAGTGAGCATCACCAGCCTTCAGATTCCAACCGGTCTGGGGTCCATGCACTGTGGACAGCATACTATTTACTTCTCCCACCTGGTGGGGGTTTCAGTATTTGCAAAACAGCTCAAAGATATTGTTATGTGTATCCCTTGAGGTGAAACCAGGACCCTGCCCCAAGGCTGCACTATTGTTTCTTTTGACTGTTCCTCCTTGGTCTCTGCATCCCCTCCCTTCCATAATTAGCAACTGTTTGAACCTGCTCATTGGAACTCAGGGAAGGTTGTGGAGGCTGAATGAAGCCTATTTCCTGTAATCAAGAAATGGGGGACACAGAAAGGCTTTTGTGCCCAGGAGCCCCACAGCATCCTGCTTGGTATCAATCTTTGGGAAGGCCTCATGTTTTGAGGCAAGGCTGGTCCAGAGAGAGCTGCATACTGCTTCCTCTCATTGGGAATAATAAAGCCCATTGGCGGGTAGGGAGAATCCAGTAGCTACAGCAGATCCTGTTGACCGCCAGCCTGAAATCCACACCCATCACCTCCCACACACTCTTCTGGTGTTCCCAAATATGTACCTCCTATTGTTCATACATCCTGGGTTTCACAGGAGGCTAACCCACTCTGTTGCCAGGGGTGGGTTTGATTGGTGTAATCAGAAAACTCCTATTCCCTTGAAGGAAATTGGATTAGGCAAGGGTACAGTGACAAAATGAATGTGAGAATTGGAGGCTGGGGTCTTTCTTGAAAGGCTGTTTCTATTTATCTATCTATCTATCTATCTATCTATCTTTCTTCCTTCCTTCCTTCCTTCCTTCCTTCCTTCCTTCCTTCCTTCCTTCCTTCCTTCCTTTTATAGTTGATTTACAATGTTGTGTTAATCTCTGCTGTACAGCAAAGTGATTAAGTTTTACAATATACACAATTTTATATATATACACACATATATATACACATTCTTTTTTATATTCTTTTCCATTATAGTTTATCATAGGATATTGAATATAGTTCTCTGTGCTGTACAATAGGACCTTGTTTATCTGTTCTATATATAAAAGCTTACATCTGCTAACCCCAACCTCCCATTTTATCCCTTCCCCAATCCTCTCCCACTTGGCAAACCACCAGTCTGATCTGTCCTTGATTTTGTTTCTGTTTCATAGATAGGTTCATTTGTGTCATATTTTAGATTCCACATAGAAGTGATATCATATGGTATTTGCCTTTCTCTTTCTGACTTACTTCACTTAGTATAATTATCTCTATTTGCATCCATGTAACTGTAAATGGCATTATTTCATTTTTATGGCTCAGTAATATTCCATTGCATATATGTACCACATCTTCTTTATCCATTCCTATGTCGATGGACATTTAGGTTGTTTCCATGTCTTGGCTATTGTGAATAGTGAAAGGCTCATTCTTTAGTTGCAAGGAAGAGGCAGAGCCTCTTCTGCTTCTGGCTATTTGCCTACTTGTGATGCCTGGGATGGTGATAGCAACTGCAGGATGAGAATTAGAGTAAGATTGAATGATCTGGAGTGATTGAAAGGGTAGACTACAATGTCATTTTTGAGCCTATCCAGGAGCTGCCCTGCTCATTTTTGATTCTTTTATGTGAAATAATTTCCTTGTAGTTGCAGCCAGTTGATTTGGTTTTCTGTTACCTACAGCTTTAGGTGTTCTACTTGGGAGTGTGGGTGAAGATGAATCCCTGGTCTTTTGGAAGGGCCTTGGGGTAACCTCAAAGTTTTAAAACACCTAGTCCAGTTGAAAATCACTTCTGGGAAAAACTAGTACATTCACAAGGCTGCTGGCTCCTTCTTTATTCCACAACTGATTTCCAAGAGGCCTTAGGATTTCTCAGGTCAGTTCAGTAATGCTGTCTTGGATGGTTCTAAAAGTGCTTTCAGTTCTGAGAGAACATTGTCTTCCTAGCACTCTCCATTTACTGGTGGTTGGTGTTTTCTGATTGCACAAGTTTTAGGTGTTAATTGTAGAAAATAACAAAAAGGATGCCAAAAAAAAAAAAAAAAAAGGAAAAGAATTACTTGTAATCTTAGCATTCAACTACTTTGGCCTATGTCCTGGGTTTGTGTGTGTGTTTCTGATTCATTTCTTCCCCCTTTCAAAAATGTGCTCATTATATTGTATATGTAGTTTTACATTCCATTACTGGAACTCAAAACTGTAACATGAGGTTGTTTTCTGTACATCATTAAATATATTTTAAAACTTAATGATTGTACATTCATTTATTGCATGAATATGTAATAAATTATAAACTGGTTATACTTTACATGAAGGATGCATTCATGACAGTCTTGCATAATTCAGGACTCTTTTTCATAAATAGGAACACTCAAGCGGTTTCTCCCTGTATTAATAACAAACACCACTGACATTCAGCTTTGGACAATGATTCTTTTTTTTTTTTTTTTTTTTTTTCTTTTGTGGTACGCGGGCCTTTCACTGCTGTGGCCTCTCCTGTTGCGGAGCACAGGCTCCGGACGCGCAGGCCCAGCGGCCATGGCTCACGGGCCCAGCCACTCCGTGACATGTGGGATCTTCCCGGACTGGGGCACGAACCCGTGTCCCCTGCATTGGCAGGCGGACTCTCAACCACTGCGCCACCAGGGAAGCCCTGGACAATGATTCTTGAAGAACTTAAAATCTGGAGGTGATTTACATTATTTCAAAATTTGTCAACAAATGTTGGAATGCTTATTATGGACTGGCCACCTGTCTAGGCTTTGGGGACTCTCTGAATAGTGATCTTGGAGAGACAGCAGTGGGTGGTGGCTTGAAGTGAGGTCTTATTCCCTGTGCAGGAATTGGACATTGGTAGCCTGGATGAAAATCAGAAATCCTAGCCATTAATCCACCAGGGGATAGAGGCTAGAAACAAGTTTCCCCTGGCTCTTGCCCCCGTTGAAAAATGCATTTCTCAAGGAGGTAAAAACAGGTACAAAGTTTATTATTAGAGACATAGCACAAGAAGTGGGAGAGCACACAGAGAAACAGTTAAGACAGAAGCAAGGCAGAGATGCACACCTGGAGAGAAAGGGTGTGGGCATCCCACCTAATGTGGAGGAGCACAGTAAAGAGGTGGTTAAGTCATTTATATAGGGCAGCTCTTCCGGGCCTTTGTTTATCTTTGGCCAATTATCTGGTTACTTTTTCCACATCTGACCTGCCCTAGGACCTTCCCCAACATGTGTGCACAACTTTTTTCCAAGATGGATTCCAGCCCAAAAGCCTATGGGGGCCTATTATGGAATGACGTCCGCTCCTTTTTGACCCCCAAGGAGGCTTTCTGCGCATGTGCAGTGTCTCCCTTGTCCCAAGGATGGGAAACGTGACCTCTTGATCCTTTACTCAGACAGGGTTTAGACCCTCTCTGTCCCTGCCATGACTGTTATCTTAAAGTGTTCTCAGGAGACAAAGTCCTGCTATTTACCCTGTTTCTGTTCTTTCTATTTTGAAGTGCAAACAGGTGGCTGGTTGTAAATGCCCAGCCTGGAGCTCATCTATCTCCTGACTCAAAAGGAGTTAACAAAAAAAAAAAAAAAAAGGGCTTTCCTGGTGGCGCAGTGGTTGAGAGTCCGCCTGCCAATGCAGGTGACACGGGTTCGTGCCCCGGTCTGGGAGGATCCCACATGCCGCGGAGCGGCTGGGCCCGTGAGCCATGGCCGCTGAGCCTGCGCATCCGGAGCCTGTGCTCAGCAACGGGAGAGGCCACAACAGTGAGAGGCCTCGGTACCACAAAAAAAAAAAAAAAAAAAAAAAAAAAGGAGTTAAGATTATAGTTGGAGACAAACAAGAAATATCAGATTTACCTCTTTATCATGTTTATTACATTAAAAGGTGTGGTAAGAGGTATGTGGAAAAAGAACAAAATGGGGCAGGGCAGGACAGATAGGAAGTGCCAGTGTCTAAGAAGTGGTGTGGCCATGAGTGGCTGGATTTACAGAGCATTGAGAACCTGATTAGCCTATCCTATCAGCAAAATGCTTTGTTTTATGACTGATGAAGGCATTGACTTGTGAGCATTAATTTATCATAATGGTTGGTCAGAGAGCCTGGCAAGAGAGATGCTCAATTGATTGGGATTAATTAATTGGGATAAAAGCTGTCTATCCAAGGAAATCATATCCTTATCACTCCCAACGTGCCAAGTCTCACCAAATGAGTAAATGAGAAAATGGCTTCACTGTCAGACCTTCTCCCATCTAGCACTTTGCTGATGGGAGCCCCCCAAACTGAAGAACATTATTGCTGAAGGGCTCTAAGAGGTATACTAGTGCTCTCACCAAAACTCCCATTTTGTTTCCAATGAGGAAACTGAAGTGTAAAGAAACAGAGTGATTTTTCTGAAGTCATTGGATGCCCTTCCTGGTCCTCTTTGCAGGTTCTTCCTCCTGTACCCAACCTCTAAATATCTGCAGTCTTAAGGGATCAGCCCTGGGTCCTCTTCTGGCTCTCTTCTGGCTCTCTTCCCTGGATTTCAATACTATCTAATTGCTGACTGTTCCCAATATCTCAACCTTTGACTTCTCCTCTGAGGCTTTGTCCTCAAATCTCTAATCACCCACTCAACAGCAGGCAAAACCGCTCCTGCCTTAGTCCCTTCCTGTAGTCTTTCCAATCTCTACAAATGGCTCCACGCTCCACCCACTTCCTACAACCAAAAATCAGCTGTCCTTCTACAATCCATTTGTTAAGAAGCAGAGAAGTCTTTTAAAGATTTAAAAGGTATACAGTTTGGAAATGAAGAAATAAAACTGTCCCTGTGTGCAGATGACATACTTTTCTGTGTTAAAAATCCCAAGGTATTTATAAAACTCCTAGTGATTTCAGCAGGGCTCCGTGGTACAAGAGAAACATACAAAAATCAATTACATTTCTATTTACTGACAACAAATATGTGGAAACTAAAATTTAAAACAGTACCCTTTACAATCACTCCAAAGAAAATGAAATACTTAGGTATTAATGTGATAAAACACATACAGGATCTGTATGCTGAAAATTATAAAATGCTATTGCAAGAAATCAGAAAATCTAAATAAATGGAAAGATATACTGTGTTCATGGATTAGAAGACTCAACATAGTGAAGATATCAGTTCTGTCCAAACTGATGTATAGGTTTAATGCAGTTCCTATCAAAATCCCAGCAAGATTTTGTTGTTATTTTTTTTGTAGTCATACATACACAAGCTTATTCTAAAACTTTACACGGAAAGATGAAGGAACTAGAATAGCTAAAACAACTACGACAAACAAGAGTAAAGGGGGAGGAGTCGGTCTACCTGACTTCAAGATGTATTATACAGCTACAGTAATTATACAATACAGTAATTATATAATACAGTGTATTGCAGAGTCAGAGACACATAGATCAGTGGAACAGAATACTGAACACAGAAAGAGACCCACAAAATTCTGCCCAACCGATTTTTAAAAAAATAATTTGCTACTTTTTCCATTCTGCTTTTTTTTCTAATTTTATCTATTTATTTATTTTTTGGCTGCATTGGGTCTTCGTTGCTGTGTGCGGGCTTTCTCTAGTTGCGGCGAGTGGGGCTATTCTTAGTTGTGGTGCATGGGCTTCTCATTGCGGTGGCTTCTCTTGTTGTGGAGCACGGGCTGTAGGCATGCAGGCTCAGTAGTTGTGGCACACGGGCTTAGTTGCTCTGAGGCACGTGGGATCTTCCCGGACCAGGGATCAAACCCATGTCCCCTGCATTGGCAGGCGGATTCTTAACCACTGTGCCACCAGGGAAGCCTTGCCCAACTGATTTTTGACAAAGGTGCAAAAGCAATTTAGTGCAGGGGTGGAGGGAGCAGCAACAGATGGTGCTGGAACAAATGGACCTCTGAAAGCAAAAAAAAGAAAAAAACCCAAAACAACAAAACATCCAAAACCCCAAACCATCCTTGATCTGTTGGTTTATCCATTCTATAGATTGTTGTTTATCCATTCTATATATAATAGTTTACATCTGCTAATCCCAAGCTCCCAATCCATCCCTTCCCTACCCCCCTACCCCTTGGCAACCACCAGTCTGTTCTCTATATCTGTGAGTCTGTTTCTGTTTCATAGATAAGTTCATTTGTGTCATATTTTAGATTCCACAAGTGATATATGGTATTTGTCCTTTCTGACTTACTTCACTTAGTATGATAATCTCTAGGTCCATCCATGTTGCTGCAAATGACATTATTTTATTCTTTTTCTGGCTGAGTAGTATTTCATTGTGTATATGTACCACATCTTCTTTTTTTTTTTGTGGTATGCGGGCCTCACTGTTGTGGCCTCTCCCGTTGTGGAGCACAGGCTCCGGACGCGCAGGCTCAGTGGCCATGGCTCACGGGCCCAGCTGCTCTGCGGCATGTGGGATCTTCCCGGACCGGGGCACGAACCCGTGTCCCCTGCATCGGCAGGCGGACTCTCAACCACTGCGCCACCAGGGAAGCCCTACCACATCTTCTTTATCCGTTCATCTGTCAATGGACATTTAGGTTGTTTCCATGTCTTGGCTATTGTAAATAGTGCTGCAGAGAACACTGGGATGGATGTATCTCTTTTCTTTTTTGTTTTTTTTTAGGCTATGGACAGTACTTTTCTTTCTTTTCTTTTCTTTTTTTTTTTTTTTTTGTGCTAGGCGGGCCTCTCACTGTTGTGGCCTCTCCCATTGCGGAGCACAGGCTCCGGACGCGCAGGCTCAGTGGCCATGGCTCCCGGGCCCAGCTGCTCTGCGGCATGTGGGATCTTCCCGGACCGGGGCACGAACCCGTGTCCCCTGCATCGGCAGGCGGACTCTCAACCACTGCGCCACCAGGGAAGCCCTGGACAGTACTTTTAATGATAATGTATCATAGTCACAGTAATGGAACAGTTCTCTTTTTTGGTAGAGTTAGGGAATGAGGCCCATCCTTTAGGGTGGCTGAAAATTTCTGAAGTGGAGTAAAATGAAAGTAGAGTGTTTTACATTGTTATTTAAATTTTAGATAACATTTCTAGCTCCCAATTAGCTTGAAATCGTAGACCTGATAGCCTTCACCATTTTCTTCTAGGACATTCCCACTTCCATATATATATTATATATATATATATATAAAATATACATATAATATATATATAATATATATATTATATATATATATTTTTTATTTTACTTATTTTATTTTATTTATTTTCTTGGCTGCACCATGCCTCTTGTGGAATCTTCGTTCCCCGACTAGAGATCAAACCCAGTCCCATGGAAGTGAAAGCTCCTAGTCCTAACCACTAGACCACCAGGGAATTCCCCATTCCTGAAGGAGAGAGAGGACCAGCAAACAGCCCCACAGAGCTGGAGGCAGATGTGTTTTCCAGCCCAATGTCTGGGACACATTCTGGGGCACATGTATCTTTTTGAATTATAGTTTTGTCTGGATATTTGCCCAGGAGTGGGGTTGCTGGGTCATATGGTAATTCTATTTTTCGTTTCTTAAGGAACCTCCATACTGTTCTCCATAGTGGCTGTATCAATTGACTTTCCCACCCACAGTGTAGGAGGGTTCCCTTTTCTCCACACCCTCTCCAGCATTTGTTTTTTGTAGATTTTTAAATGATGGCCATTCTGGCTGGTATGAGGTGGTGCCTCATTGCATATATAACATTCTTGAAATAATAACATTATAGAGATAGAAAAGAGATTATAGGTTGCCAGAGGTTAGGTGAGAAAGGGGGATGGAGTCGTATAAGGGAGCCCTGTGGCAAAGGAGCAGTTTTGTCTGTTGATGTGGTAGTGCTTACATGAATTTACACATGTGGCAAAAAAGCATAAAATGATACATACACACACAAATAAGTACACGTAAAACTGGTGAAATCTGAATAAATCCTGTAGCTTATACTAATATCAATATCCTGGTTTTGAAATTGTGTTATGGTTATGCTGTATTTTTCCACTGGAAGAAACTGAGTGAAGGGTACATGGGACTTCTTGCATGTTTTTGCAACTTTCTGGGAATCTGTAATCATTTCAAAATAAAAAGTTAAGAAACAGTGATGTGAAATGTTATAGATGGTCATAACACTCGTCTGTTTATAGCCCCTTCAATGTTTTTTTAAAATTTATTTTTATTCAAGTATAGTTGAATTGCAATGTTGTGTTAATTACTGCTGTACAGGAAAGTGACTCAGTTATACATATATATACA
This sequence comes from Kogia breviceps, assembly GCF_026419965.1. NCBI lineage: Eukaryota > Metazoa > Chordata > Mammalia > Artiodactyla > Physeteridae > Kogia > Kogia breviceps. The sequence continues at coordinate 47,574,525 of NC_081319.1, read as the reverse complement.
TTCTTTTTCATATTCTTTTCCATTATGTTTATCACAAGATGAATATAGTTCCCCGTGCTATACAGTAGGACCTTGCTGTTTATCCATCCTATATTATACAAGTTTGCCATCTGCTAATCCCAAACTTCCACTCCTACCCTCTCCCACTCCCCTCTCCTCTGCCCCTTCAGTGTTTTTACATTGCTCTCAAGAATAATTTCTCACCATGACTTACAAGGCCTGTATGATCTAGCCCCTGCCTACCCCTCCCCCTTGCTTACTGTTCTCCTGTCCCCTAAGCCATTTGTCAGATCCTAGACCATGCCAGTCACTCTTAGCAGGCACACGACCTTGTTTTTCCTGTCCTGTTTGCATACATCCTTCACATGGTTTTCTCTCTCTTTTGTAGATTTCAACTTAAATATCACCTCAGAGAGGCCTTCCCTGACCATCATGTTTCTCATGGCACCATGTTAATTTCATTCCAAATAATTTGGATAATCTATCTTTTTTTTTTATTGACTTTTTACCTGCTTTCTAACTAGACTGAAAGTTCCCCAAGAGCCGGAAAATTCCACGTCTTATTCTCTGTTACGCTCTGGCATCTAACACTCTGCCCCGCACATAGTTCCAGTTGAACAAATGAGTAAATCCATGAGTCAATGGCAGAGTTGGAATGAACACACTGGTCTGCTGTCGCTTACTGCAACGTACCTTCTTTTGTCTCCTCTGCCTTACTCCTCCTAAAAACACCAGCAGCAACGTTCAGTTCCCATAAACTTAGTGACTGAAAACCACACAAATTTATTATTTTACAGTTATTGAGGTCAGCAGTCCCAAGTGGATGCCACTGGGCTAAGACCAAGGTGTCAGCAGGGCTGTGTTCCTTCTTCAAGGCTCTCGGGGAGAATCCATGTTATCGTCTTTCCAGCTTCTAGAGGCTGCCTACGTTACTGGCTCATGGCCTCTGTTATCTTCAAAGTCAGCAACGGCTGGTCCAAGTCCTTCTCACATCGATCACATGGTCACTCACTCTTCTGCCTCCTTCTTCCACATTTAGGGACACTTGTGATAACACTGTCCAGAATAATCTCCCTATTTTAAGGTCATCTTTCTGCTCCCTTAATTCCTCTTTGCCACGTAACATATTCACAGGTTCTGTGGATTAGGTTGCAGACACACGGGGAGGTCATTATTCTGTCCGTCAAACCACTAGTCTCCAACTTCCATAAAGAAAGTGACTCCCCTGTTCATATGTGGATCTCCAGGGTCTTGTATCTGGTATTACTCAACAAATTGTTGAAACACACTTAACTAAAATAACTCGTGGGCAGCATCAGTGTCTAGCATATGGCAGACACTCTTATTGGGTTGGCCAAAAAGTTCGTTCGGTCTTTACGTAAGATGGTACAGAAAATACGTTTACCTACTAAAGGCCCTTCTTTTCAGCCTAGCTCCACCCAACCAAGTCAGTATGTTCTTCAAGGCTTTGCACAAAGCCACTTATTAATGTGCAGCCTCCACTAAGTGTGAAGCAAAGTCTTCCTCCTCATTTCTAAGGGCACAAATATGGGTTCCCTTCAACACATGCTTTATCAGCCCATTTCCTTTACTGGGTTCTGGATTGCTTGGATAGTGATGGTCTCCTTCCTTTCTGAGCTCTTCACAGTTCCTAGCATGGGGTGGGGGTGGGGAGACCTTAAGTAGTAAAGAGAAAGGGGAGAAACACAAGGGCAAGATCAGAACAAGATAGCAGTTCGGCAGTGTGAGAGCCAAGGGTAACCTCTCTCAGGGTCTTCCATTTCCTCTCACTAAAGAAGAATCTCCATTGCAAGATGGCTAGAGTGCTGGCATGGGTGAATACACTTGTAGTAATATGTTAGAATCGGATTCTTCCTCCATCCTTCCCTTGTGGGAACATATAGTTCCTATGAATGTCATCCATTCCAGAAATTGCAACCCATTCGACACATACTTCTTTGCTGACTGTGAAAGCAGACCTTTTCAGGTTTGATCCCATGATGATGGCTCTGCCTTCTGATCTGGTCATTTATTTTGAGATCTCTCCAGTGTTTGGGTTATCTATGATTCTCTCTTGCTGCCCCCGTTGCCTCTACCATCGACTTGGTATATGGAGTGCTACCCCCTTGTCTGTTTTGAAGGTCGTGCCTGTCAGCCTACACCTTGGCTGAATAGCTTTTCCTTTCCAGAAAGTGCAGAAGGTGACTTCCATGCAGTTTTAAAAAGTGGGTGTGCTTTTATTTTTCTTTTTTCTTCAAAGACACTTTAAACTCTTTGGTCAACATTTCTCATCCTTTTCCTTTCAGATACCCAAGGTCAAGTACTATTTTTAGCCATTGTTCTCCCCAATGGGGTTCTCCTCAGAGCATCCTGGCTACTGGGGCTATACTTTTATAAGCTTCTTCAAGGGATAACACATAGGCATCCACATCTCATTTCTTCCCCTTTTAAGTAGGTTAAATCTTCCACAGATCATTTGCTTGTTGCATGTCTAGTTATTCTTAAATAAGAATACTAACTGGAAAAAGAATAACAGATTGGAAGGATAAGAAGAAAAACACATAACTATGATTGCTTTGAAAGAGCCCATGATTTGCCAAATGTTCTTCTGGGGAGAGCACTGGATGTGTTTGAAAGAATTGCTTTTTAAAGTCGTTGGGAAGCAGGTGAGACCCTGAGGGCCCTGGGTGATGACAGAATAGTTTGTGAAAGAAAAAGAAAGGATTTGTGAGTTGATTTGGGTTTGGGAGAAGTGGAGATGAATGGGAGAGAGAGAGAAAGGGGGAAAAGCCAGCAGGGTGGCTGAAGGCCATATGTTCCAAGATGTGACCCTGTCATACAGCCTCTCAAATCCTTGGTGAAGTACAGCTAAATCACAAAATACTTGACATGAGTAGATTTGTTGTGTGAACTGGTGAAGCCAGGTTGCCGTGATGTAAACTGGGAACAATTTATGCTGCCAGGTGGAAAGCTTTCAGAAATACAAGGATGTAAACCACAGAAACTTAGAGAAATTGTGGAGAGGGTAAACAAAAATCAGAAGCAGAACTTCCCCACTTGACTCCAAGTCCATGAGAGAGAAATATTATTCAAGGATTGTTATGTCAGTTGTGCCGCAATAGCTGACTTACACAATCCTCTTCCTGAGATCAGACCTTAAGATCCAACTCTGCCCCTACCCTCTCTAAAAAGCCTTCTCCCCTACATCTCATGTTCTCAGGGGTGTCCCTCTCCTCTAAAATTCTACTGCCTTTATCACCTTTGGTACATAGTTTAGTGCCAAACTATCTTCTATTAGTAAAGAGAAACTCAAAACCACAAAGCCTTCAGCGACCTTGTAGGAGTTTTATAGAGAAGGGACGCTACAAATGGGTCAGAGGGTTGCAAACAAGTAGGAAGAGCAGAGAATTGTCCTCGGTGATTGTGGCAGAGGCAGGAAGATCAGTTTTCTGGGGGTAGCAGTGGCAACAGTAAGATTAGTGGTGATCAGGGCCAGTGTACAGTGGTGCTAGGAGGCACTCATCACTGGCTCGAATTTGGGCGTTGTTCCTGGCTCCATATCCTCTTAGGCTAGTTTCTCAGCCTCCTTGGCATTCTTTATAGCACTCAATATCCCTTTAAAAATGTATTTCCTGCTTAAATCAGCCAAGTTAAAACGACCAGATTCTGTTGCTTACAAAGATTAACAAAGAGTATATAACTATTATAAGCACTGCTGTGATGAAAATCCTTGAGCATCCAATCTCAGCACATATCTTTGATTATTTCCCTAGGATAAATTCCTAAACCTGGTTATCAGGTTCTAAGTAAGATGGACTAAGCAGCTGCCCATCACTCCCAGTGAATGTGACTATAAAACTGGAGCAAGGCATATGAAGTAGGCTATCTGGGGGTTTGAAAAATAAATTGTAGTGGGCAGATTGGGGAAGAACACTAGAAACCAAAGAATCATCAAACTGGCAGGGAATGTAACTTTTTTTCCCCTGAAGTATCTCCAAGTTGAATTCAGTGTATCCAGAAACTCAGAAGTGAGCACTGTAGATGGAAGAGCTCTATGGGAATTCCCCAATCCTTCTGGCTTGAGATATTGGGAAGTGAACAGGAGAGAGAGGGAGAGGGAAAGAGGGAAACAGAGAGGGAAAGAGAGAGGGAAAGAGAGAGGGAGAGAGTACATACTCCCAAGAACACTTGAGCAGAAACCCTCTTGGATTTAATTTTTTCTTTTCTCTTGCACCCCAGCCCCCAAGCAATCCTGTAGAGTGCGGGCAGTGGTTGAACTTTGACTCCAAGAGGGTAGGGCCAACACCTGTTGACGTTTTAACCTCTTGTCTTCCTACTACTTGGTCTAAATACAGACACAATCATGAAATTATGTGACAGAGTGAGATAACTACAGTCCCAAGTTTCTGGCCAGAAGACTGAAAAGTGGAGATCTAAGAAACCAGAAACTACCAGGGAGACTACATGAAAGAGGACCTCAGGGAAACAACTGTTTATGAACTCCAGAGCTCACTCCTGAGCTGTGAGGTGTGCATGTTATAATTAGCATAACCAAAGACTTTGAGAGCTAAAGTAATGGATAGATTATCCCCACAACTCTGATTGTGATACATATCCATGACAGACATCAAGAGCATTGCAATGGTTTTGACAACTGAACTGACATTAGAAACATAGCCTCCAGGTTGAAACTTTTTCAGCCTAAACCCCACCAGGTCCATTGCCTGCTAAAACAAAAATATCAACATTCTCTACAGCAGAGGTCCCCAAACTTTTTTGGCACCAGGGACCGGTTTTGTGGAAGACAATTTTTCCATGGCCTGGGGCAGCGGTGGGGTGGGAGGAGGAGATGGTTCAGGCAGTAATGCGAGAGATGGGGAGCGGCAGATGAAGCTTCACTCGCTTGCCTGCTGCTCGCCTCCTACTGTGCAGCCCGGTTCCTAAAAGGCTGTGGGCCAGTACCAGCCTGCGGCAGGGGGGTTGGGGACCCCTGCTCTATAGGATTTAAACAAGATCCAGAACCTTGTAACATAATGCTTAAAATGTCATGATACAATCCAATATTATTCAGCATATGAAGAATCACAAAAATTTCAACTTGCACAGGAAAGGAGGATGATCAATAGGTGCCAACATAGAGATAATACAGATGACAGAATTATCTGACAAAGATTTTAAGTCAGCCATTATAAAAATACTCAAACAAGCAATCAGGAACACTCATGAAACAAATGTGAAATAGAAAGTCCCTGCAAAGAGAGAGAGAACATAAAGGAGAAATAATGCAAATTTTAGAACTGAAAATCACAACCAGAATAACTCACTGGCTGGACTCAATAGCAGACAGAGGAGTCAGTGAACTTTGACTTAGATCAACAGAATTTATCCAGTCTGAAAAACTAGAAAAACGATTGGAAAAAAAAGTGAACAACTTTGACTTAGATCAACAGAATTTATCCAGTCTGAAAAACCAGAAAAACGATTGGGAAAAAAAAGTGAACAGAATCCCAGGAACCTGTGAAATAATAACAAAAAAAGCCATAGAAAGATCAGATATTAATAAGATGGAAACATAAAAATAGTGGATAAAATCAATGAAACCAATGCCTGGTATTTTGAAGAGATCAATAAAATTAAACTTTGAGGAGGACTGAGATAGCAAAGAGAAGACACAAATTACCAATATTAGGAATGAACAAAAAAGAGGATAGATATCACTACAGACTTCAGAGGACTTTGTAAAGCCTATGATAAATGGAATATTTATAAATGGAATGGAGTATTTATAAATGGAATATTTCTTGCCATGTCAATAAACAAAGGAAGTCACAGTCACCAACGTTTGCAGCCCTCCAACGTGAGCCAGTGAGCCCTGAGGAAACTCAGGATGTGAAAACACAGGATACTGGTCCCAGATAGCTGAGGTGCATATCAAAGGAATGATTTCAGTGAGCCCAGACTCTTGCATCTTCCCATACGTAGAAAAGCGCTAAATTCCTTAACTTGAAATATCAGGTTTTCTTTAATTAACAATAATCTTTTGAGGTTCCCGACTACCTGCCCTTTGTTGCAAAACTCCTATATATCCGGGCTCCTCCCCTCGCCGCCTGGGAGCAGTTTCTCAGAGCTATCTGAAACACTGTCTCTGGGCTGCAGTCCTCATTTTGCCCCAAATAAAACTTAACTCGCAACTCTCATGTTGTGCATTTTTTTAAGTCAACACCTACATTACAAACTACACATAAACTGGAGAACTTTGATGAAATGGACTAATACCTCAAAATCCACAACTATCAACCTCACCTAAAATAAACTAGAGAACCTGTATTGTCCTATAACTATGAAAGAAATTATATTTTTAGTTAAAATCCTTCCAAAAAAGAAGTCTTCAGGCCCAGATGGTTTCATGGGCAAATTCTACCAAATATCAATTCTGAGCAATCTCTTCCAGAAAATAAAGAGAAGGAAATATTTTCCAACTCATTTTATGAGTCCAACATTACCCTGATACCAAAATTAAAGATAGCACAAAAAAATAAAAGTACATATGACTATTATTCAAGAATGTAAATACAAAAATGCTCAAAAAATATTAGCACTTTTAAAAAGGATAACATGCTGTGACTAAATGGGATTTATTCAGCTTGGGAATACAAGTGTTACCGAGTCCAAGCTTGCTCTGCTCGCCGCATGACAGGCCAATACATCGAAGGTGTTGAGGCAAGGAATATGACTTTATTCGGAAAGCCGACAGACCAAGAAGGCGGACTAGCGTCCCCCAAGAAACCATCTTATTGGGGTCTGGATGCCAGTTTCTTTTATAGAATCAGAGAGGGAAGTAAAGTAAAAGGGCAGAATAGAGAGGGAGAGGTGGGGAGGAAGTAAAGTAAAAAGGGCTATCAGTCTTGCAAAACATCTCTTGGAACGGCCAGCCTCGGGAAGGGGATGTGTTAATTTCTTCTTTCTTGCAGCCACTCACAGGTAGGTAAGGTTCCCTGAGGCAGGCCATTATGTATGATTATAACAACAGAAGGAACGGAAAGCAAAGGCTAAAGTCAAAGAAAAAGATCCAACATGCAGTCAAAAATTGGCTCTTCCCTGTTACACAAGCTGATTCAATATTCAGAAATCAATCCATGTAACTCACTATATTAACAGTCTAAAAAAATCTCCACATGATTATATCAGTAGATGCAGAAAAAGCATTTGACAAACTCCAACATCCATTCCTGATAAAAATTCTCAAGAAACTAAGAATAGAAGGTGAGAAATTGTGATTTATAGTAAGAAATATATATATATTTGGTCTTCATTCCCTTTCCTGGCACAAAGCTCCTAAAACACTTGGAATTTCCTGGATGAGAGCTATGAAGGTTTCTTTTGTTATGTTAACAAGATGACTTTCGGAAATCACCTAGGGAAGGGGGTCTGGTTGCCAGGAGAACCAACCACATGATCAGAGGATTGGAACTTTTAATCCCACCCCCACACTTCTGGAGAGGGGAGAGGGGCTCGAGATTGAGTTCAATTGTCAATAGTAATGATTTAATCAATCGTGCCTATGCAATGAGTCTCCATATAAACCCAAAAGAACGGGGTTCAGAGAGCTTCTGGATTGGTGAACACGTGGATATTTGGGGAGAGTGGTGCGACCCATTCTACATACTTTGCCTTATGCATTTCTTTCATTTGGCTGTTCCTGAGTTACAGCCTGTTATAAATCAGTAATGTAAAATGTTTCTTTGAATTCTATGAGCCTCTCTAACAAATTAATCAACCCAGGGAAGGGGTGTCGGAACCTCCAATATTTAGCTGGTCTCTCAGAAGCACGGTGACAACTTGGACTTGGAATTGGCTTCTGAAGTGGGTAGAGGGGGCAGTCTTTAAGGCTGAGCTCTCAACCTGTGGGATCTGATACTGTCTTCAGGTAGATCAGAATTGAGTTGACACATAGGACACCCAGCTGGGGTCAGAGAATTTCTTGGTGGTATAGCAAAAATACACACGTTGGAATTGGGTGCAGAATTGTAGAAGGAAATCTCCTCAACCTGATATAGGGCACCTACAAAAATACCTAGAGCTAGCATCATACTTACTGGTAAAAGACTGAATGATTTCCCTCTAACAACAGGAACAAGGCAAGGATGTCTACTCTCACCACCACTATTCAACATCACACTGGAAGTCTAAGCTAGTGTAATCAGGAAAAAAGAAACAAAATATAAAAATAAACTGTAGAGGGCTTCCCTGGTGGCGCAGTGGTTGAGAGTCCGCCTGCCGATGCAGGGGACACGGGTTCGAGCCCCGGTCTGGGAAGATCCCACGTGCCGCGGAGCAACTAGGCCCACGAGCCACAACTCCTGAGCCTGCGCGTCTGGAGCCTGTGCTCCGCAACGAGAGGCCGCGATAGTGACAGGCCCGCGCACCGCGATGAAGAGTGGCCCCCGCTTGCCACAACTAGAGAAAAGCCCTCGCACAGAAACGAAGACCCAACACAGCCAAAACTAAATAAATAAATTTAAAAAATAAATAAATAAAAAATAAACTGTAGAGATTACAAAGAAAGAAAGGATCTCCTTTCACAAACAGCATGATTTTCTATGTAGAAAATCCCAAGGTGTCACTAAAATAATCTCTAGAACTAATAAAGATAAACAAGTTTGCAGGATGCAAGGTCAACACACAAAAATAAGTCATATTTCTATATACGAACAATGTACAATTGAAGAATTTAAAAAATATAATTTTAGGGAATTCCCTGGTGGTCCAGTGGTTAGGACTCCATGCTTTCACTGTTGAGAGCATAGGTTCAATCCCTGGTGGGGAAACTAAGAACCCATAAGTCGCGCAGTGTGGCAAAAGAAAAAAAAATTTTTTTAATAGCACCCCTTCAAAAAATACTTATGTATAAATCTGAAAAAAATATGTGTAGGCTTATTTACAGTAGTCAGGACATGGAAGCAACCTAAGTGTCCATCGACAGATGAATGGATAAAGAAGATGTGGCACATATACACAATGGAATATTACTCAGCCATAAAAAGAAATGAAAGTGAGTTATTTGTAGTGAGGTGGATGGATCTAGAATCTGTCATACAGAGTGAAGTAAGTCAGAAAGAGAAAAACAAATACCATATGCTAACACACATATATATAGAATCTAAAAAAAAAAAGGGTTCTGAAGAATCTGGGGCAGGACAGGAATAAAGACACAGATGTAGAAATGGACTTAAGGACACAGGAGAGGGAAGGGTAAGCTGGGAGGAAGTGAGAGAGTGGCATGGACATATATACACTACCAAATGTAAAATAGATAGCTAGTGGGAAGCAGCTGCATAGCACAGGGAGATTAGCTTAGTGCTCTGTGACCAACTAGAGGGGTGGGATAGGGAGGGTGGGAGGGAGGTGCAAGAGTGAGGGGATATGGGGATATAAGTATACGTATAGCTGATTTACTTTGTTATACAGCAGAAACTAACACAACAATGTAAAGCAATTATATTCCAATAAAGATGTTAAAAAAAAAGTATGTGCAGGGTCTGTGTGATAAAAACTATAAAAAGCTGATGAAAGAAAGAAGACCCAATGAATAAAGAGATACACTGTCTTCATGGGTTAGAAGTCTCAAAAAACTAAGTATGTCAATTTTGTGCAAATTGACCTGGAGGTTTAATATAATATCATCAAAATCCCAGTAAGGTTTTTAGTAGATGTAGACCAAGCTATTCTAAATTTTATGGAAAACAAATAAATTGGAATAGCTAAAAGAATTTTTAAAAAGAAAAAGTTGGGAGAATTATACTACTTGATTTTAAGACTCTCAGTAATTAAGAGTATGAGATTGATGAAGAGATAGACACATGAATCAATGAAGCAATGATTAGAGAGTACAGGAATAGATCCACATAAGTATGACCAATTGATTTTTTAATTTTTATTTTATACTAGAGTATAGTTGATTTACAATGCTGTGTTAGTTTCAGGGGCATAGCAAAGTGATTCAGCTATATATATGCATATATCCATTCTTTTCCAGATTCTTTTCCCATATAGGTTATTACAGATTACTGAGTAGAGTTCCCTGTGCTATATAGTAGGTCTTTGTTGATTATCTATTTTATATATAGTATATTATATATATTATATTATATATTATTATATATTATATATAGTATATTTTATATATAGTGTGTGTATGTTAATCCCAACCTCCTAATTTATCTCTCCCCCCACCTTTCCCCTTTGGTAACCATAAGTTTCTTTTCTAAGTCTGAGAGTCTGTTTCTGTTTTGTAAATTCATTCCTTTGTATCAATTTTTAGGTTGCACATATAAATGATATGATATTTGTCTTTCTCTGTCTGACTTACTTCACTTAGTATGATCATCTCTAGGTCCATCCAAGTTGTTGCAAATGGCAAAATTCTGTTCCTTTTTATGGCTGAGTAATATTCCATTATATGTATGTACCACATCTTCTTTATCCATTCATCTGTTGATGGACATTTTGGTTGCTTTCATGTCTTGGATATTGTAAATAGTGCTTCAGTGAACATTGGGGGTGCATGTGTTTCTTCAAATTCTGGTTTTCTCCAGATATACACCCAGGAGTGGGATTGCCAGATCATATGGTAGTTCTATTTTTAGTTTTCTGAGGAACCTCCATACTGTCCTCCATAGTGGCTGTTACCAATTTACATTCCCACCAACAGTGCAGGAGGGTTCCCTTTTCTCCACACCCTCTCCAGCATTTATTGTTTGTAGACTTTTTGATGATGGAAATTCTGAGTGGTGTGAGGTGATACCTCAATGTAGTTTTGATTGCATTTCTCTAATAATTTGTGATGTTGAGTATATTTTCATGTCCTTTTTAGCCATCTGTATGACTTCTTTGGAGAAATATCTATTTAGATCTTCTGCCCATTTTTTTATTGGATTGTTTGTGTTTTTGATATTGAGCTGCATGAGCTGTTTGTATATTTTAGAGATTAATCCCTCATTGGTCACTTCATTTGCAATATTTTCTCTAATTATGTGGGTTGTCTTTTTGTTTCATGTATGGTTTCCTTTGCTGTGCAGAAGCTTTTAAGTTTTATTAGGTCCCATTTAAAAATTTTTGTTACTCTAGGAGGTGGATCCAGCAAGATATTGCTGTGATTTATGTCAAAGAGTGTATTGCTTATGTTTTCCTCTAAGAGTTTTATAGTATCAGGTATTATATTTAGGTCTTTAATCCATTTTGAGTTTATTTTTGTGTATGGTGTTAGAGAATGTTCTAGTTTCATTCTTTTAAATGTAGCTGTCCAGTTTTCTCAGCATAACTTATTGAAGAGACAGTCTTTTCTCCATTGTATATTCTTGCTTCCTTTGTTGTAGATTAATTGACAGGTGCATGGGTTTATTTCTGGGCTTTCTATCCTGTATTGATCTATGTTTGAGCTATATTTCTGTTTTTGTGCCAGTACCATACTGTTTTGATGACTGTAGCTTTGTAGTATAGTCTGAAGTCAGGGAGCCTGATTCCTCCAGCTCTGTTTTTCTTTCTCATGTTTGTTTTGGCTATTCAAGGGTCTTTTGTATTCCCATACAAATTTAAAAATTTTCTGTTCTGGTTCTGTGAAAAATGCCATTGGTAATTTGATAGGGATTGCATTGAATCTCCCTTGGGTAGTATAGTCATTTTGACAATACTGATTCTTCCAATCAAAGAACATGGTATATCTTTCCATCTGTTTGTGTCATCTTTGATTTCTTTCATCAGCTTACAGTTTTCAGAGTACAGGTCTTTTGCCTCCATATGTAGGTTTATTCCTAGGCATTTTATTCTTTTGGATGCAATGGTAAATGAGATTGTTTCCTTAATTTCTCTTTCTGATCTTTTGTTGTTAGTGTTTAGAAATGCAAGCGATTTGTGTGTATTAATTTTGTATCCTGCAACCTTACCAAATTCATTGATGAGGTCTAGTAGTTTTCTGGTAGCATCTTTAGGATTTTCTATGTATAGTATCATGCCATCTCCAAACAGTGACAGTTTTACTTCTTTTTTTTTTGATATGAACTCTTTTTATTTCTTTTTCTTTGATTGCCATGGCTAGGACTTCAAAAGCTATGTTGAATAAAAGTGGTGAGAGTGGACATCCTGGTCTTGTTCCTGATCTTAGAGGAAATGCTTTCAGTTTTTCACCATTGAGAATGATGCTTGCTGTGGGTTTGTCATATATGGCCTCTATGCCCACTTTCTGGACACTTTTTATCATAAATGGATATGGGATTTTGTCAAAAGCCTTTTCTGCATCTTTTGAGATGATCATATGGTTTTTATTTTTCAATTTGTTAATGTGTATCACACTGATTGATTTGTGGATATTGAAACATCCTTGCGTCCTTGGGATAAATGCCACTTGATCATGGTGTATGATCCTTTTAAAGTATTGTTGGATTTGGTTTGCTAGTATTTTGTTGAGGATTTTTGTGTCTTTGTTCATCAGTGATATTGGCCTGAAATTTTCTTTTTTTGTGGTATCTTTGTCTCGTGTTGGTATCAGGATGATGGTGGCCTCATAGAGTGAGTTTGGAAGTGTTCCTTTCTCTGCAATTTTTTGTAATAGTTTCAGAAGGATAGGTGTTAACTCTTCTCTAAATATTTGATAGAATTCACCCGTTAACCATCTGGTCCTGGACTTTTGTTTGTTGGAAGTTTTAAAATCACAGTTTCAATTTTATTATTTATGATTGTTCAGTTCATATTTTTTATTTCTTCCTGGTTCAGTCTTGTGAGATTGTACCGTTCTAAAAATTTGTTTATTTCTTCTAGGTTGTCCATTTTATTGGCACAGAGTTGTTTGTAGTAGTATCTTATGATCCTTTGTATTTCTGTGTTGTCCACTGTAACTTCTTTTTCATTTCTAATTTTATTGGTTTGAGCCTTTTCCCTTTTTTTCTTGATGAGTCTGGCTAAAAGTTTATCAACTTTGTTTATCTTTTCAAAGATCCAGTTTTTAGTTTCATTGATCTTTTCTATTGTTTTCTTCATCTCTATTTCATTTATTTCTGCTCTCATCTTTATGATTTCTTTCCTTCTACTAACTCTGGGTTTTGTTTGTTCATCTTTCTCTAGTTGCTTTAGGTGTAAGGTTAGGTTGTTTCCTTGAGATTTTTCTTGTTTCCTGAGGTAAGATTGTATTGCTATAAACTTCCCACTTAGAACTGCTTCTGCTGTGTCCCATAGGTTTTGGATCATCATGTTTTCATTTTCATTTGTCTCTAGGCATTTTTGATTTCCTCTTTGATTTCTGCAGTGATCCATTGGTTGTTTAATAGCATATTGTTTCACCTCCACGTGTTTGTGTTTTTTACATTTTTTTCTTGTAGTTGATTTCTAATCTCATAGCATTCAAGCCCTGCTGGCCTTTAAAGCCAAATGCTCTGGGGGCCCCTCTTCCTGATGCCAGACCCCCAGGCTGGGTAGCCTGATGTGGGGTTTAGAACTCTCCTGTGGGAGAACCTCTGCGATATAATTATTTTCCAGTTAGTGGGTGACCCACCTGGTGGGTATGGGATGTGATTATATCATGAAAGCACCCTTCCTACTATCTCATTGTGGCCTCTTCTTTTTCTTTGTGTGTAGAATAACTTTTCTGGTAGGTTTGATTCTTTTTTGTCAATGGTCGTTCAGCAGTTAGTTGTGATTTTTTTTTTTTTTTTTTTTTTTTTTTTTTTTTGTGATACGCGGGCCTCTCACTGTTGTGGCCTCTCCCATTGCGGAGCACAGGCTCCGGACGCGCAGGCTCAGTGGCCATGGTTCACTGGCCTAGCTGCTCCGCGGCATGTGGGATCTTCCCGTACCGGGGCACAAACCCGTGTCCCCTGCATTGGCAGGCGGATTCTCAACCACTGCGCCACCAGGGAAGCCCTAGTTGTGATTTTTATGTTTTCATGAGAGGAGGTAAACTCAGGTCCCTCTGCTCTGCATCTTGTCTCTCCCCTTCTACCACAATTTGGAGGTCCTAGAGAGAGAGTCACTGCATGCCAGGCAAGGTCACAGGACAAAACACCAGGTGGTCAGGAGGTAAAAGATAGAAGTCCCAAGTGATTTTTGACAAGATCCCAGAGTAATCCAATGGGGGAAATAATAATTTTTTTCAACAAATGGTGTTGGAACTATTGGACATTCTTAGGCAAAAAAAATAAACTTGAACTTGAACCTCATACCTTACACAAAAATTAACTGAAAAAAAATCTAAATAGAAAACATTAAACTATAACGTTTTTAGAATAAAACATAGAAGAAAATCTTCATGACGTTAGCTTAGGTTAAGAGCTCTTAGACATGACACCACAAGAACAATCCATAAAGAACATATGATAAATTGGACTCCACTAAAATTTAAAGCTCTTGGTCTGCAAAAAACACTGTTGAAAAAATTAAAACACAAGCTACAAATTGGTAGAAAATATTTACAAATCACATATCTTACAAAGGAATTGTATTCAAAATATATAAAGAACTCTCAAACTCAAAAATTAAAAACAATTATAAATTAGCAATAATCATGGATATTCTATTGACTATGATATACAAATAGCAAATAAGCACATGAAAAGATGTCTTGTTCAAATCATTAACCATTAGGTAAGTGCAAATTAAAACGATGCGATTTCACTAACCTATCAGAAGGCAACAATTAATAATACAATTCTGAGTATTGATGAAGACACGGAGCAACTGGAGCTCTTTATATTGCTGGTGGGAATGCAAATCTTGAAAATAGTTTGTCTGTTTGTAATAATACAGTTTCTTATAATGGTTTTTTTTTTTTTTTTTTTTTTTTTGGGGGTGCTACGTGGGCCTCTCCCGTTGCGGAGCACAGGCTCTGGACGCACAGGCTCAGCGGCCATGGCTCACGGGCCCAGCCGCTCCGCGGCATGTGGGATCTTCCCAGACCGGGGCACGAACCCATGTCCCCTGCATCGGCAGGCGGATTCTCAACCACTGCACCACCAGGGAAGCCCAGTTTCTTATAATGTTAAACATGTACATACTGTATGGACCAGCAGTCACACTCCTGGTTATTTACCATAGAGAAATGAAGACAGGTTCAACCAAAACCTGTACATGAATGTTTGTAGCAGCTCTGTTCATAATTGCCAAAAACCGTAAATAACCCAGGTCATTCAATTAGTAAATGGATAAACTGTTGTTCATTTGTATAATGCAATAGTACTCAGCAATAAGAAGAAGCAAGTTATTGATAAGTGCAACAACCTAGATGAGTCTTAAACACTGCTGAGTGAAAGAAGTTTACATACTGTGCAATTCCATTTAAATGACATTCCTGAAAAGGTGAACTATGGGGATTGAAGAACAAATCAATGGTGGTTAGGGAATGTAAGGGGAAGAGGGTGACTGCAAGAGGATAGCACAAAGGAGTTTTCTGATGTACCCTTACTGTGTTGGTGGTTATACGAATCCATATATGTATTATACTTCGTTGAACTCTACACCCCCCAAATTTCCTAAACATGTTTTTTTTTTTTTTAGCATCAAAGAATATGCATCTATTTAAGTCTTCTGAAACATAGTTCCATATTGACCTTCAGAAGGGTTGTAATAATTTACATGCCAGTCAGCAGCACCTAAGCGTGTCTATGTTCACCATCACTGGGACGTACTGTTCTTTATCACCTTTTCCAATTTGATAGGTATAAATGTTAGATGAGATTTTTTAAAGTGTGTGTGTATCTAGCAAGCAGTCTTCAGCTCTAGTTTTGAGTTGCATGTCCATCTCAGGCCATCTGAATAAAAGGTATTGTTAAGTGCCTTTTAATATTACAAAATGCCTGTGCTCGTTCCTAAGGAGGTATGGAATAAATCTGTTAACAGTGTCACTCCAGGAATAAGTTAGATGATTTCTGCTGCTGGATTTTTTGGGCTGTGAGTGGGGAATAAAGGGCCCTATCAGAGACTCCTGTAATTTTTTTTTTTATTCAAACAGAAAGTCACAAAAATTATAATCATCATCATCAGTTCACTCAGTCCCATGTAATGAATTTTTTTTCATCTTGATCTTTTGTTAGCACTTTTATGAATTCATCAGTTTTCCATTAGAGTTCTGAAAATGTTTATTCATTCAGTTCAGCATTATAGTCAGTTACCAGAAACCTGTACTTGTCAGAGTCTTTTCCATGAATTCCTTAAAGATGAAACCCTCTTATAGGAACATTTTTGCAAAAGCGTCAGAGTACACCCAGAACTGTCTGTAAATGACAAAAGACTTAAAAATGACCACGGTTAAAGATTTGATGAAAGTCCATAATAATGCAATTGACAAGGAAATTTATTTATTTCTGAGATATATGTTTTAAAGTAATAACTAGAATTATGACTTGGTCTGCAAGTAACACTGTTGAAAAAAAAGTGTTATTTCCTCTGTTTGCCCCAGATCATATGGTCTGGACTTCCAAAACTTCCAGAACATATAAGATTTTTAGAAATTTCATGTAATGTCTGAAACATTTATATTAACATATTTCCATACAAATAACCCAAAGAAAGTTTAGTATTAGTTGTTTTTCTTGTTTGTTTGTTTTTTTATACTATGGTTCTTATTAGTCATCAATTTTATGCACATCAGTGTATACATGTCAATCCCAATCGCCCAATTCAGCACACCACCATCCCCACCCCACCACGGTTTTCCCCCCTTGGTGTCCATACATTTGTTCTCTACATCTGTGTCTCAACTTCTACCCTGCAAACTGGTTCATCTGTACCATTTTTCTAGGTTCCACATACATGTGGTAATATATGATATTTGTTTTGCTCTTTCTGACTTACTTCACTCTGTATGACAGTCTCTAGATCCATCCATGTCTCAATAAATGACTCAATTTTGTTCCTTTTTATGGCTGAGTAATATTCCATTGTATATATGTACCACATCTTCTTTATCCATTCGCCTGTCGATGGGCATTTAGGTTGCTTCCATGACCTGGCTATTGTAAATAGTGCTTCAATGAACATTGGGGTGCATGTGTCTTTTTGAATTATGGTTTTCTCTGGGTATATGCCTAGTAGTAGGATTGCTGGATCATATGGTAATTTTATTTTTAGTTTTTCAAGGAACCTCCATACTGTTCTCCATAGTGGCTGTATCAATCTACATTCCCACGAACAGTGCAGGAGGGTTCCCTTTTCTCCACACCCTCTCCGGCATTCTTTGTTTGTAGATTTTCTGATGATGCACATTCTAACTGGTGTGAGGTGATACCTCATTGTAGTTTTTATTTTTATTTTTTAAAATTTTTATTTATTTATTTATTTATTTATTTATTTTGTGGTACGCGGGCCTCTCACTGTTGTGGCCTCTCCCGTAGTGGAGCACAGGCTCTGGATGAGCAGGCTCAGCGGCCATGGCTCACGGGCCCAGATGTTCCGCGGCATGTGGGATCTTCCTGGACCGGGGCACGAACCCGTGTTCCCTGCATTAGCAGGTGGATTCTCAACTATTGCGCCACCAGGGAAGTCCTCTCATTGTAGTTTTGATTTTATTTCTCTAATAATTAGTGATGTTGAGCAGCTTTTCATGTGCTTCTTGGCCATCTGTATTTCTTCTTTGGAGAAATGTCTATGTCTTCAGCCCATTTTTGGATTGGGTTGTTTGTGTAATATTAAGCTACATGAGCTGTTTATATAGTTTGGAGATTAATCCTTTGTCTCTTGATTCTTTTGCAAACATTTTCTCCCATACTGAGGGTTGTCTTTTCGTGTTGTTTATGGTTTCCCTTGCTGTGCAAAAGCTTTGAAGTTTCATTAGGTCCCATTTGTTTATTTTTGTTTTTATTTCCATTACTCTAGGAGGTCGATCAAAAAAGATCTTGCTGTGATTTATGTGAAAGAGCGTTCTTCCTATGTTTTTCTCTAAGAGTTTTATAGTGTCTGGTCTTAAATTTAGGTCTCTAATCCATTTTGAGTTTATTTTTGTGTATGGTGTTAGGGAGTGTTCTAATTTCATTCTTTTACATGTAGCTGTCCAGTTTTCCCAGCACCACTTATTGAAGAGACTGTCTTTTCTTCATTGTATATCCTTGCCTCCTTTATTGCAGATTAGTTGACCATAGGTGTGTGGGTTTATCTCTGGGTTTTCTATTTTGTTCCATTGATCTATATTTCTGTTTTTGTGCCAGTACCATATTGTCTTGATTACTGTAGCTTTGTAGTATAGTCTGAAGTCAGAGAGTCTGATTCCTCCAGCTCCGTTTTTTTTCCCTCAAGACTGCTTTGGCTATTTGAGGTCTTTTGTGTCTCCATACAAATTTTAAGATGATTTGTTCTAGTTCCGTAAAAAATGCCATTGGTAATTTGATAGGGATTGTATTGAATCTGTAGATTGCTTTGGGTAGTATAGTCATTTTCACAATATTGATTCTTCCAATCCAAGAACATGGTATATCTC
Organism: Kogia breviceps; assembly: GCF_026419965.1. NCBI lineage: Eukaryota > Metazoa > Chordata > Mammalia > Artiodactyla > Physeteridae > Kogia > Kogia breviceps. Next base: position 47,556,071 of record NC_081319.1, on the reverse strand, counting down.
TCCATCTGTTGGTATCATCTTTAATTTCTTTCATCAGTGTCTTATAGTTTTCAGGTCTTTTGTCTCCCTAGTTAGGTTAATTCCTAGGTATTTTATTCTTTTTGTTGCAATGGTAAATGGGAATGTTTCCATAATTTCTCTTTCAGATTTTTCATCATTAGTATATAGGAATGCAAGAGGTTTCTGTGCATTAAATTTGTATCCTGCAACGTTACTAGATTCATTGATTAACTCTAGTAGTTTTCTGGTGGCATCTTTAGGATTCTCTATGTACAGTATCATGCCATCTGCAACCAGTGACAGTTTTACTTCTTCTTTTCCAATTTGTTTTCCTTTTATTTCTTTTTCTTCTCTGATTGCCATGGCTAGGACTTGCAAAACTATGTTGAATAATAGTGGTGAGAGTGGACATCCTTGTCTCGTTCCTGATATTAGAGGAAATGCTTTCAGTTTTTCACCATTGAGAATGATGCTTGCTGTGGGTTTGTCGTATATGGCCTTTATTATGTTGAAGTAGGTTCCCTCTATGCCCACTTTCTGGAGAGTTTTCTTTTTTATCATAAATGGGTGTTGAATTTTGTCAGAAGCCTTTTTTTGCATCTGTTGAGATGATCATATGGTTTTTATTCTTCAGTTTGTTAATATGGTGTATCATATTGAAGAATCCTTGAATCCCCGGGATAAATCCCACTTGATCATGGTGTATGGTCTGTTGAATGTGTTGTTGGATTCTGTTTGCTAGTGTTTTGTTGAGGATTTTTTCATATATATTCATTTCTCAAAGAACCAGCTTTTAGTTTTATTGATCTTTGCTCTTGTTTTCTTTGTTTCTATTTCATTTATTTCTGCTCTGATCTTTACGATTTCTTTTTTTGTGCTAACTTGGGGTTTTGTTTGTTCTTCTTTCTCTAGTTCCTTTAGGTGTAAGTTTAGATTGTTTATTTGAGATTTTTCTTGTTTCTTGAGGTAGGCTTGTATAGTCATAAACTTCCCTTTTAGAACTGCTTTTGCTGCATCCCATAGGTTTTTTTGTTTTGTTTTGTGTGGTACGCAGGCCTCTCACTGTTGTGGTCTCTCCCGTTGCGGAGCACAGGCTCCGGACGCACAGGCTCAGTGGCCATGGCTCACAGGCCCAGCTGTTCCGCGGCATGTGGGATCTTCCCGGACTGGGGCATGTACTCGTGTCCCCTGCATCGGTAGGCAGACTCTCAACCACTGCGCCACCAGGGAAGCCCCATCCCATAGATTTTGGATTGTCGTGTTTTCATTGTCATTTGTCTCTAGGTACTTTTTGATTTCCTCTTTGATTTCTTCTGTGATCTCTTGGTTATTCAGTAACATAGTGTTTAGCCTCCATGTGTTTGTGGTTTTTACAGTTTTTTCCCTGTAATTCATTTCTAATCTCATAACATTGTGCTCAGAAAAGATTCTTGATATGATTTCAATTTTCTTAAATTTACTGAGGCTTGATTTGTGACCCAAGATGTGATCTATCCTGGAGAATGTTTCATGCACACTTGAGAAGAAAGTGTAATCTGCTGTTTTTGGATGGAATGTCCTATAAATATCAATTAAAGCTATCTGGTCTATTGTGTCATTTAAAGCTTCTGTTTCCTTATTTATTTTAATTTTAGATGATCGGTCCATTGGTGTAAGTGAGGTGTTAAAGGCCCCCACTATTATTGTGTTACTGTCAATTTCCTCTTTTATAGCTGGTAACACTTGCCTTATACATTGAGGTGCTCCTGTGTTGGGTGCATATATATTTATAATTGTTATATCTTCTTCTTGGATTGATCCCTTGATCATTATGTAGTGTCCTTCCTTGTCTCTTGTAACATTCTTTATTTTAAAGTCCATTTTAACTAAAAAAAAAAAAAAAAAAAAAGTCCATTTTAACTGATAGGAGTATAGCTACTCCAGCTTTCTTTTGATTTCCATTTGCATGCAATATCTTTTCCCATCTTCTCACTTTCAGTCTGTATGTGTCCCTAGGTCTTAAGTGTGTCTCTTGTAGACAGCATATATATGGGTCTTGTTTTTGTATACATTCAGCAAGCCTGTGTCTTTTGGTTGGAGCATTTAATCCATTCACGTTTAAGGTAATTATTGATATGTATGATCCTATGACCATTTTCTTAATTGTCTTGGTTTTATTTTTTTAGATCCTTTTCTTCTCTTGTGTTTCCCACTTAGAGAAGTTCCTTTAGCATTTGTTGTAGAGCTGGTTTGGTGGTGCTGAATTTTCTTAGCTTTTGCTTGTCTGTAAGGCTTTTGATTTCTCTATTGAATCTGAATGAGATACTTGATGGGTAGAGTAATCTTAGTTAGTTGTAGGTTCTTCCCTTTCATCACTCTAAGTATATCATGCCACTCCCTTCTGTCTTGTAGAGTTTCTGCTGAGAAATCAGCTGTTAACCTTATGGGAGTTCCCTTGTATGTTATCTGTCATTTTTCCCCTGCTGCTTTCCATAATCTTTCTTTGTCTTTAATTTTTGCCAATTTGATTACTATGTGTCTCAGTGTGTTTCTCCTTGGGTTTATCCTGTATGGGACTTGCTGCGCTTCCTGAACTTGAGTGGCTATTTCCTTTCTCATGTTAGGGAAGTTTTTGACTATAATCTCTTCAAATATTTTCTCGGGTCCTTTCTCTCTCTCTCTTCTCCTCCTTGGACCCCTATAATGCAAATGTGGTTGTGTTTAATGTTGTCCCAGAGGTCTCTTAGGCTGTCTTCATTTCTTTTCATTCTTTTTTCTTTATTCTGGTCTGCAGCAGTGAATTCCACCATTCTGTCTTCCAGGTCACTTATCTGTTCTTCTGCCTCAGTTATTCTGCTATTGATTCCTTCTAGTGTATTTTTCATTTCAGTTATTGTATTGTTCATCTCTGTTTGTTTGTTCTTTAATTCTCCTAGGTCTCTGTTAAACATTTCTTGCATCTTCTTGATCTTTGCCTCCATTCTTTTTCCGAGGTCCTGGATTATCTTCACTATCATTATTCTGAATTCTTTTTCTGGAAGGTTGCCTATCTCCACTTCAGTTCGTTGTTTTTCTGGGGTTTTATCTTGTTCCTTCATCTGGTACATAGCCCTCTGCCTTTTCATCTTGTCTATCTTTCTGTAAATGTGGGTTTTGTTCCACCAGCTGCAGGATTGTAGTTCTTTTTGCTTCTGCTGTCTGCCCTCTGGTGGATGAGTCTATCTAAGAGGCTTGTGCAAGTTTCCTGATGGGAGGGACTGGTGGTGGGTAGAGCTGAATGTTGCTCTGGTGGGGAGAGCTCAGTAAAGCTTTAATCCACTTGACTGTTTTTTTTTTTTTTTTTTTTTTTTTTTTTTTTTTTTTTTTTTTTGCGGTACACGGGACTCTCACTGCTGTGGCCTCTCCCGTTGCGGAGCACAGGCTCCGGAAGCGCAGGCTCAGTGGCCATGGCTCATGGGCCTAGCCGCTCCGCAGAATGTGGGATCCTCCCGGGCCGGGGCACAAACCCATGTCCCCTTCATCGCCAGGTGGACTCTCAACCACTGCGCCATCAGGGAAGCCCCACTTGACTGTTGATGGGTAGTGCTGGGTTCCCTCCCTGTTGGTTGTTTGGCCTGAGGCAACCCAACACTGGAGCCTACCTGGGCTCTTTGGTGGGACTAATGACAGACTCTGGGATGGCTCATGCCAAGGAGTACTTCCCAGAACTTCTGCTGCCAGCATCCTTGTCTCCATGGTGAGTCACAACCCCTCCACCCCCTGCCTCTGCAGGAGACCCTCCAACACTAGCAGGCAGGTCTGTTTCAGTCTCCCCTGTGGTCACTGCTCCTTTTGATGCACACACTACTTTGTGCCCTCCAAGAGTGGAGTCTCTGTTTTCCCCAGTCCTGTCGAAGTCCTACAATCAAATACCAGTAGCCCTCAAAGTCTGATTCTCTAGGAATTCCTCTTCCCGTTGCAGGACCCTCGGGTTGGGAAGCCTGGCGTGGGGCTCAGAACCTTCACTCCAGTGGGTGGACTTCTGTGGTATAAGTGTTCTCCAGTCTGTGATGCACCCACCCACCAGTTATGAGATTTGATTTTATTGTGATTGTGCCCCTCCTACTATCTCACTGTGGCTTCTCCTTTGTCTTTGGATGTGGGGTGTCTTTTTTGGTGAGTTCCAGTGTCTTCCTGTAGATGATTATCTAGCAGCTAGTTGTGATTCTGGTGTTCTCACAAGAGGGAGCGAGAGCACGTCTTTCTACTCCGTTATCTGGGTTTCTCCCTTCCTGTAAATTTATTACTCTTTCTCTTAGGACTTAAAGAGACCTCTGAAATATAACCTTGTCTATCATTGTGGCTGCCACAGAATGCCATTTTACACCCCTGAAACATAAGATATAACCAAGAGAAATGTCCAGGTGAGGGTGAGAGCTTTTTCCTATGCAAAGGATCACATGAGCAAGTGCCACAAGTAATCACCTGGGAGCTCCTGGAAAAATTTTTCAAGAAGCCCTCTGTAAGCCAATCTTGTCTGCACTCCACCCATGTCACCTTAGATTCATGTACCATTTTTATGCATTTGGCTTCCCAGTATGTGTTTACTCCCAAAGGCCAGCACCTGTGCCTGTATGTTAGAGGGCTGCCCGCAGGCTGCTGGAGCTGCTCTGCTTACGTACTTGGACAGCTAGAAGTGCCAGGGGATTTACACTCTTCTGGGGGTATCCCTCAACTGGCAAGTGCAGGGTGTGTAAATTCTCCAGCTCTCTTGCCTATAACTGTGATCTATACTGTCCCCAGAATTCCCCTGGAGGACTTAGCTACAGTTACCCTCACGGGGCTTTATCTGATATCAAACCCTTGCTTGGCCGTCTTCTCTTCTTACCTCATTACCAGTTTTTCTTGGGAATATTTTCTAATAAATCATAAGTCACTTTGACATAGATCCTCATCGCAGGGTCTTTTGTGGGAAATCCAATCTAAGAGAGACATTTTTCGGGACTTCCCTGGTGGTCCAGTGGTTAAGAATCGTCTTGCTGTGCAGGGGAGACCGGTTCCATCCCCGGCTGGGGAACTAAGATCCCACATGCTGTGGGGCAGCCAAACCCGCACACTACAACTAGAGAGCCTGTGTGCCACAACTACAGAGCCCACGAACTCTGGAGCCCACACGCCACAACTAGAGAGAAGCCCGCATACCACAATGAAGAGGCTGCACCCCACAATGAAAGATCCTGTGTGCCACAACTAAGACCTGATGCAGCCAATAAATAAATTAATTAAATTTTTTTTTAAAAGAGAGATATTTTTCTCTTTATGCGTGACACAGTTTGAAATTTATAATCCTATTGCACTCTAAGGAATTGTATTCTTTAGAATATTGGTTTCATTGCTGTAACAGGAACCCAAAATGACTTGGCTTACAGGGATAGAGGTTTCTGTCTGTTCATGAAACAGAGTGAGCAACTCTATGATATTGACAATCAGGATCCTATATTGTTTTTCCTCCATTCCTCAGGTGTGGCCTTCATCTACATGGCTTCCCACCACGTCCATGCAGGGTGATAGGGAAAGGGAGACACGTCTAAGAAGTTGTGCACATCACTTATGATGACACCCCATTGGCTGGAACCTAGCGGCAAGGCCATATTTAACTGGAATGATGGCTGTGTGGGTAGACGTGTGTTCAGTTTATAACTGAACACATTGTGTTCCATGGTTGTGAGGGAGAAGAGAGACCATATCTTGGGATAGCTAGCAGCCTCTGCCATGGGTATGCTTATGTGTTATCCATAGCTCTGGAGAGAGGAAATAGGGGCACCTGACTAGGTCATGTTTTCTGTTCTCTTTCAGCTTATTCTCCTTTGCCCTCATCCCCATGCAGGCTGAGGTGGCAAATGATGAGTTCACCTGTGGAATAGTTGAGCTTCAAGTAGGTCCTTTCCAGAAGTCTAGAGCATTCACTTGAGGTTCGTTATTCACTTTAAAGTATAACATGTACTATGTATACTGAGATCTCAGAGCCTTGGGTACAGTGGTCTTAGATGGGATAGCCCAGAAGCAGTGACTTTTTAAAAGAGCAAGCCCCCAGGAGAAATAAGTAAGGGAGTGAGGGAAACACTTGGCAAAAAAAGGAGATGCAGCTCGGAAAGGAGCAAGTTCAGGCAGATTCACAGCCTTGACCTGATCTCACAGAGGAAATCTGGTGCCTCAGTTATGCGGGAGGCAAGGGAGCTGAGCCTCCATATTCTTGCATTAGTTCTGCACTGACTGATGGTTTCTTCAGGGGACAAACTCCCAGTGCATGCAGACAAAACTGCGCCAGTAGCCCCAGTACAATCTTTCCAGGAGAGTTAAGGGTACAGACCTTGAGAAGCTCCAGGGAGGGGTACACAGAGCCAGTTAAAGGGATCTAAGGGGATCTGGGAAGAGCTGCGGCAGTCTGCTACAGATGAGATCGATCGATGAGCCCAGAAACTGCTTTTATGGGACTGCCTTCATGGAAGAGATGGCCTTCCAGCTCCATAAGGAAGGGGGTTATATGCTTGGTGACAGGTCCTAGACAGTCATTTAAGCCCCAGATCAGGGTCTTCCCTCCAGACTCCTCTCGCTCGTTTGTGAGGCAGGAGTAAATTGGCATGGGTTCATGAGAACCAGAGCCCTGAAGCTTATAGGGAATGGCTGACTTCATTCTCTACCCATAGGGACGAGGCAAATGTCATGACACTGGGCTCCCAACCCAGGCATATCCTGTCAAACGAAGCGGGTAGTTGATGCAGCTTAAGTGATTCTCCCATGTGGCTGTTTCTAGGTACATCTTTTAAAATTGGTTGTGCTTAAATTAGCAACACTTTACTTTTAATATTCCTCTCTCGAAGCAGCTAGCACAGTTTCAATCAGGAGCCTGATTGATATGCAAAAAATGATTTGTTTTGATTTTGGTCTAGAGGGTTTTTTTTTTTTTTTCTTTTTCTTTCCCAGGCAACTTCTTTATCAAATTTCTCTGCTTTTAAAGCATGAGAAGAAATGTATCTCCTTAAAGTCAGAGGGCATAGTTTCCTTGAAATTGGAAATGAAAGGCTCTCTGGGACCTGGTCTGAAATCTTAACAGCATAACTTTGCCAACGGCAAAACATATCTTCATAATTTTCAGTCTGCCTTCAGGTGTCATCAGCTCCCTGATGATGCCATGCAAAACCTTGTCCATTGGAAGCTGCCATCGACATAGTTGTTCTGTCAAAGTGTACAATATTTTGCTGCTTAGTGTATGACCTTGGGCAAGTGACTTAACATCTCTCAATCTGTTTATTATCCTTAAAGTGAAGATAACACCTATCTGTTGGGATTTTGTGCAATGTAAATTCATAATCCCTTATCCAAAAACTTGATGAATTTCCAAATTCAGAATTTTTTGGATTTTTAGAAAGGTAATTCAGCATATATATCATATTACTTAACACTCCCAGTGGAGCCTTCGGAAGCACCCTGTAATCAAACACATTAATATTTCTGCAGCCAAATCCATGAATATTCATACAGACCAGCATAAAGACTAAAAATAGCTTCTCATTAGTCCAGGGCAAGGTTTGTAACCAAATGAGTTACAAATAGATCTTTCTCTTTTCAGAACTCTTTAGATTTGGGGATTGGGAATCAGAGGCTGTGGTCCTGTGATAAAACAATCTCTGTGTCCATCACCCATTTCCCAACTGGTTCCAGTAAGGACTGAGGGCAGTGCAGAGTGATGCATGTGGAAAGTCTGGCTCCCAGGATGTTTTGGTTTGCCTCCCTGCTTGTGATGTGGGTGTGCTCTTGTGAACTTTCCTTTCTTCTTTGACATTTTTAATCCTGATTCGCTTCTCCCAGGGGTCTGATTTCAGGCACAACTCTACTCTTGTGACACTAATAGAAGAGGGCAAGTTTGACATAAAAAGTTCTAGAGAGGGAAAAACAATAATACAAACACTTAATTGGTAGGCTGATTAAGAAATAGAATTGCCTAAAAGTTGGTAGGAAGTGCTAAGAAATTCCCCAGGTGGCAAATTTCAGGAAGTTCAACAGTAAATATGCAGCGAGAGTTTGTCAATATACACAAAGATCTGAAAGCCCATGGCAAACCCTCAAACCTACCATGGTACCCTCTCTGCTCGCCCACCCTCAGCAAGCCCTGCTTAACTGTGCCATGACTATGTTTAATTTTTACTATGTCATAACATATAATATATAATACTTATGATAATAAACCTAAGAAGATAAGTCTTCTACAAAATTTGTTTTCACCATATATGCTCCTGGAATTTTCTTGTGAAAATTTAAATTGGGGTAAAATTTTGCCAAAGGGATATTAAATCAGTAGCCTTGACCACTTTTGCAGGTGTTTTCTGCCTTCACTACATTTTTATTGGTCTTAGTAGAAAATATTAATAGTTTGCATTTATTGAGCAATTACTATATGCTAGGGACTGTTACTAGTACCTACATTTACAGCCCACGATATCTTGTCCAAGTCCCTCAGGGCCAGATGCATTTCTGAGTTTTAGAAAGGCAATGTGTGGTAGGTGCTGACTGTACTGTTACACCCCCGGAGGTGGGGGTTTGTGGTACTGTCGC